>NC_089260.1:11582249-11903468 GCF_963930625.1 Muntiacus reevesi
TTCCTCATAGGGAGCAAGAGCATTGAGATCTTGGTAGCAGTGAAGCTTCTAGCCAATAAATTTGTTTTTATAGGAATTTTAAAAACATTCATTTTGGTTTTTAAGTGGAAAATATTGAAAATGTTCTTTATTCTGTTGGGGAAGAAGAACAGTGAGAAAGCCATGATAATCATCAGCTTTTGAAAGTTTGAAAAGGCTCGGAAGCGTGAGTAATTGTTCTTGGTTGAGGCTGTGTCAGGCACCCACTCCAGTCCCAATCTGTCACCTTCTCTGGACCCTGTGACAGTCACTTCTTGCTGGTCGCGGCTCTGGTTTTAAGATCTTGGTCTTCCTTTCTTATGCCATCAGAATGCCAGGAGTGGAATGCTCTGTGCCCCTGGGTGTTGGGGGCAATTTCTTGTGACTGTAATATACTTGCAGAATATCCAATTCCATCATTGCCTTACTCTGGACACTGTTAAAAGAAGGAATCTCTTAGAAATAGTTTCCCATCATAGTGAGTTGGGAGCTTAAGTCTGGAAGTAAAGCCCCAAAGGTAAGAGAAACTGATTTATGGCTTGATAGTTCCTGTAATTTTTTTCTACTAGTAGTTTTAAAGTTTGTGATGTCCTCCTTATTAAGTCTAAGAGGATAGAGGTAGTGAGTAAAAGTAGATTCAGATTTTACACAACTCTTAAGTCCAAAAGTAACCTCAGTTATCAATTTGAGAACATACACATCTGTGTGCTTGTAAATAATGTGACATACTAACATACGCTTGGTTTGTTTTTTTCGACCTGCCACTATGTCACTGACTTCTTGCCTAAGGAATATCTGTAAATTTACGTCACTCTTGTAACTCCCCATGATAACTAACAAGTTACTTCCCATTCATGTAACTTTCTAAGAATGAAAATATGTCATAATTTTAAAATTCCTTTATTTTTATAGACATCTAATTGTATCTTTCTCTATTAAACCTCATACTGATCGTTAAATACCTCTATGGAACAATTTCACAAAAGTGGGATTTTTAAATCATGCTTGTGTGCTGTATTTAAATTAATATTTCCAAATAACTCCTAGTGTGTTTCATTATTTGAATTTTCATTTCCCTCATTCTAGGAAATTATCCACACGAACAAAGTGTTCAAACATTGGAATGTTCTGTTAACCAGACTTAAAGTCTGATATAATCTAAAAAAATATTCCAAAAGCCATAAAATATTTCATAGTTTTGGGAGAACACCATTAATTTTTAACCTCACATGACTAAGGCATTTGAGACTCTGTAATGTAAATGTTGAAAGTATATTTTGGCTTATTTACTGATGTGTAGGAAAATGGGAAATAGCATACTTCAGGCTAAAACAAGATATTAAATGGAAGTCTGGAGTTAGTCTCTTTTCAAGTTAGAAATAAGTTTAAATTCCCTCCACTTTAAAATACTTTATTGAAGTATAGTTGATTTACAAAGTTGTGTTTATTTCTGCTGTACAAGATGATTAGTTATACACATTTTCTTTTTCTTGTTCTTTTCCATTACAGTTTATCATAGGATGTTGTCCCTCCACTTTTTATTTTATTTTGTTTTTTTGTCCCTCCACTTTTTAAATGAAAGCTGTCTGTCTGACTTCAGATTAATGCCATATGTTCATTACTTTGTGTGTGTGTGTGTGTGTGTGTGTGTGTGTGTGTGTGCATTACTTTAAAGATGCTAACATATTTTGCAAACTTTTAAAAGCAGGCACCTCAGAAAATGATACTGATTTTTACCTGTTTATAATTTTATTTAATTTTATTTTTTTTGTTTATAATTTAAAATTTATCTGGGCAAGCTGTTATTCATTACCTCTGTGTGCAGCACATTTGGAATATTAGGGTTAATAAAATATGAACCTCCCACAAAAAAAATAAACCCTTTCTGCCATAGGGTAGCTGACAGAATTCATCCCTGTGCAGTCAGTGACTTCAAAGGGCTCCTTCCGCTAGAGGGCATTTGTTCTTATTTTATTTCCTCCTATTTGGTATATCTTCCAGTGGGTGTTGCTCTGAGAACATATTGATAGCATCTCTCACCATAAGGATTTGGATTACTTGAGGAACATGTAAGGAAAAAAGCAATGAATCAGTGAATTGCTTTTTGTTTATTACTAGATGAGTTTTTAGCAGTCTAAATATATGGCTGTGACAACAGCATCTTGAAGAGCTAGTGAAATTAAAACAAGTGGTTCTATTTTCTGCTTAAGAACATTGGTTTTTTACTTTCTCCACTTGAAAGAAGGTTTCAGGTACCTGGTATGCCAGAGCTTAGCCTGGGATACAGAAGAAATGTTGATGCCCACCCTGCTTATCTCTCAAAACTTCTCTCCCATTACACCTTTTCTCTCCCATTGCATAAAGTCCTGCCTTTTGTTCTGACGTCTCATTTTTCTTTGAAAAGAATATTCTCTTTTGCATCAGAGCTATAAGCACAGGTAAGAAACATGCTAGATCTTCAGCTAAATGTCATATAATTTAAAGAAAGATGGATTAACATAAATGTCTTATGTATATCCATTGCCTCACCTTTTGTAGGACATATAAGTAATAACATCTTCACCTTGAACCAAAGTAGAGGGCAAGGGTATGCTTGACATTTTTAATGAGGAATGCTTTATTTGCATGCCCACGAGAAAGGTTGGGGGTGGGATGGGTGATCCTTTTATTTCTTGGGATAACCGTTATGTGAAATCAGCTCCTTTCTACCCAAGCGTTAAATACATGAATTTAGTAAAAGTGAAACATTCTGCAGTGTTTGGTTTGTCATGTCATTTTTGTATTCTCTTCTGAAATTCTTTGCACTTGAACCGAAAGAATACCAACCCTCTGAGAGATGCTTGCATCTGCTGTTTTGAAACACTTGACTTTCTTGCTCCAGTCTCCTTTGTTTTATTGAGATAAGTATAGGTTCACACGCCATGTAACAAGCAGTAAGAGGCTTTCCATATACACTTTACCTTGTTTAGTCGCTAAGTCGTGTCCAACTCTTTTTGTGACCCCAGGGACTGTAGCCCACAGGGCTCCTCTGTCCATGGGATTTCTCAGGAAAGAACACCGGAATGGGTTGCCGTTGCCTTCTCCAGCGGATCTTCCTGATCCAGGGACTGAGCCATGTCTCCGGCTTGGCGGGTGGATTCTTCTCCACTGAGTCACTGGGGAAGCCAGATTTACTTGCTGAAAGCTTTCTGATAGGACCAAGAAAAAGAAAGAATTGTTTAAAAATTATTTTAAAATTTTCTTTTTATTTTATAACAAATACTTAGTGTCACAAATGCAAGCTGGAACTCAGCATGCAGTAAAATGACACTAGAATGTTGTAAAATGTGATATTAATGCAATATCAGCAATGTAATAATGAAGAAGCACCAGATAATTTCTATTGGTGGAAACAACTTTTTTTTTTCTTTCCCAATTTGAATATCATTTCTAAGTGACATAAGCAAGAACTGTTGTGGGCAGTAGACTATATACTATCAGTGCCTGAGAATTCAGTGTAGTTTCATGGAAGAAATAGTTGTTTACTAAAGACCTTATATAATGAGTAACTCAGGGAATTTAAAATATACTTAAAATTCTTTTTAACATGGTAGAAAAGTATTAAGTGCAACAGACTTCAAGGAAAAAACTTTACTCAAAACACTTAATTGATTTCAATATATAAGGTTTTTCCCCCTCTATTCTTTTTCTTAAAAATGTTATTTTCAAGCATAGCTTTTAAAAAAAACCTATTACAGAAATTTCCAAACAAGCAGTTTGGGAATATATCTATTACTCAATGTTTTGCCAATCTGGTGTCGTCATACCGAGGACATGTTAAAGCACAAAACCTAGACATCATTTCTTTCCTGTGTTGCTGTTTATGTGCCCGGCGTATCTTTAAGCGCCTTACTCTGAAGCATCAGTGCCGTGGCTGCCCGCGTGCTCAGTTGGGTTCACCTCTTCTCAGCTCTGCTGTCCATGGGAGTCTCCAGGCAAGAATCCTGGAGTGGGTTGCATTTCCTCCTCCAGGGGATCTTCCTGACCCAGGGTCCAAACCCACATCTCTCGCGTCTCCTGCATTGGCAGGCAGATTCTTTATTACTGTGCCACCTGGGAAGCCCTTAAGTGTTGACAACTTTAGTTAAAGCAGGTAGACTTAACTAGAACACGTATGGCCTATCTTGGTAAACCAAACAAGCCTCTTTTGCCTCCATTATTAATCCTATTTAAGCATTTCCTTTGTATATATTTATTGAACTGAAGTAGGTTTAAAGGAAAAACTGACACATGTCTATGAATTTTATTTAATAATAGAGTAATGCTTTTTATTTTGTTTATTTAAGTTAAAAATAAACCATAATTAAACCACAAAACTAGAATGAGGTTGCTTCTAGACAGGGTCTGATTTGAGGGGAAAGAATGTGATGGAGTCATCCTGCTTGCCTTTTAAAAATTTATGCCTTTCAATGTTGTCCTCAATTCCTATTCAAAAATAAGAAAAAAAAAAAAGTGAAAACCCAAAACTAGTTTTCAAAATAATAGCTTTTGTAAATGTACCTCTTTGGAAATTGTTGTAACATAGCATGGATCACAGTGTGTTTTGCTTGCTTCTTCAGCTGTAGCTTTTCATCAAAATACTATTTAAAATGTCACTGTTCTCAAAATTTTTAAGAAGATCAGTTATCATTTTGTGCTTTAAATCAAGCAAAAAGATTACTTTTAAAATAATTTCTGGTGTTGGATGTGGTTTTCAAATGTAAAATGAAGCTTTATGGGGACAATTCTTGTTTTGAGTAAGCAGTCTGTAACTTTACTATGTATTTGGAACATATTATGATAAATGTAGTAGGGGTTTAAATTTTTGTAATCTTTAACATAATTGGAGTAAATTTAGCTACCAAACAATTTTGACAGTACCTAAATTTGGTTACTATTTTAGTGAAATAGATTCTCAAAAGATTTCTTTATTTCTTCCAAAATGTTTTTGTATTTGTTGGTTACTTAAACTTTCTCCAGGGGGTAGATGCACTTGGAAAGAGAGACTTGTAGCCTTTAAGAAGAGCTAACAGAAATGGAGGATCCACGTGTACTAACCAGTCCATCTACATCAGTGTTAAACTCAAAAGAATGTTGCAAAGTCAGCCTTCTTGAGATTGTTCACTTCAGATGAACAAGTTAGTTCAGAAATTTCCAAATGAAAGTTGATTCCAGCCTTTACACTTGCTAGGATTAAAGCATCAGTTTCTCCAGTCACTTTCCAAATATAGGGTCTTTACGGGGTGTTAATAACTGGTAAACAAAGTAATTTTGCAAGGAAGTAGAAACCAGATTTCTTTTTGTAAGACTTCTCAGGATGTTTACTGTGTTAATGTGTTGTTGATGTATTGTGACTCATTCAGAAAAGAGTATATTCTCTCCTCTAATTTTCTTTTCCCTTAACCTCTTTCTCTAATAAAGTGGATAATGCTTTTGATCTCTGTCCTCTAGAGAAATATGACAAGTCATCACATTGTTTTGTCATGCTATAACTGCTTCTACCTTGGAATGCTATCTGTGTTGCCAGTGTTTAGTAATTTGTAGTTGTTAAATGAAAGAGTATTATAAGAACTGTTTTTGAAAATATATAGTTAGTTTTCTTGGTTGTTAGATACCTTGGCTTTCAGTGTTTTCATATATCTTTCCCTGTTCTGAAAAAGAATTTGCAGTGATGTATTATGATACAGAGTATTTAAAAAAAAAATTGTGATATAAATTAAGACTTGATAAAAATATAAGATAGGAAATGTTTAGTAGTCTGGCAATTAAATTAATCTTAGGCAATTAATATTGGCATAACAATCATGGGCTTTGGGCAGGAGGAAACTTGAATTGCACACTCATATTTCAAAGGAAAGGAAGTCATAAATTTCTCAGGGAAATCCAGTTTTTCTCCGCATTGAAAGTTATTACTCAAATCCACAGAGAGAACGTGGAGTACTCTCATGGAGATCTTCAACTTTTTAACTCGTGTGTTTGAATCCAGCCCCAAGTATACATATATCCCTTCCCTCGTGAGCCTCGCTCCAGAAGTTTCTTAACCCGATCTCAGGGTCACTTGCTGAATGAGTCTCAGCAGCAGTGTCTGCATAACTGTGATGCTCTAGCAGTCTTTTGAAAATAAACCTTTGGGGAGAACATCCCCCACCATGCTGTTTTCTTTTTCTCTCCATTTCGTCTCACCTCCCCTCAGGTCTTTTGCTGGTCAGGCATCCCCATCAGGGTTTCTTACCAGTTCAAGGGCAGCCTCCTTGTTAGTTGATACAGTCTTTCCATGCCCTGTAGGAACTCAGGGTTCAGTGTCAGGTCGGCTCATTCATTTGGACCCTAACCCTTGGGTTCCTTTGTGGTTCTGTCAGTTTTCGAATCTTTGCAGCTTTTGAGTACCGGTTACATTATTGGTACTATGTCCATCTGAGACTTTTTTTTTTGCAGAGTGTTGGGATCTTAAGTTTCCCAACCAAGGGATTGATCCCACACCCCCTGCAATGGAAACACAGTCTTGACCACTGAACCACTAGGGAAGTGCTTCTAACAATTTAATTTTACAGTAACCACTAGAACCACGGTGTCTATTAGTAGCAACTCCAGTTCACTTCCCTTCTACCCACTTTACTTGCCCCTTCCTTATCCCTAAATAACTATTATTCTATTTTCTGTTTCTGTGGATTTGCCTGTCTAGATGTTTCATATAAACAGAATAATACCATTTGTGATCTTTCATGACTAATTTCTTTGATTTAGCTTATTTTTGAGGTTCATTCACGTTGTAATATGGATCAACAGTTTTCATTCCTTTTTATGGTTAAACAATATTCCATGGTATGAGTATACAACATTTAGTTTATCATCAGCTGTCAGACACTTGGACTTGTTTATTCTCTTTGTCAATAATGCTGTATACATCTGCATTCAAATTTTTGTGTGGACCTAGATTTTCAGCTTTCTTTAGTTAGGTATATACATAGGAGTAGAATTGCTGGGTCATATGGTAACTTTATGTTTAACTTTTCAGAAACAGCCAAACTACTTTCCAAAGGGGCTTCACCATCTTAATATTCCCATTAACAATGTTTTAGCATTTTTCCTTTCTTCACATCCTTTTCAGCTCTTTTAACTAATTTTCATGGGTGTGAATTTGCTGTCACATTATGGTTTTAAGTTACCTTTATTTAATTATTGATTTTGAACAATTTTATATGTGCTTACTACCCATTCACATGTTTTCTTTGGAGAAAAGTTTATTGAAGTCCTTTGCACATTTTTTTTTTGCATACTTTTGGGCAATTTTTCTTACTGTTTTTTAGTTGTAAAGTTTCTGTATATATTCTAACTAGGACATCTTATATGACTTACAAATATTTTCTCCCAGTCTGTGGGTTGTCTTTTCATTTTCTTAATGATGTTCTTTAAAGCACAAAAGTTTTTAAGTTTTGGTGGGTTTTGTTTTTGGCTGTGCCACATAGTAAAAGCAGGGATTCCTAACCATTGGATCACCAGAAGAAAAAAGTGAAAGTAGAAAGTGTTAGTTGCTCAGTTATGTCTGACTCTTTGCGACCCCTTGGTATGTCCATGGAACTCTCCAGACCAGAATACTGGAGCGGGTAGCCTTTCCCTTCTCCAGGGGATCTTCCCAACTCGGGGATCAAACCGAAGTCTCCTACACTGCAGGCAGATTCTTTACCATCTGAGCTACCAGGGAGTAATTCCTCAAAAGTTTTAAATTTTGATGCAGTTCAACTTACCTATTTCTTCTTTTCCCGCTTGTACTTTTGTCATATAGAATGCAAGGTCATGCAAATGTATTACTACATATTCTTATAAGAGTTTTGTAGTGTTAGCTCTTATACTTAAGTGTATTATCTATCTTGAATTAGTTTTTTATACAGAGTAAGGTAGAAGTCTAAATTCACCCTTTTGTATGTGGACATTTCACTGTTCAGCACTGAAGAGACTTATTTTCTTATCAAATTGTCTTGGAACTCTTGTCAAAAATCAGTTGACCAGGGACTTCCATGAGTCCTTTGGTTGGGACTCTATGCTTTCATTGCTGAGAGCCTGGGTTCGATCCCTGGTCTGGGAACTGGGATCCCGTGGGCTAACAAACAAGCAAATAAATTGACCATAAATGTAAGGGTTTATTTCTGGCCTCTCAAATTCTGTTCCATTGATCTTTGCCTACCCTTATGGAAGTACCACACCAAAATTACTGTACTTTTATAGTAAAGTTTCTGGGAAATTCAAAATACTTTGTTCTTTTTCAAGAAAGTTTGGCTGTTCTTGGTCATTTGTAATTCCATATATGTTTTAGCTTCAGTTTTGTTGGTGTCTGGGGGGAGAAAAAGAATACGATAGCTATTGCATCAAATCTATGCAATTTAGAGTATTGCCATTTTAACAAAATTAAATTTTATGAACATGGACTGTCTTTCCATTTATTTAGATGACTTCTATTTTTTAACACTGTTTCATAGTTTTTAGTGTGTAAGTCTTACTCTTCCTTTGTCACATTTTTTTTGTAATATTTTGTGCTTTTAATGCTATTGTGAATGACTGCTTTCCTTATTTCATTTTTGGGTTGTTCATTGTAGTGTGTGTATGTATGTAAAAGTCTATCAATCGTGTCCAACTCTTTGTGACCCCATAGACTGTATATAATAGTTCACAAAATTCTCCAGGCCAGAATACTGGAGTGGGTAGCCTTTCCCTTCTCCAGGGTATCTTCCCAACCAAGGGATTGAACCCAGGTCTCCCATATTGCAGGTGGATTCTCTACCAGCTGAGCCACAAGGGAAGACCTACTGTAGTATACAGAAATGTAATTGATTTATTTTGTGCATTGATCTTATATTTGTAACCTTGCTGCTTTGAGTGAATGCTGCTATATGGGGGGAAGCATTGAGCTGGGAGTTGAGAAATCTGGGTAGTTCTTTGGTTTTGTGAAGAGCTAACTGGTTGACCTTCAGGAAATTATTTAACTTAGTTTCCGTTTCTATCTCTGTGAAAACAAGAAGGTGTGGCTGAACAGTGGCTAAAGTCCCTCCCAGCCCTAAAGATCAGCATTCTCTCTTGCTCTCCCAGTTACACATAGATTGACTTTTGGTCTCTAAACAGACTCTCCTTGGAGAGAGTTGTAAAAATCTCTCCAAGTAACTCAAATATGCAGATGAGATGAGAATTAACTGTTTTAGAGACTTAGATTATGGACAGCTTGATGTCAAGTAATATTTTCAGGCTTCCATGTTTTAGAGATGATGAAATGGAAGAATGGTGATGGAATAGCAAGAGTGAGAATAATAGAACAGTAAATTACTGCATTTGAATGTTTGTGGAGTAATTAGATACATTAAATCATTGATGCTGAAAAACAATTGTGTGAAACTAGGATGTGTTTTCATTCCCGTTTTAAGAAATGATAAAATTGGAGTTCAGAGAAATTAAGTGACTTGTTCAAGGTTACTGTGCTAATAATAAAATGGAAGCTAGGATTGGATTTACCATCTGGTATCATTCCTGTTAACCCACCAGTTAGGACTATGTAGGATAATCTCAAAAATTTTTAGTCCCTTTCATTATGTTTACTTGTCTTTGAAGTGGGATAATTACCTACTTAGAATGATTTGTGTTAATAATCTAAAGCTGTGGATCTTTATTGCTCTTTTAAGCTAATGACTTAAAAAAAAATCCCTATGCATATATGAGTATCGAGCAGCTAATTGTGAAAAACAGATTGGTATGGGACATGGTGAAACTAATTTCATGATATGGTCATCACTTGAGTTACTACATAAAGAATGATTAGTTATTCATGTGGCTTGTGTTTCTTGGAGGTAATTGTTGCAGATACACTAAAAGGACCCACCATCAGTTTCCCCTCATGTTATTGGTGGTTAATGTAATTTGTTATGCATCCCTTCCAGTTTCCTTGTCCCCTCCCCCAGTACACACTTTTTTTTTTTTTCAGTTAGGTTGGAAGAAATAACTCATGGGTGCTATAGTGCTATAGTACTTTGCTCTCAAATTGTTCTGTACTTAACTCTGTTGTGCATTTGCTTGACTACAGGGATAGAACAGTGTGTTCTTTGGAGCAATCGTTTTGTGTACCTTTTGGTCTCTGTGGCTATGCTTTCTGTTATTCCTTTGTGTTCATGACTTTCCTTGCCTTAGTATTGCTAGTAACTAGCCAGTTAATCATCAATGAGCTGGGCTTTGGAAGCGGTGCTTTGTTGGCTGAGTGGCTGCAGAAGTTTCCTTCTCTCCTTCCTTCCCTTAAGAATAGATCACGGATAGAACCGGATCTTTGGGGACACCCTGCATTTAACTCCGCATTAACCCTTCTGTCTTTCCAACTTCGGGCTTTTGTAGAAATGGACAGAATAGCTGTGGTATACTTGCCTGCCTTGGGAGAGAGAACTGAGAATTCTAAGCAAGGTCACCTTGAGGAAGTGTTTCTTTAAGTAACTGTTGTTTTTAGAGTAAACATTAGACGTTGTCTATTTCTGTTGGTTCACTGTGCTTTCTCTCCCTTTAGCCCCCCAGGTTCGCCCAATAGTCTTGGCTACTTCCCTACAGCTGCTAATCTTAGCGGCGTCCCGCCACAGCCTGGCACGGTGGTCAGAATGCAGGGCCTGGCCTACAATACTGGAGTTAAGGAAATTCTTAACTTCTTCCAAGGTTACCAGGTCAGTACCTTGAAGAAGAAAATTACTCAGTGCCCTTCTTACTTAAGCTGATGTGCCTAAAGAATGCAGCCAGGAATATTCTCTGAAACTCATGTGTACAAGTGCTTTTAAACAGATCTGCTTTATGAAGAAGCAGAGTCAGGGGGGACTCGTTATCTCAGTGCTTACTTCACACTCATCCCTTTGGAAGGATTAGGGCTCTTCCATGCTGTTCTAATTGCTTCCACTTAATCTTAGGGGCTTTTCTTTTTCTCTCTCTCAGTTGGGCTACTTTTGAGAAAGCTCTTTATGCACACAATGGTGTGGGTCTTTCCATCTAGAATAAGATAGGCTAAGAACGAATTTTCTTCAAAGGCAAATTGTTGGCTAATGAAAAACTACAGAGTTTGAGTATTTAAAAAGTAGTCTGAGTCCTTTCTGCCTTATATGGAAGAAACAAGGATGACTCAGTGAATCTTTAGATGGTAACTCTTTGGAAAAGAGCTGTAGGAAGTGTGTCTTTTATGATAACTCTAATGAAACTGATTTTTACTCTTTTCCATTTTCCTAACACTACCTGTGTCCATCACTTGTTCTTTGACTTTTGGTAGGAGCTCCTTAAAAGCAAGCAAAGTCTTCTCATTCTCATCTCACCTGAGAGGATACTTTTCCTTCCTTAAATCACATGGTTAGACCCAAACTCCTTCTTCCCTACAGTGTCTGAAAATCAGTATCTTGCAGTCTTTTACTTGCACTAAAAGCAAAAACGGTCTTTCCTCTTGGAGCTGAGCCTTGCTTGAGTCATTAGAGTCGAGAAGCATCGCTTCTCAGCCTTTTGGCTAAGATCAAGTGTGGAGTCGGGAAGCAGTTGTGGGCCTCACCATCAAGTCCTAAAGCATTAACCGTAGGACTCGTTAAGGGTTTCGCCTGCAGGCGCAGTTGCGCTGGCACTCTTAGAATAGGTTTACAAGGCTGGTATCCACGAGCTTGGGAGTCGCAAAGAGTTGGACACGACTTGGCGACTGACCAACAACAAATCCATAAATTGTGGAGGATTGTGGAGCTCAGCTAAAGCCATGTCAATGGGGATGCCCCAAACCTCCCAAGTTACCATCATGGGATATTTTTTGACAGTTGAAGAAAATCTATGTCTGATACGTGAAAGACTAAAATATTGGACAAAAGTTAGGTTTTGTTACTGCTTGGCTTAGCACATTCTTTGCAGACATAAGCTGTTTTTCAGAGATCAGCAGAGACTTTAAACAATTGCTACCTGTTGGAATCCCTTCGTGTGGTAAAAAGTTACTTCCCAAACTTCATATCTGATTCACTAGATTACGGAGAGAGAATTTTACCAAAGGCTATTGAAAAGATAAAATCACATGGAGAATACATTTGAGTTTTGTGTTTTCTCCCATGATTTTCCAGTTGTTTTGACTAATTAATTTTTATTACATTCAAACTGAACAGCATTAAGTGATCATACATATAAACTGTATGTGAGTAAACAAAACTGCTCTTCTTACGGGTATTTATTAAACCACAAACACATAATAGCAGTTATTTCTAGATGTATGGCTAAAAGATTTACAGGCTTCAAAATTAAGATGAACTACTACAGACTGAAGTTATTTTATCTTCTAGTAGCTTCTAGGGAATTATTCAGTGTTGGAACAGACCTAGTATAATGAGAAGCAAAAACATTCTGCAAAACTATTTTGTCTCAAGGTATTTGCCTTCATTTCTGAAGTGCTTGGAATTTATAAACTGGATTAATAAATTAGGATTACATAGGAACCTCAGTGATCTAATTCAGCATATCAAATTATTCTTGAATACCTTTAAGGTAGTTAAAATGCATACATTCAAAATCTTTTGTATATAACCTAATTTCATGTCACTCTTACATAAAAGCTTATATTTTCTGCTGTCTTTAAGAGTCCTTGCCTTATTTATTTTTGCCTGTTCTCAGTTATTTTAATAATGGCCACTAACCATGAAGCTCTAGATTCTTTTAGATATGGCTTTGTCACAAGATAAAAAAATCAATGGATGACTTTTTAAAAAAATTGTTCTGAGGTGTAATATTTGTGATCTTTATATATGGGGCCTTTATTGCTGTTGCTTATTTATTGGGAGGTTTTCATTTAATTTCTGGTTACTTATAATTTATCCTACATAATTACATAATTTATGTAGGTAATAGTACCAAATCCTTGGTAATAATTGTTTGAATGAATGAATAAAATCTCTTTATGGTTTCTGATTCTGTCTTTTAAAACATACATATATATATATAATAATGGCATATGTCATTTTTATAAATGTTACTTTTAATTTTTAGATGTATAGTTCCCCTTTCCTCAGCAAAATTCTTTCTATAAAACTACTCCCACTTAATTTTTCCATATTTGATTTGAGGTTGAGGGGGCTGGAAAGGGCTGATTTACAAAAAGAGAAGAATTGTGATACTAAAGCAAGATGTAGGATATAAGTTCTGCTATCAAATCTGCATTTTTGTAAATTAACCTGAGTGAGGCCCATTTTGATAAATGAAATTAATAGAACGAGAATTGAATTTATGAAGGCAAGCTACTATACAAATATTTAGTGATGAGGATGTCATTCTGGTCGTGAAAATAAATCTTTGTCTTTATTTTAGTTGATGAGCCTCTTACTCTGAAATGGGCTCTTAGGTATCCTTATATTAGTCCTTTGACTTTTTCATTTGCTCTGCATTAACCTTTGCTGTCAGTGGCTTTGCATTTTCAATAGTGCTAACTTTTTTTTCTCCTCCAAGTACCGACTTTAATCATTATCTCTTTGGGCCTCTCACTGCTCTTAACTTGCTGCACTGCTGAGAGAACTAGATTGATATTACAATCTAGTTGTAATATTGTAATATCAACTAGATTGATATTACAATCTAGTTGTAATATTGTAATATCAACTAGATTGATATTACAAACATAGCTAATGTTTGTGGTGTCATGGAAACTGTATTCTTAGCAAGATCTGAATTGTTTGGTGATGTTGTCGTACACTGTTCTTTCTCTATCTCTGCATGTTCATCTGACTTCTCGCTTAGAAGAGATTTTTATGGTATTTAGACATGTTAAGGAAGAAACGATGATTTGAGATTCGCAGTTTCATATATGGCTGCTATCAGCGTTAACTTGTTTCCTGTGGTTTTGATGTCCTGTATATAATTCAGTTGGTAGAACTATTCAGTTGAAATGCTAACCGTCTGTGGTGATAGTTTGTCCATCTTTTGATCCTGTTTGTTTTAACTTGCATTTTAGTATGCAACCGAGGATGGACTTGTACACACAAGTGACCAGGCCAGGACTCTATCCAAAGAATGGGTTTGTATTTAAGGGCCCCAGCAGTTAGATCATCCTCAGAAAAGAAGGTAAGGCTCTGTGCTGTGGAAGTTAAATTATAAAGGGCCTAACAAATAGAGATCAAGAATCTCGGTGTTTTTTAGGTCAGGTGGGACTTCCCTTCCCTTCATGTGATATAAGAAATGACAGAAATCTTGGAAGGAGTGGAGACTGAAATTAAGATTGTCATCTAAGTATAGTATCTAAGCTAATATATATATATGGAAACGGTTGTATGTTACTTTGGCGTAAGGGAAAACTTTTCCATTTGGAAATTATTTGCAATATCATGCAGAATACAGGTTGGGTATGTTTTCTTTTGTTTTTTTAAGTTGAGTTAGAATCACATAAATCATTTTAAAGTATACAGTTAAATGATATTTAGTGTATTTGCAATATTGTGCGACCACTATTTCTATCTAGTTCCAAAACATTTTTATCAACTCTGAAAGAAAATCCCATACCCATTAAGCAGTAGCTCCCAGTTTTCCCTCCTAATAGACCCAGGCAACCAATCTGCTTCATTTCACATGTTTTTGAGGTTTATTCATGTTATAGTATGTATCGGTACTTCATTCCTTTTTTTGTGACTGATTAATATTCCATTGTATCAAGTCGGAATTAATATTTTGACTCAATGGACATGATTTTGAGTGAGCTCCAGGAGTTGATGATGGACAGGGAAGCCTGGCATGCTGTAGTCCATGGGGTCACAAAAAGTCAGACATGACTGAGTGAGTGAACTAAATATTCCATTGTATGGCTATGTGAGATGTTTTTTTTCCCCCATATATCTATTGATGGTCTTATGGGCTGTTTCCACCTTCTGGGTATTGTAAATAGTGCTGATGTGAATAATTATGTACAAATAATTGAATATTTTAAATTATTTTGGGTGTATATTTAGGAATAGAAACACTGAGTCATATGGTAACTCTATTAAGTTGGTTATACTTTTTTTCCTAGTTTCTCTTTTCTAAAATTGTGGTAAAATAATATATAACGATTTTATAATATAATATATAAATTATATATAATTATAAAATATAATACGATTTTAATCATTTTTTAAGTGTACATTTCATGGCATTAAGTACATCCACATAGTTTCTCTTTTCTAAAATTGTGGTAAAATAATATATAATGATTTTTATAATATAAAATATAATATATATATAATAATATATATTATATATATTATATATAATTATAATATAAAATATAATATAATATAAAATATAATACGATTTTAATCATTTTTTAAGTGTACATTTCATGGCATTAAGTACATCCACATTGTTTGCAACCATCACCACCATCTAGCTCCTGAACTTTTTACCTTCTCATGCTGAAACTTTTAAATAACATTAAACAATCTCCTATCCCTCTTTCCCCAGCCCCCGGGAAACCATTATTCTCTTTTATGTTTCTGTGCATTTCACTATTGTAGTTATCTTATAAATGGAATAACACAGTATTTGTTCTTTCGTGGCTGACTTATTTACTTAACCTAATGTTTTTTAAAGTTCATCTGGGTATACTTTTAAATATGCTTCATTCCAAAATGATTGTAAGGTTTTTGTTGCGTGTCTTTCTCCTCTTCTAAAACTAAACCTAGAGGAAAAGGATTCTGATAGCTTTTTGAATAATTTTTTTTCCCTACTAATTGATAACCTTCCCCTAAAGAATATTAACATTGTGTATGAATCTCCTCAAAAGAGCTAGTTATAAGGACATGTTCAGGAATTGGTGTTTCTTGTTTCTTTCTCTCTCTCTCTCTCTCTCTTTTTTTTTTTTTAATTGGGTTGCTGAAACTGGTTTGTTGGCATGTCATTTTCAAATTTTGGTAACCATTTTCTTGGCCAACGACTGTGTGGGCTTCAGTCACATGGATTCCAAATTAGAAAAGAGGTTGTCATTGCAATGTTGTCTTTGAGAAAATTGACAGTTGGGAGTCTTAGTCTATCATTCTGAAGTTGTAGAAGCCCCAGTTCTGAGTTGGAAGTGTTGATTCTCTGCCGTTTTCAGTGAGGTTTCAAGATGCTGTCAAAGGGCATCACGCCCACATCCATGGTAATGTGAGTGGAGAATTTTCTGGTCCACAGACTAGTCCACTTTTTCATGCACGGTGATGAGAGAACTTCAGATGTTCTTTGTTCAGCTCCTCGATGCTGCCTATGAACTTGACAGGCATACTGTGCACATAGTGAAATGTGTGTTTTGAATAAGGAATGACTAGAATTGGGAATTCCCTGGTCATCTAATGGTTAGGAGTTGGCACTTTCACTGCCAGGACCGAGTTTGATCCCTGATCAGGGAGCTAGATCCCAGAAGCCTCATGACCAGAAAAAAACTGACTAGAAGTGGGACGTTTTGAAATATCCTAAATTGACTATGACCATTCCTCAGTACCTCTAATTCTATCTTAACGTTTGTATATTTGGGGTCATGGTAGGATAACACATCAGGTCCTTTGTCAAAATCCAGGCTTTTGCATTTAACATCAGATTAATCTGCCTTTATATTGAGGATTTTTAAAAACTCACATGGAGTACTGTATGAAATACTTGGCATAAGTTATCTCATTCAGTTATATCAACAACCTTGGGAAGTAAGGATCATAAAAGTATTTGTGCTCTTTGTAAAGAATTTGAAACATATAGACAGTTACAAGGAAATCAGTAATCATCCCACCACCTAGAAATAGCTACAGTGAATGGTTCTTTTCAACTTCTTTTCTTATACGCCCTCTAGGAATTTTGAACCTTTTTCTTTCCCCTTAACCTTTTACTGTGACTGTATATTTGTATATTTTCCTCCTCATCCACATGCGCATTAAATTCATCATCATCAGTCATCTTTGACACCAATAGAGTGGCTTGAGCTCTGAGAGCACTTGTATATCTGCAGTCTCATTGGGGTTTCAGCACAGCCCTGTGAGGCCTCAGGACATGTACCTTGGCTCCATTTGTCAGAGGAGATGAAATCCAGAGGGCTTAGACAATTTTCACAAGTCATACAGCTAGTGACCAAGCTGATCAGAGACCCATAGCTTCCAGCTTCACTCTTGGTGCTCTTTCCTTTGGGCAAATGGGAGCACAGCAGTAAGTGTTTGAACTGAACAGTGACCCAGAACGTCTACATCCTGATTCCTGGAACCCGTGTCTTTTGCCTAACCTACTAAAAGATGTAAATTAAGGATCTCGAGAGGAGTTTATTTTGGATTACCTGGGTGGCTCCTAAGCGCGATTATAAAAAAGAGAAAGAGATAGGTAGACACATAAGAGAGGAGGTGGAGGGATAACTCTGAGAGAGTGCGGTCAGGTGGATGCAAGGCAAGGAACACCTGTAGCCGCTAACACTTGGAAAAGGCCAAAAGTAGATTTTTTTCCTCCACCCTACCCTCTGGAGGGTGTGCGGCCTGGCTGACACCTTCATTTTTGACCCCTGGCCTCCAGAATTGTTAAGAATAAATTTCCCGTTGTTTTAAGTAACTAGTTTGTAGTGATTTGTTACAGTAGCCACAGGAACCTAATATGTTGCTCTAAAAAGTCACTGAAAGAACAACGTCACTGCTGGTTATAGAATCAGGTCAAGGTAACCACAGCCCATGGTGAGGTCTGGTAAAGAAGTCACACTGTCTGTCTTTTCCTGTAGCCTTGTCCCCTCAAAGGAGCCTATATTTGCAGACTGCCCCCAAAAAGATAATGCCTGATATTTTGGTCATAAGAAACCCCTAAGGACAGCTTACAGGCTATTAAAGATGCCCAAGGGGCCCTTCAGAGGAGGAGGTTGTGATGACTGGCTGGAAAAATGCCTCCTCACATGGCCAGAGTTCTTGTCGCCTTAATTTTCACTGTGAGCTCCAGGTCTCGTACTCTTAGGCTCTCAAAGGGTGGGGTCAGCTCATAAATTTAAATTTGTCAACAAGTGCTTCCTAACTGTATTTACAGCTGTATTTTGCATACATAAGGAGATGGTAATCCTTTAGAGGGGACACTTCCCTTCTCTGTAAAACATGAGGGAAAAGGTAACTTCTACATATGAAACATTTTTGGGTGTTAAGAATCAGGTGGATTAATGAAGTTACACAAACTAAAGTTCTTTCTGTATACAAGTAACTATTCTGTTGCTATGATCACAGTAGTCATTACAGGAGCAGACCACTATCTGCATTCCAGACTTCTTCAGATTTCACCAGTGTTTTCTCTTTCTATTCCAGGGTCCAGTCTAAGATTTCACATTTAGTTGGTTTGTCTCCTTAGTGTCCTCTGGCCTGTTGGCTTCTCAGTCTTTGCTTGTTTTCTTGACCTTGACAATTCTGCATTATACTGTTCTTGATGTCTTGTGTGCTGTCCTTTAGCTGGATTTGTTTAGTTTTTTTCTTGTGGTTAAACTAGAGTCGTAGGTGTTAAGAAAGAGTACATGGAGGTGAAGAGCCCCTCTCATGCAGTTTCGTGATCTCTGTCATCTGTTGTGTTTGTACCCACGTGACTTCCCTGGTGGCATCAATTTTGATCTCTGGGTAAATGGCTTCGTCCATTCAGGCTGTCTTAACACAATTCTGTGGACTTGGCTGGCTTATAAACGACAGACATTTACTCTCACGGGGTTCTGAAAGCTGGAAAGTCCAAGATTAAGTATTTCTAGTTTCCTTTATGTGTGTGTGTGTGTGAAAAGGTTTGTCTGTATACTAGGTATTTTTGGAAGCTCTTGTAATCTATTAAGCCTGTTATTGCCCCAGTACCTAAGTTTTATGGACAACAAAGCAAATCTCCATGTAGCTCTCATTTGAATAGGTTTTTTTTTCTCTTTTTGGCTGCACTGGGTCTCTGTTGCCGTACTCGGGCTTTCTCTGGTTGCAGTGATTAGAGGCTACTTGCCAGTTGTACTGCTCACACTTCTCATTTCGGTGGCTTCTCCGGTGCTGAGCACAGGCTCCATGCGTGTGGGCTTCAGTAGCTGCAGTAGGCAAACTCAGCAGTAGGCGGCTGGAGCGCTGTATTTGTGGCACATGGGCTTAGAAGCCCTGCAGAATGTGGGATCTTCCGCAGCAGGGATCAAACCCGCGTCTCCTGCTTTAGCCGGTGAGTTCTTAACCACGGGGCCTCCAGGAAGTCCTGAAGGGTATTTTTTATTCTTGGTCTCTTAAGTGTATAGTTGGGATTACTTTGTGGATTGAAAAAAATTTTTTTTTTCTTTTGGATCATTATAGTGACTTAAGATTTTAAGTTTCTGGCCCCAAAATTCCGGGTATCTTTTTAATAAAAAGAGCAGCTTTGAAAATTGGACAAAACTTCTCTCTTCCTCCTCCAACTAGGATTATAAAAATGGGCCACAATGACAAATAAATATTCTTTTGATTTAACTGACAAAGAGCTTTTCTTCAATTAAAGAATTTGAGTTATAGGTTTTACCTTAAAGAAGAAGAAACTGTTCTTCTGTCCAATAAAAGATCCCATCTATGAATTATACTTTTCAGAAAACAGATGTCAAAATTGCTGGGAGAAAATGAAATATTGCAACTACAGAAAGTCCCCTACATATGAACAGGTTCTGTTCTGAGAGTACTTTCTAAGTCCAGCTTGTTAGTAAGTCCAACAAAGTTAGCCTAGATACCCAACTAACACAATTCGCTATGTAGTACTGTACTGTAATAGGTTTATAATGCTTTTCACACAAATAATACATAAAATCAAACCTGAGAAATAAAACATGTTCCATCTTACCGTACAGTACCTTGAAAAGTACAGTAGTACAATACGACAGCTGGCACACAGGGGCTGGCCTGGAGTGGGCAGGCAAGAGCAGCTTCTGACTAGAGGATGGACGGGAGGTGGGATGCTGAAGGACCGTCGGCGATAGGAGACGCGGGGCAGGCTGCACCGCCCCTCGTCCACCTGACGCTGATGGCACGGGTTCTGGTTCTTTGCTGGATTAGCTTCTGTCTACCCTCTTGAAAAATAACGACCCAGCGATATCTGGGTAGTAGCTGTTTTTTACTTGTCATAGATGACACAGTAGCACTGGATCGCATTCTGAATGGCTGCTGCAACCTCCAAGACTAATAGTGCCTCCGCAAATAAACAAAATCCCCTCGCCATCTCCTGCGTCGTGAATCTCTTCCGTTCTCCGCTTACTTCTTCCTCTTGTCTCTCTTTGTCCTTTCCCTGGGCCTCCAGTGCCATCAGGTCTCTAACACACATTTGCATCTTTGAAAGTTCTTGAAGGTTCATATGTAGGGGACTTACTGTAATCAGAGTTGCAGGCATTTTTTTCTTTTTAAGGGGTGTAGGTTCATTCCATAGGGCAGAACACCAGTTGGTGAAACCAGGTCTCTTAAAAGAATTCTTTGTAAATGTACATAGAACTTTTAATGATAGCTTACTGCAAAATACAGCATTATATGTTTTGACTCAGATCTTACTAGAAAGGAAAGACAAATTTGTGGATATTTGCAGTTGTACCTTAAAAATCATCCTTGCATAATAGTGTTTGCTTTTCTGCAGCTGTAGGGGAATATGAAACATTTTCTCCTTATCCACCTGAGGTTTTCTTTTTTGTTGTTGTTGACAGCTAGGAATCTACAGTTGCATTGCTAAATTCTAAAGTTGCATTGGATACCATGGGGATTAAAAGGCAGGTCTGAGAAGGTTAAGCTTTTAATTTTTTCAGAACTTGTCCACATTTTCTCAAAACATGAAGGTATAACTTTCAGCATCTACAGTGATTTCCTACTGGAAATACTAGTAGTCTGGGCTGAGAATGAGGAAGGTGCAATTCATTGACTCTGATAACAGACACGTCCAAGTTGACCAACTTGGCTGCATCCAAGGCCGTACTCTCAGCCCAGCTCTCTTTGTGCCATACTCCCAGCAAATCCTGGCTTGCCGCCCTTCCATTGCCAAGTCCAGAGGAAGCCAGGGCTTCAGTGTCACTGGCCTCACTTTAAGTCCATCCCTGAAACCACTGTGGCCAAGGACACACAGGGCTCTAATTGGCTATATTTGGGTCACTTTTTGGGCTCAGTGGTTTTAAAGTTGCCTCTTTATGGCCTTGAGATTGGGGGTGGGGCAGTCATTTAAGGAAAATCAGGTGCTATTGCCAAAAGATAGACAAAATAGATATTGGACAACAGTAATAATGTTGGGTCATTGATAGAGATTTTCTTATCAAAATTTAGTATCCAAAGAGCAAGTTTCAATGCATAGTATTTTAAAGCTAAGTGCTAAATTATGGTCCCTTTGAAAACCACATTTAAAAATGAATTCTAACAAAGAAACAAATGTTTCTCTATTCTTAGAGTACCTGAATCTAAATCTGTATTCCAGTTTTGAAATCTTATTTGTTTTTTTTTGGGCTATATGCTGAGTCTTAGTTGTGCCACACAGGATTTTTATTTTCATTGCAGCGTGCAAACTCCTAGTTGTGGCATGTGGGACCTGGTTCCCTGACCAGGGATCGAACCCAGGGCCCTCTGCATTGGGAGCACAGTAGCTACTGGACTACCACGGAAGTTCCAGAATCTGCTTTTAAAGCAAATCTAGTATTAACCACAATTACAGATTGGCCACATGAACAGAACTAAACTCTGAAGAACTATATTTCTATCTTCATTTCTGTTTCTCATTTACATGTGAAAGTATACACATGCCTAGTTAGTTTTCATTTTAAAGATTGTGTGTGGGATATAAGCAAATAGCACAGAAGAACCAATTTGCATTCACATTCTAGATCTTCCAGTTATTGGCTTGATTGCACTGTGCCTCAGGTTTCCCATCTGTAAAATGGGGGTGACATGGCATATAGTAGGGTGATGGAAGGATGAAATAGTCCACATCAAGGTGGTTTTTATAGATTGGTCACTGACATATAGAACTCTCGCTACAGTGTCATTATTTAGTGCTTTTTTTTTTTTTTTTGCCTGCACCACGTGGCATGTGTGGTTAATTCTCCCACCAGCTGTGAAACTTGTGCCCCCTGCTTTGAAAGGATGGAGTCTTAACCTCTGGACCACCATGGAAGTTCCCTCTCAGTGCTTCTTACTGATACAAATATTCTTGTTTGAATTTTTTTTGAAATTTCTTATACTAGAATTTAATATTAAATTTTTGTCTTAATGGCTTGATTTATTTAAAAAATGGTATTTGAACTGCCACTATCACTAAAATGCTTGGATAACTTGGGGACCCAGAATAAGGAATGAAGAGAAATAGTCTCTTCACAAAAGATTTAAGTGGGGAGGTAAAAACATACCTTATCCCATGCATGATAATATGGCTAGGGTATTGGGGAAATGCCAGTTATCACATAAACCTCACTTGTTAGCAGTGTATTCCCTGAGAATTTGCTGCGTAAATACCAATTATGTCTGTGTAAGATAAAAATTTGGAATCCTTTTAAGACGTTTAGGCCTTTTAGAATTCAGAATCCTTTTTACAGTGACTAAGAATAGCAAAATTGAGACACTGTAATTTTTCCTTTTGTTCTTTTATTTTTTTCAGTGTTTGAAAGATGTATGGAGATCCTGAAACCTTCAGACATAAGACAACTTCCAGCCACTTCAGGAGAAGTTTGTCTACACTCAGGCTGCAGTATTTTCAGCAAACATCACTGGACGGTGGGCCAGTGCCCGATCTTTTGGTGGAATGAAAAATTTGAGCCAGTGAAGCCAAATTCTCATTGCAAGCAGTATGCTTGGCTCCTTGATCGTTGCAAACAGGCATTTAAAATGTGAATTTGAAATCAGGTGTCTCCATTACTACCAGCTAATGTGGCATCATAGGTGTTTCCTAAATTTTAGGTCTTGCGGGAAAAAAATACTCCACTCGCATCTGCCATCTCCACCAGGAACTCTTTTATGGAAGCTCCGTTTTTGTGTGTTCCCCCTCTTCTCCCCGTCTCCCTATCTTCTGCACAATCACGTGCTCTTCTGAAGTAAGAATAAGGTCTTGGAGTACGTAAGTCCCAGACTTACAAAAAGAAATAAAGCTATTATTTCCCCAGTCTCTTGGCCATCACAATGTCTTACAGTTAAAAGCCACCAAAAACTATTTTTAGAACACCTTGGAATAAGTGAGAAGAAATGGCACACCCATCACAAAACATACATAGTTTAACAGTTGCGTTTTTTCTCAGTGGGTATCAGTTGTAAATAAAAATGAACTAGGGGCCAAAATGTAAAACCAAAAATGAAGCAGCTACGTGTAGTTATTAATTTCTAGTTTGAACTGTAACTGAATACTGTGGCTTCGTATGTATTATTTTATACTGTACTTTTTCCATTATTGATGGTTCAGACTTTAATAAGAAATTCCATAGTTTTTAATATCACAAATGAGAATATTTGAACAATGTATTCTAGAAAGCAATATACTAACTAAAGTGAATGCTTGTATATAATGAGATAGCCTTAATCCTTTTTCTCTAATGCCTTAACTGTCAAGTAATGAAAACTTTTAAAAAGCCTAGGGTTATAGTCAGCATGCTAGACTGAGAGGTAAGCACTGATGTGATGAGAACAGGTACTGATGGTATCAGTGCTTAGCACTATGTTTAGCTGTGTGTATGCTCCAGAAGTGCAATATCAGACACTAGCTAGATAGTACTGCTGCCTCATGGTAACTCCAAAGAGAAAAACAGAATTTGATTAACCGAGTGCACATGTTCCTTTAAGTTACTCTTAATGTCCTTAGCTTGAATGCAATGCCATACAGA
This sequence comes from Muntiacus reevesi, assembly GCF_963930625.1. Classification (NCBI taxonomy): domain Eukaryota; kingdom Metazoa; phylum Chordata; class Mammalia; order Artiodactyla; family Cervidae; genus Muntiacus; species Muntiacus reevesi. The sequence goes on from NC_089260.1 coordinate 11,606,047, forward strand.
TTTATGTGGCTGCTATTTTTATTTACTTTGCATTATTTTGATTAATACCTTGAATGGAAAGCCAAACATTCCCTCTTCACTGACCAGTAATGGCCCTTTAACTGCAGTAGGAAAAATAAAAATAAGAAAAACCATGTTGTGTGAAAATTGGTGATAACTGGCACTTAAGATCATAAAAATAGTTCTTTATCCTTGGCTGCCTTAAGATGCTGTTTGCCCAGAGCTCCGAAAGACTTTAAGATAGGCGGTAATACTACAATACTACTGAATTTTTGTAGAATTGTTACATTTGATAATAAAACTTGCCTGTTTAATCTCAATGTTTGCATTCTGTTTTGTGATTAGAAGAGTTAAGGGTAATAGATAAAGGGTGTGGTGGGTAGAGCCATCTTTTCCTGAGGTGGTAGGATATTTCCCTAATTTACTGTCAGTATTTGTAGGTGTCCTCTGTCGTGTCTGACTCTTCGACCCCATGGACTGTAGCCCGCCAGGCTCCTCTGTCCATGTAATTTTCCAGGCAAGAGTACCGGATTGGGTTGCCATTTCCTTTTCCAGGGGATCCTCCTGACCCAGGGAATCGAACCTGAATATCCCGTACTTCCTGCATTGCAGGCAGATTCTTTACTGCTGAAATACAAGGGAAGCTATCAATGATTAATGCACTTCAGATACAGATTAAACAACCAGCCTTAGAGTATAAATCATTGAGACTTTGATCCCAAAATTCTTAAAACTGTAGTCATAGTTATTAATATGTGGTCCTTGCATCTTATTATTAGAGCTCTGTTTGCTTGACAATTTGAAAACCTATTGGAGTCACATAAGACATTTCTTAAAAGCCATATAATAAAAGCTAGAACTCTAGTGTTTCTGAATCCCACATACTACTTTATTCCAATTTCTCGCTTTGCTAATTCTGAGTTGTCCAATATTCTCTCTAATCCAAATTTTATCCATTTTTTAGGAGCCAGGTTAAGACTTGCCTGACTTCCACCATTTTAGAGTTGCATATATTGACCGTACCATTATTTGAAGTATATACTCTTTATGGAGTTCAATTCCAGATCTAGTACATTTTTAAACCCATGATCTTGTTAAGCACTCACCAGATGAAGTTTAGTTCACCTGGGACACTTTTGCAATCTCAGTCCTTGCCAGCATCATTTATAAGAACGAAACAACAACAACAACAAAAGAATGAAACAATTGCTCTCAGGTTTGTGCTTCCAGCTTTGGGTCTGTGAGGAGGGAGCAGAGCCCTCTGGGCAACCTCAGGTTCTGCTCCAGGTTCCTGTACCTTTATGTCTCTGGTAGGCATTTAATGTCCAAGTTATTCCTTGCCTTAAAGAAAAACAGGTTCCCTGCACTAAGGAGATAGTACCTCATTCAGTTGCTCCTAAGGCAGAAGAAGAAAATAGGCAGTCACAATGGCATGAGATTAAGAAAGGCCGGTGGGGAAAGAGTTGAGAATAGAGAGGACCGGAGTATATATTAAAAAAAAATCTTAAAGTCCATCTCTTAGGTTTATAGTTGGTTACATAATTTCTCTTCCTCTCTCTGCTTCCCCCAGCTGTTTGGGGAAAATGATTTTAACATCTACAAAAATAGAATAATGGCCACCAAGCCTCTATCCAGCTTCAACAATTACAAACTCAAAGTCAGTCTTTCCTATAGATGGATTATACGATCAATTGTAAAATCTATTACATATAGGATTATATGTAGTTATATTGTTGTTCAGTCACTATGTCATGTCTGACTCTGTGACCCCATGAACTGCAGCACGCCAGGCTTCTCTGACCTTCATTACCTCCCTGAGTTTGCTCAGACTCATGTCTATGAGTCAATGAGGCCATTCAACCATCTCATCCTCTGTGGCTTCCTTCTTTTTCCCTCAATCTTTGCCAGTGTCAGGGTTTTTTCTAATGTGTCAGCTCTTCGTATCAGGTGGTTAAAGAATTGGAGCTTCAGCATCAGTCCTTCCAATGAATATTCAGGGTTGATTTCCTTTAAGATTGACTGATTTGATCTTCTTGCTGTCCAAAGGACTCTCAAGAGTCTTCTCCAGCACCACAGATTGAAAGCATCAGTTCTTGGCACACAGCTTTCTTTATGGTCCAACTCTCACACCCATACATGACTATTGAAAAAACCATAACTTTGACTATACAGACTTTTGTCAGCAAAGTGATCTCTGCTTTTTAATACTGTCTAGGTTCCTCATAGCTATTCTTCCAAGGAGCAAGTGTCTTTTAATTGCATGGCTGCAGTCACCATCCACATTGACTTTGGAGTCCAAAATGAAATCTGACAGTTTCCACATTTTCCCCATCTGTTTGCCATGAAATGATGGGATTGGATGTTATGATCTTAGTTTTTTGAATGTTGAGTTTTAAGCCAGCTTTTTCACTCTCTTTCACCTTCATCAAGAATCTCTAGTTCCTCTTCACCTTCTGCCATTAAAGTGGAATCATCTGCATATCTGAGGTTGTTGATATTTCTCCTAGCAATTTTTATTCCAGCTTGTGATTCATCCAGCCCAGCATTTTTCATTATGTTTTCTGCATGTAAGTTAAATAAGCAGGGTGACAATATACATCCTTGAAGTATCCTCTCCCAGTTTTGAACCAGTCTGTTGGTCCATATCCAGTTCTAACTGTTGCTTCTCATCCTGTATACAGGTTTCTCAGGAAGCAGGTAATGTGGTCTGGTATTCCCACCTCATTAAGAATATTTCACAGTTTGTTGTGATCTGCACAGCCAAAGGCTTTAGTATAGTCCATAAGGCAGAAATAGATGATTTTTTGGAATTCCTTTCCTTTTCCATGATCCACTGTATGTTGGCAATTTGATTTCTGGTTCCTCTGCCTTTTCTAAATCCAGCTTATATTATCTGGAAGTTCTCAGTTCACATGCTGCTGAAGCCTAGCTTGAAGGAATTTGAGCATAATCTTGCTGGCATGTGAAATGAGTGCAACTGTTCAGTAATTTGAATATTCTTTAGCATTGCCTTTCTTTGGAATTGGAATGAAAACTGACCTTTTCCAGATTGTATAGATTATCCATATTTCTTTCCACTTTTCCCACTGTTGTATTATTTTGAAGCAAATTCTTTGGGCCAAGATGAAAATGGAGCTCCAAGTATAAAACTGGGCCATGGTAGGAAGTGTTTTAATGAAAAGTGTGTGTGCTCAGTCATGTCTGACCCTTTGTGACCCCATGAATGGTAGCTCAAAGGCTCCTCTGTCTGGGGAATTTTCCAGGCAAGAATACTGGAGCAGGTTGCCATTTCTGCCCCAGGGATAGAACCCATCTCTTGCATCTCCTGCCTTGGCAGACAGATTTTTTACCACTGTTCTACCTGGAAAGCTTCTTAGTGAGAAGAGGCAAAGGCTAAATAGGACTGAGCTGGTGGAAATAACTCGGTTTCTGAATTTCTGCGATTGTGCTTTGTAGTTCATTCCCTATCCCATGTGCCAGTATAAGACACAGACTAGACAGGAGATGGTGTAAACTGAGGACTGGCAGGCCACCGGGATGGAATTCAGGAATAAGGGAGCCCTGAATGAGTACTATAGGGAGAAACTGTTTTTCTACATTTTTGCTGCCTTCTTTAAGTGAGTTTTGAAGCCAAGATCCTAAGGGATCAAAGGTTCAAAAACAAGTGACTTGCTCCTAACTTAGATAAATTAAAGGGAAATGTCCATATTTCAGTGTACTTCCCCTCAGTTACTTTATGTGGAAAGTGGAGGGATATTTCAAGCCACAACCATGCTGATAATCATTACTTTGGAAGAGTATGCAACCAAAAAAGCACTGAGGATATGTATGGTCCACAGTAGAAAGCACTGTGTAGGTTAAATGAATCTTCCCAACAACCTACTAGGTGGCTCTGGGTGGTAAAGAACCGCCTGCCAATGCAGGAGACATAAGAGGCTCAGGTTTTATCCCTCGGTCAGGAAGATCCCCTGCAGGAGGCCATGGCAACCCACTCCAGTATTCCCGCCTGAAGAATCCCATGGACAGAGGAGACTGGCAGGCTACAGGCCATGGGGTCGCAAAGAACCAGACACTGTTGAAGCAATTTAGCATGCACGCAACACTATTATTATTTTTATTGACCAGGAAATTAAGTGTAGGTTAAGTAATATCTGTCATGGCCACACAGAAAGTACAGGAAAGGATCTAGAAGATAAAGATTTGGAGTCTAGTTGATGTGATTAGTGCTCTCATAACTGCTTCTTAGCAGTTCTGGCTCTTTTCCTAGCATTGCATAAATACAATCCATCATTACAGAGTCATAGAGTTGGGCTTCAAAATGTTCCTTTGGCTTGCCTTTTCACATTATTACCAATGTGCCATCAGTTCAGCCGCTGAATTATTCAGCAGCTACATACTGTTGCTGTGCTAAAAGGCAGTGTTGATAAATGAGTAACAAAGCTGCTGATTACACACTCAAATTTGAGCCAGTGTTTTTTAATCCATACGAAACCAATATGATAGTGGAGTTAAACACTAGAAACATATTTTTAAAAATCAATGTGGAATTCTCATGGATGGTTCTCAGCGTGTGTGTGTGTGTATGTGTGTGTGTGTGTGACAGAGAGAGAGAAAGAGAATTATCCTTCAGTTCTTAGCCTGTGTGTATGCGTGTGTGTGTGTGTGTGACAGAGAGAAAGAGATTCATGCTTCTTTCCCTGATGGTGTTTCTCATGGTTTCTTCCTTAGCCACTTTCTCTATCAATTTTCTGGGCAAATTCACTAACTTACTTCTGCATTCTTCTTTGGAGCTACCAGCTTCTAAACCCAACAATTCAATGGACATTTATTTCCATTTAAACATCTCTCCGGGCATTTCAAACACAACATGCTAAAAACAAACATATCTTTCTATGCTAGCAGGTCTGAAAACCTGCTACTCATGTTTTCTCTACTTCAGGAACCAGCATAGTACCAGGTATTAAAGTTAAGAAAGCCATTTGTAAATTCCTCACCTCACCATCCTCATCATCAGTATCTCTCACCAGTTCTTTGCCTCAGTATTGGATCCATGCATCAAATTCTGCTTTCCTCTATTGCCAGAATGCTTTTTTATAAGAATAATATTTCAAATTATTACCTTTTAAAATAAAAATGTTTATTTGGCTGCACTGGTCTTTAGTTGCAGCATGCAGAATCCTTAGCTTCACCATATGAACTCATAGTTGTAGTATCTAGTTCCCTAACCAGGGATCAAACCTGGGCCCTGGGAGTGTGGAGTCTTAGCCAGTGGACCACCTGGGAAGTCCCTGATTACATGTTGTGAAACCACTTCATTGAAGTATTATTGAGATATAAAGACTGTACTTAATATATGCAACTTGGTGAGCTGGATCATAGAAAAAGCAAGAGAGTTCCAGAAAAACATCTGCTCCTGCTTTATTGATTATGCCAAAAACTTTGACTGTGTGGATCACTACAAACTATGGAAAATTCTTAAAGAGATGGGAATACCAGAATACCTTACCTGCCTCCTGAGAAACCTATATGCAGGTCAAGAAGCAACAGTTAGAACCAACATGGAACAATGGACTGGTGCAAAATTGGAAAAGGAGTGTGTCAAAGCTTAATATTGTTAACCTGCTTATTTAACTTAAATGCAGAGTACATCATGAGAAATGCCGGACTGGATGAAGCACAAGCTGGAATCAAGATTGCTGGGAGAATATCAATAATCTCAGATATGCAGATGACACCACCCTTATGGCAGAAAGTGAAGAGGAACTAAAGAGCCTCTTGATGAAAGTGAAAGGAGAGTGAAAATTTTGGCTTAAAACTCAACATTCAAAAAACTAAGATCATGGCATCCAATGCCATCACTTCATGGCAAATAGATGGGGGAACAATGGAAACAGTGACAGATTTTATTTTCTTGGTCTCCAAAATCACTGCAGATGGTGACTGCAGCCATGAAATTAAAAGATGCTTGCTCCTTGGAAGAAAAACTATGACAAACATAGGCAGTGTATTTAAAAGCAGAAACATCCAAAAAAAAAAAAGCAGAAACATCACTTTGCTGACAAAGGTCTGTATAGTCAGACCTACGGTTTTTCCAGTAGTCATGTTTGGATATGAGAGCTGGACCATAAAGAAGGCTGAGCACTGAAGAATTGATGCTTTTGCGCTGTGGTATTGGAGAAGACTCTTGAGGGTCCCGTGGCCTGCAAGGAGATCAAAGCAGTCAGTCCTAAAGGAAATCAACCCTGGATATTCATTGGAAGATTGATGCTGAAGCTAAAACTCCAATACTTTGGCCATCTTGTGCGAAGAGCCATCTCATTGGAAAAGATCCTGATGCTGGGAAAGATTGAGGGCAGGAGGAGAAGGGGTCAACAGAGGACAAGATGGTTGGATGGCATCCTGACTCAATGGACATGAGTTTGAGCAAGCTCCGAGAGATGGTGAAGGACAGGGATACCTGGCGTGCAGTCCATGTGGTCACAGTCAGACAAGACTGAGCAACTTAATAGCATACTAGGTAAGAATATTAGTGAAACCGTCACCACAATCAATGCCACAAGTATCTATTACCTCCAAAAATTTCCTCCCACCCTCTTTTTGTGTGGGTGTGTGATAAAAACACAACAAAGTGATAATGTATTCTTAACATGTCTTCTACTAAAGGTTTCCATTTGCTGTTTAAGATACCCAAACATATTACTGCATGCTATTGGGTGAGCTGACTTCTGCCTATCTCTTGAGTTTTATTCAAGGCACCCTTACCCTCTTGCTCTACATTTGTTGTCTTTTTTCCTGTTTGTTACAGGAGTAATGCACTGTTTTTTTTCTGTTATCTTTCTCTTCATTGACTAACTGCTATGCAGAATTCTAACCCTTCCTAAGGAAGGCCTTTCCGACTCACTAGACTCTGTAAATCTCCCTATAATCTGCTCCCCAGATTGTAACTTCAATCAAGATAAAGTGTATCTTCTTCCCCACTGAATCCTTAGTGACTAGGCAGCACTTGGGATATATACTCTAAGTATCTGTTGAATGAATAAGTATATGTTCATTCCTGCAGGTGAAAAAAAATGTGCTTTATGCAGTTTTCCTTTAAAGTTGTCTATAAATGTAAATGTTAAAAGTAAAAAATCATTTTTTTAGCACCATTTAAAATGTTAGTATTACCTAGTTATTAACAGTAAGCTTTTTACACTAAAGTGTAAAGTCAAAGTCACCTTTCACATTGATATACACATCCAAAGAGAAAGTTTGGTATGAAATTCACCCAAACAGGATTTTGGATGCCTCTGCCATCTCCAGGACTCACAGTGACTTTTCAGGGTCCTATTCTCAACCAGAGTGCTTATGCAGAATTATAATAAGATTTTTAAAATTTATCTATATTTAAATCAAGTCATAATTGGTGAACAGATTTTTTCTTGTCTTTGTTGTTGTTGTTTTTTCTTTTACTGTATTAAGAAAAAAATAGCATGGCAATTACCCTGTTACACTTAAATTGCTATGGTGATACATCGTAATTTTGCTGGGAAAACTTTTCCCCCTACAATCACTGCATGCTTTTGGCTTTAAGATATATCTGTACTTCGGAAGTGTGACTAGTCCTCCACACAGCTGGTCTAGATACACCCGACCAGTCATCTGCACTGATTGGCTGGCTGAGAAGTAGATCGATGGTAGCTCTAGGAGGCACCAAGCCTATCCAAGGTCTAGCTGGGAGCATTTTCAGGGTGGGATGACGGCATCAGCAGTTTCATGTATCAGGGCTTGAGGAATGGCAGGTTCTTTTCTGAATCAATAATCGAGGTACTCAGAACCCACCTGCTATCTAACTGCCTTCCCTCTATCATGAGAAAGAATTTAATCTGTTATTTACATGGGTCCAGAATGCCGGAGAGTAACCAATGCTAGGGAACTCCTCATGGGGCAGTCTCAATCCATAAATAGGTTCGACAAAGGAATGAAAGGCAAAACCAAACCAAAAGCAGGATACTTAATTAATGGAAATTTCAAATAAACAACAAGTCCCCACTGAAATGTTGTAAAGTGATTGGCCTCCAACTAATAAAATAATATTTTAAAAAAATAAATAAATAAATAAATAAACAACAAGTCATTTTTAGCTTAAGCTGGCCCAAATATTGCATGGAGCATATTATACTAAAGTGTCCTATATTATCTGGCAAGTCTAATATTCAATTCAACTAAATTTCACAAATATTTACTTACTTACTTACCTGAAAGAAGAGAGGATGAAATCTTGGTCTACTAAAATAGAAGCTTTGCCTAGGAAAATCTTAATAATAAGCCATTTAGTACCACTAATTTTTTGTATTAATGAATGAAAAAATGTGTTTAATTAATGAATTAATGCTTTCCTATGACTAATTTGGTTAAATAAAAGTCTCTTCCTGGAGGAGTTTTAACTGGAGGAAAAAACTATACTTTAGAAAATGTCCTAGAGTTCAATTGTCTGTGTTCAAATGTCCTATGTTCAATTTAAAAATATTTAAATAGAATACACATTGTTTAATGTTTTCCCACTGGGGAGGCTCATACAGTTTCCCAGTCTGACTGTTGCTTTGTATGACTGTAATTCTTCCAGTCAGTGATAGGAAGACAGCCGATCCTTGTGAGTGATAACAGAGCAAATATATTCAGGAGGCACCGAAGTACAGTTCAAACAATGAGGAAAAAGTGAGGTCTGCTTGAGAAACAACCACAGGAGCAACTGACAATATAGCCCTTTATTTCCTCTTTTACAGAAAAAGCATAGAAATTAATCCATAGTCATAAGAAGAACTAACAACAAGCTAAGACAAAACAGCATCTAATCATAGTTTTCATGGTTAGTGTGAAATATACAACTTATCTAAGACATCCACAGCTCATACTATTATCAGCAACTTTTAAATTAATTACCAACATAGTCTACAACATGTTTCGAAGAGTTGAAAGAACAGGATAAAACGTGACCAAAGTACAAGTCAGAATATAGTGCTGGTAAGAGTGTTATGTGTTTTCAAGGACTAACTGATCATACCTGGTTCAGACTTCACACAGAGGATGGTATTGAGAATAACTTAAATATGTTACTTAATGGGTAATTACAAATTTATGACATAATAAAGGTGAGAAAGAGCTCCATATCTTTAATAGAAGAAAAGCTGAACTAATGCAAAGATTTCACACTAATTATTCTATACGCTACGATGGAGAATTGGATAGAAGAGGAGTATCTTTTAAAATAGCCTTTACTTATATTTTTTTGGTTTCAAGTAGGTAAGTCTTCAGGGGTTTTTGTTTTGTATTCGTCTCATATCCTGCTAACAAGTGGTACTTGGCACACAGAAGGCACATGATCAATTTTAAGATAGAAACCTTAAGAGTCATTCTCAACTCATCATTTATCACATCCAATTTGTCGCTAGGCCCTATAGATTTTACCTCCAGCATCTTTTGAATCCGTTCTCTTTGAACACTTTTATTTCCATTGCCTTATTTCAAGCCTTTATTTTTTAACCCAGTTATTACAATACCCTTCTAATCTACCTTTTCTTAAAAGACGTAAGTTCTTAAACAAAGCATTTCACATCAATCCCTAAAAATATCCATTGCATATGAAAAGGGTCCTTAAACTTCTAGGTGGGGGTTTAGTCTCTAAATCGTGTCCAACTCTTGCAACCCCATGGACTGTATCCTGCCGGGCTCCTCTGTTCATGGGATTTCCCAGGCAAGAATACTGGAGTGGGTTGCCATTTCCTTCTCCAGGCGATCTTCCTGACCCAGGGATGGAACCAGGGTCTCTTGCATTGCAAGCAGATTCTTTACCAATTGAGCCACTGGGGAAGCCAAACTTCCAGAGGAGGCAGCAAATCATACTGTTCTTTGAGTGTAGACTGTAAATAAAAGACCATTTGAGAAAATCTGAAGTGCTTAGGATTGGTCAAGATGCTGCTGCTGCTACTAAGTCGCTTCAGTTGTGTGCAACTCTGTGAGACCCCATAGACGACAGCCCACCAGGCTCCCCCGTCCCTGGGATTCTCCAGGTAAGAACACTGGAGTGGGTTGCCATTTCCTTCTCCAGCGCATGAAAGTGAAAAGTGAAAGTGAAGTCGCTCAGTCGTGTCCGACTCTTCTCGACCCCATGGACTGCAGCCTACCAGGCTCCTCTGTCCATGGGATTCTCCAGGTAAAAGTACTGGAGTGGGTTGCCATTGCCTTCTCTGTGGTCAAGATGAGGCAAAGGTTAATGAAATGACCCTTCACATTCTGGATGGGAAACTAGCAGCCCATGGTCTGTAGTCATAAAATGGTCAATGAAGTCAGGATCAGAAGTTATCATTCTGATTATCACACATATTAGGACCATGTATGTGCCTGGTTGTGTGTAGTACCATCCGGAATCACCTGGTCTTATTGAGTTATGCAGTGACCTAATGAAAGCTCAGCTATACTGCCAGGTGAATGGCGACATCCTGAGCAGTTAGGGAGTACGTCTTTTTGGATGAAGTTGATATTTGGAATAAAAAATGTCTTATTTTTCTCATAGGAAAATTACACTGGTTCAGGGATGAAATGATTCATTCCCAGTCTTATGGGAAGGTTAGGGTTCAAGGGAAGAATGCTCCTATTAGCGAACACAATCACAATTCCACTGATTCATATCTAAAGATTGAATAAGTATCTCTCCTTTCATATTCCCATTTGATTTCGAGAATCAATATTTTTTCTCTTTTTCTACTTCTGTGTAGAGCATGTAGGAACTGAGGAATGGTCATCACCTCAAGACCCTTGACATGGAAAACAGTGGTCCTCATGAGCTGGAGCTCTGCTTGCTTCTCATCTGATAAGCTGGGCACTGAAATCTGGGAGTTGGTGATGGATAGGGAGGCCTGGCGTGCTGTGATTCATGGGGTCGCAAAGAGCTGGACACAACTGAGCGACTGAACTGAACTGAAAGGCATAAAAAGAGTTCCTGGAACTGTTTTTGCATAGCACTGAAAGCTGATAGCTTCTCCCCAAATATACTGACTTAATATAGGTGCTATTAGGAAGGAGACTCTTGCTGTCTGCTAAAAATGGGACGACCATCATTACCCCATGACTTCACTGAGTTCCTGTGCTTTTTTTCTCTCATTCTATAATAGGCATTTTATCAGTTCCTAAATTTACCTCTTCCTACTGTTGAAATGCATGAATGCAAAGTGGTATGACCCGGATAACCACAATAGTGTGGTCACTCACCTAGAACCAGACATCCTGGAGTGTAAAGTCAAGTAGGCCTTAGGAAGCCTTACTACAAAGCTAGTGGGGGCGATGGAATTCCAGCTGAGCTATTTAAAGTTCTAAAAGATGATGCTCTTAAAGTGCTGCTCACAATATGTCAGGAAATTTGGAAAACTCAGCAGTGGCCACAGGATTGGAAAATGTCAGCTTTCATTTCAATCCCAAAGAAGGGCAATGCCAAAGTATGTTCAAATTACCATATAATTGCACTCATTTCACACGCTAGCAACGTGATGCTCAAAATCCTTCAAGCTAGGTGGCGCTAGTGGTAAAGAAACCATCTGCCAATCCCGGAGTTGCAAGGGGTGCAAGTTTGATCCCTAAGTGGGGGAAGATCCCCTGGAGAAGGAAATGACAACCCACTCCAGTATTCTTGCCTGGGAAATCCCATGGACCGAGGAGCTCAATGGGTCTCAGTTCATGGGGTCGAAAAGATTCGGAGACCACTGAAGCGACTTAGCGCAGCACACAGGCTTCAGCAGTATGTGAACTGGGAACTTCCAGATGCACAAGCTGAGTTTTCAAGAGGCAGAGGAACTAGAGATCAAGTTGCTTACATTCATCAGATCATAGAGAATGCAAGGGAGTTCCAGAAATATCTTTCATTGACTATGCTAAAGCCTTTGACTGTGTGGACCACAATAAACTGGAAAATTCTTAAAGAGATGGGAGTACTGGGTTACCCTGCCTGTCTCCTGAGAAATCTGTAGGTAGGTCAAGAAGCAACAGTTAGAATCGGACATGGAACTGGTTCAAAACGGGCAAAGGAGTATGACAAGGCTGTATATTGTCATCCTGCTTATCTAGCTTATATGCAGAGTACATCATGCGAAATGCAGCCTGGGTAACTCACAAGCTGAAATCAAGTGCTGGGAGAAATTTCAACCACCTTAGATATGCAGATAATAGCACTCTAACGGCAGAAAGTGAAGAGGAACAAAAGAGCCTCTTTGATAGAGTGTGAAAAGCTTACTCAAAACGCAACAGTCAAAAACCTAAGATCATGGCATCCAGTCCCATCAGTTCATGGCAAATAGAAGGGGAAAAAGTGGAAGCAGTGGCAAATTTTATTTTCTTGGGCTCCAAAATCGCTGCAGACAATGATTGCAGCCATGCAATTAAAAGATGCTTGCTCCTTGGAAGGAAAACTATGACAAACCCAGACAGTGTATTCAAAAGCAGAGGCATTTTTTTCATATGTGACGAAGTCAAAGCTATGGTTTTTCTAGTAGTCATGTACGGATGTGACAGGTGGACTGGAAAGAAGGCTGAGTGCCAAAGAATTGATGGTTTTGAACTGTGGTGCTAGAGAAGACTCTTGAGAATCCCTTGGAGAACAAGGAGCTTAAACCTAAACCTAAAGGAAATCAACCTGAAATATTCATTTGAAGGACTGTTGCTAAAGCTGAAGCTCCAATAGTTTGGCCACCAGATGTGAAGAGCTGACTCACTGGGAAAGACTCGGACTCTGGGAAAGACTGAAGGTGAAAGGAGAAGGGCTGCATCAGAGGATAAGATGGTTAGAAAGTATAGCTGACTCAATGGCCATGAATCTGAGTAAACTCCCGGAGATAGTGAAGGACAGGAGAGCCTGTCATGCTGTAGTCCAAGGGAACACAAAGACAAGACTTAACCGGTGAAGGACAACACTGTTGAGGGGGAAAGATCCAGGTATGTTTGGAGAATGCCTGATACAATAAAAGTGAAGACAAACAGTATGACAAGTTAAAACTGTTTCATTGCTGTGGAATATCTAAACTGCACCCTCTCCTCTGCACTGGCCATAGTATTATTGTTTGTAAAATAATATTATGAAATGCAGATACATTTGTTTAACCACTTTGGGCGGTTAAGACACAAGTTGCAAGTACAAGCTTCTTTCTTGTAAATGTCGAGTGGGCTACTAACTCAATGTGCCAACAACCCAAAGGGTTTTTGCTGCGCTCTGTAGGCACTGTGAGGATGCAGGGGCCCTGGCTCAGATTAGCCTGGTGACCTACACTCGCTGGATCTCCTTTTCCTCTCTGTAAAATGGGGAAGGTCTGGATAGTCTCTGGATCTGGATATTCTCTGGACTGTGCCTTAGTCACTCAGTCGTGTGCGATTCTCTGTGACCCCATGGACTGAAGCCTACCAGGCTCCACTGTCCATGGGATTCTCCAGGTAAAATGCTGGGGTGGGTTTCCATGGACTTCTCCAGGGGATCTTCCAGACCCAGGGATCGAACCCAGGTCTCCCTCATTGCAGTCGCAGTCTTTACCGTCTGAGCCACCAGCGTATACCTGAGTCCACTCACAAAAGTGCCAGAAAGGCCCTCGGGCACCCATCTTTACCGGTGAGGATTGGGGAAAGGGCCCCAGCGCGAACCCCCCCGGATTTGTCTCCTGGGGGGCTGGCGGAGGGCCCGGAGCGCCAGCCGTGGGCGGAGCCACCCCCGCCTGAGCCGCCTTCCTTCCTGCCCGCGCAGGCCCAGGCGCGCCCGCCAAACACTCCGGCCAGCCCTCCGCTCCCAGCACTCTGGTTCCAGGGCGGCCCGGGGCGGGGGACGCGGTTGGCGGCGACACCGGAGGGGGGCCGGGTGGGCGGGTCAGGAAGTGGGGGCGCGGCGGCCCGGGAGCGGGCCTGAGGAGAGCCGCGGGGCTCGGCTACGCGGAGGCTGGAGACGCCGGGCGGCGCGGGAGCCCCGAGGGGAGGCCCCCCGGCCTCCGCGGGGACGATGGCCGAGGAAGAAGGTGACCGGCCCCGGGGTCCGGCGCGCGTACGGCCGCCAGAGGTCTCGGGAAATGAGGGCCGAGAGACCGGGGCGGCGGGTGGCCGCGGCTGTGCGGCGGGAAGGAGCGGGACCGCAGCGAGGGGGGCGGGAGGTGTGCGGAGACTTCGAGAGGGAGCGGAGTGGACGGCCTGAAGTCGTGCCGGCTCGAATGGGAGGCAGAAGTGGAGCTTGAAGTTGAAAATCGGGTCGCGGGAGAGAACACCGTGGGGGGAGTGGCTGAGAGGAAGGGCCGGGAGCTGCTGGTGAGCGGAGTGCGGACGCACTCGGGGTGAGAAGATGTCGGAGCGAGTGCTGAGTGCCTCTGCCGGAGTGAAAGTCTTGTAGCCGAGTGCCCCTCAGGCTGAGTGCGCTCCTGAGACGTCTGTGGGTGCTGACCAGGTCACCCCCGGGTAAGAGGAGCCGCACGCCAAGGCGGGGGGCAGAAAGAGGCAAGGGTTTGGGATGAAAGTGGTAAGTGAGGTGGATGGGAGGAGACGAAGAAGCAGCAACGGAAGAGAAGGTCACCAATTTCATTTGCGGGTTAAGGGGCGACGGCCCGGGGAGAAGGAGTGAGTGGCTTTGGGGGGGATCCGGAGCCCGGAGTGCTTTGAGGGTGAAAGAAGGTGGGCTGGAGAAAGCTTTTCATGTCTTCGGGGTCACTGCCAAGACAACTCACTCAGTATTGATTTACAGAAGTTGATAGATATGAGAGAAAAATGGGGAGCTGGGGCGGAACTTCGCCAGCGAGAAGTGTTCTATGAAACATTTGTGTCACATGTTCATAATAGGCATGGTGCTTTCAGGCATAGATAATAATGGTATCGCCTGATTGAGCAGTTAGGCTTTTCATTCTCCTGAAAAACATGACTTTTTAACCCTGTTGAGGAGGGTTGTGAACGTGATCTGTTTAGACTGAAGCCTTGCTAAACCAGGAATGCAAGAAGGGAGTCTGAAGAATTCAGTGGAAAACAGTTAAAAAAAAATAATTTTAAGAATTGTTTGCTCTGTGACTTGCGGCTCTTCGTGCACTCACTCTTGCTTCATATTTGCCTCCTCCTCCTTAATTTTTCTGGGTTAAAACTGGTCTAATTTAAGACACTGTACCTAAAAACAGCTTCAAAACTAAACTCTTTGTAGTTGGTAAGGAGGAATGTGTTTCTGTTGGTTGCCTTGGTTTTATCTTTGGTTCCAGTATATGTGATACTTTTTTTTTATATTTTTTTACTTTTCTAACTACCTGCAGATCTCGGGGTGGGTTGATAAACTCACTTATATGTTTCCATGAGCACTTAAAGCATAAAAAATTTGAAACTGCAGTATTAAAAGTCTTTAATATTATATATCATGTTAATGAGGAATTGTTTTAAGAGGTTAAAGTTAGACCTAACTAAACAGATATGATGTGGAACCAGTTATGGTTTCATAAGCCATACAAGTTTGTGAAATTTACTTCCATGATACAAAGTGAAAAATGACCTTTGTTTGTAGAACGACAGATAATCCAAAGGAGTGAAATACATCTTACTTGGAATAATTAATGCATTGAAGTTTTGTTTTCATTCAACACACTTTTAATTCCAGAAATATTTGGCTGTCTAATATGTTAGGTGTGCTTCCCCAATGGCTCAGCACGTAAAGAATATGCCTGCAATGCAAGAGACACAGGAGATAGGGGTTTGATCTCTGGGTTGGGAAGATCCCCTGGAGGAGGATATGACATCCCATTCCAGTATTCTTGCTTGAAAAATCCCGTGGACAGAGGAGCCTGGAGGGCTACAGCCCAAAGGGTCCCAGAGAGTCAGACATGATTCAGCACAGCAACAACTAGTAATTAAATTCTTATTTATTGTAATCTAGTAATGATATTTATAGTAAGCATGTCTATGTGCTAGGCATTTTTCTGAGTACTTTGTGTTTATTAGGCACTCCATACTTTTTTTCAAAATGCATGTTATTTGTATTCACTCTATTAAAATTTGACTAGTCAATTTTACTTGTATCCATATGTTCTCTATATTGCCTTTTAGCTTATCATTCACTTCACTTGGACCCTTTTCTTTGTCCCACGTTTTTTCTAAGTAAATACTCTTTGGGAATCTCATCTTCTCTTGATGCTGTGAGAGTCATGGTATTATATTTGTATTTCCTGGAAGAAATGTTAGAGCAAAGAAAGTGACAGCCTTGAGTAGAGCAGTATTCACACTTCTCTTGGGAATTGCTATGTATAGTCTAGATGGACATTTGAAAGCCTATTTGTAGCCCTGTTAACTGTATGATGTGAAGATCACAGAGCCAGAGACTGAAATAGTAGGTTGTTCCTGTGGCTGTGTTATCATGTTTATTTACTGGACTTTTTATTTACAATGCTAAAATTATAAGGTAGCGAAAAGAAAACTTGAATTCTATCCCAGAGCTTTCCTATCAGGATGAATAATCTGGTTTATCCACTGCTTTGGTCTTTGTTGCTTATCCACCTAGAGATTCTGGCTTTGTTTGTCAATTATGAACTTAAAAGATCAACATAAAGAAAATGAGGTAAAACTTGCATCCAGTCAGTTTTGTTTTATAGTCACAGGCACAAAGTTTAGGAACAAGATTGAAGAGATTGGTTAAAAAGCTTACTCTGTTTCCTGAGTAGTACTTTTTGCTCCCACAGTTTAATGCCACTGAAATTGGCATGTCTTAGAATCAGTGCACGTATTAAATATGGTAATTTTTTTTTTTCCTCTTGAAAAACTGTTATTAAATAGTGTCTTAAAATATATGACACTTTAGAATCAAGAAAATAGTAATGGAATTCCTTGGAGGTCCATTGCTCAGGACTCCGAGTGTCCACTGCAAGGGGCATGGGTTTGATCTCTGATCAGAGAACTAAGATCCCGCAGCCTGTGCAGCATGGATGCAAAAAACAAAACAAAGAAATCCATGTGTGTGCACACTCTATTAAAATCTCTATAAAGTGATTCACTGTATAGAGGCATTTTTTGAAAAGAAAAATGATAACTTTTTGTGAAGAACGCTTTTCTGTGAATATCCTCATCCTTCCCAAGTTATCGTTATCTTAAATGCATATTTTTAGACTCTGTGTAATAAAAAAAAGCCCTATGGCAACCCACAACAGTACTCTAGCCTGGAAAATCCTGTGGACGGAGAAGCGTGGTAGGCTACAGTCCATGGGGTTGCAAAGAATCAGACACAACTGAGCCACTTCACTTTTTCACTTTAACCCATTGGTCACATATTTTGTTTGTCTTGCCTGGTTGCTCAGATAGTAAAGAATCAGCCTGCAGTGCAGGAGACCTGAGTTTGATCCCTGGGTCAGGAAGATCCCCTGGAGAAAGAAGTAAGCACTCCAGTATTCTTGCCCGGAGAATCCCACGGACAGAGGAGCCTGGCGGGCTGTAGTCCACCAGGCCGCAAAGCATTGGGTACAACCGAGCTACTAACACTTTAACTTTCAGTAGATTTGTTTACTTAATTTCTGAAATTAGCCAATTACTTTTTAAAAAAAATCTAATACTATTAACGTGTTTAACCGTGGATGTGTGTCTACAAAGTAAATGTCTTGTGGTTACATTTTTTTCTTACGTTCTTTTTAAAATTTTTTGTGTATTTATTTTATTTTTGACTGTGTTGGTTCTTCGTTGCTGGGCGAGGGCTTTCTGTGCTTGTGGGGTGCAGGGCTGCTCTCTAGTCGTGGTGCACGGGCCTCTCGTTGTGGTGGCTTCTCTTGTTGTGGGGCGTAGGCTCTAGGATGCTCGGGCTTCAGTAGCTGTGCACGGCCCTAGTTGCCTCACGGCGTGTGGGATCTTCCTGGACCAGGGACCGAACCCATGTCTCCTGCATTGGCAGGCAGATTCTTAACCACTGGACCACCAGGGAAGCCCTGTGTTCTTTTCCAATAAAACTTAAAATGATCACTTGCATCAGAAGACTTTGTTTGGCTTTACATAAATTTTCATTCTTGTTGACTGCTTCTAACTTTTGCTTTAACCCATAGGATAATTAAAAGGAAATCATAAATGAGGAATATAATAGTATTTATTAGTTGTCCCAGATTTGTATGCAAAAATGCTGGATATCCATGGAATGACTTTTCTAATAGTGTTATTTTCTAATCTGTTCACTGACTTTGCTACTTAACATGATTATAAAATAAAGAATAAATGATATAAAAATGGGTAAAATTTAGCCTAGTCAGACAGAATCCACTAAGTGTATGGTATTCTTTTCCCTCAGTATATCAGTGTTGAAAGACATTTTAACAAACATACGAATTTTTTTTGAAGCTCTTTTAAAATAAATTTTATTCATTTTCTCCAGTAAAGTTAGAATTAGCCATCTGATAATCAGCAATAGTAGCTGATTCATTTGTCCTTTTTTGACTACTCTTTTTAGACTCATTTTTCTATCCTTAAGCTATTATGAAGAGAAAAGAAAAAAAACCCTGCTTCTGTAGGAAAGAGATAAATTCTTGTACCACCTTAAGCCTTGACAGCCCTTGATAGTGTCCTATATCTACATGACATGATCTACCTCATAATTAACTAGGGAGGAAGAGTAATGATGGAGAATATAGTAAGTTCTTGTTTAATTTGGAATCTGGTTTACTGATTTGAAAGTACTTTTTGCATTACATTTTTTTAAATTGGTTGTAGAAATAGTAGATAGTGTAATATTGGAAAAATTCCTTAGAGCTTCCCAAATCCAGGGATTTTTATAGGTTCAGCCTATTTTCTTTTATTTATTTATTTATTTTCCATTTATTTTTATTAGTTGGAGGCTAATTACTTTACAGTATTGTAGTGGTTTTTGCCATACATTGACATGAATCAGCCATGGATTTACATGTGTTCCCCATCCCAATCCCCCCTCCCACCTCATTCCCCATCCTGTCCCTCTGGGTCTTCCCAGTGCACCAGCCCCGAGCACTTGTCTCATGCATCCAGCCTGGGCTGGTGATCTGTTTCACACTTGATAGTATACTTGTTTCAATGCTGTTCTCTCTGAACATCCCACCCTCGCCTTCTCCCACAGAGTCCAAAAGTCTGTTCTGTACATCTGTGTCTCTTTTTCTGTTTTGCATATAGGGTTATCGTTACCATCTTTTAAAATTCCATATATATGCGTTAGTATACTGTATTGGTCTTTATCTTTCTGGCTTACTTCTCAGCCTATTTTCTGATACCCAAACCTCTAAGACTGTTGAATGATAATGATAACACAGCACTGTGAAATTCTGTAGAACCTTCAGGATTTAAAAAAGATGAAGTATAATTTTATGATCAATTTATTATTTTTTTATTTAAAAAATTGTTATTTCATGAATAATGCATATGATACTCTCAGGTAACTTGAAAAATAAGCCAATTTATTAAATAGCACTTTGTTCTCCAGTCATTCTGGAAAAGAGTTTACTTATTTTAGGATGTTTTGAAAATAGCATCATCTCAAGAGAAGAGCTCAGTTTATCAATAAGACTTTGAAAGCATGGATTGGAGGCAGAACTTATATTGTCTTTTGATTTGTAGGAATGTATGGTTTGCAGGGAGTGCTAAAATAATTATGAAAAGAGTTATCTTTGGTACTAATAGTTCTTCATGGGACTTTTGCCTTAGTATAATAAAGGTAAATCAGTTCAAGATATAGACAGAATAATTTGTTACACATATTGCAATAACTTCTCAAATCTTTTAAGGAGCTACTGTAGAACTGCGCCAAAGAAAAAAGCCAAAGTCTTCAGAAAATAAAGAATCTGCCAAAGAAGAGAAAATCAATGACACTCCAGTTCCTGAAAGAGCTCCAAAACGTAAGTTAGATTTGGAGTTTTTTTACTATTATAAAAATAGTTACATTAGGTAGTATTTTTACAGTAATATTTTAAATTATAAATATATTTTGTCTTAAGTATATGGTGATATCAGTCAGCTTTCATTAGGTTTTGTTATGGAATAATTCCTAAGTGTCACTGGCTTACAAAAAGCATTTATTTCTGATTAACTTGCATATTGTGACTGTCAGTTGGCTGATGAAGCTTCATGTGTTCTGAAGGAACAGTCTCTATTTGGGATATGTTCTTGTGGCAGAGAAAAAGAGCAGGAGACAGGCAGAATCATGCAGTACCTCTTAAAGGTTTTACTGAACTGCACACTGTCACTTGTACTTGCATGCTGTTGGCCCAAAGAAGTCTTCCAATCAATCCAGGCAGTGGGATGGAGAAGTTTATTCTGACTACAAGGATGCATGGCAAGTCACATGGTAATGGGAAGGGATGAAAAATCTTTACAGGAAAGGACAAGGTAGTTGGAAGTAATGATAATAGTCTACCACATTCTGGCCTTTTGGTCATAAATATTTACTTCTCTCCCTCAGATAAAATACAGGTGGTACTTCCCCAACTCCAAGGAAGACGCTCAGTCTTACCTAGTGAGGGCATCAGTCTTGAAGCCTAAGGTCATCTTATCAGGGTCTGTTCAGGGTCAGCTCTGACTCATTTTGATCCAGAGTCTGAAGAATGAAAAAAACAAGTTACTTGCTCTGTGTCAGGGTTCCCCAAACCCAGTCCTATGTTCAGAGATTGAACAATACAAAACAAAATCAGCAAAGGGAAAAGGCATATGGGCTGAAGTCTGCAAGAAACTAGGCAAAAATCTTCCAGGACACATAGGACATGCATAATTCCTTCAGCCTCAATTTGTGGCATTTGTAGTTTTGTCTGCCTGGGAAGCTTATTAACAACTTTGCTCAGGATTTTTAGTGGTGGCTGATCATGTAACCTCTGCTTAATGCATGCAGAAGTTCTAGACTCCTAGAAAGAAAGCAGTAGGTGTGAAGCTTACTGTTTGCACAAATAAGTTAGACACAGTAAACCACTAATTAGAAAATGATGGGAAACCTTATGAAATCCAGGTTCCCAGAGACCTACCAAGAGCCTAGCTCTTAAGCCGGCTTTTCTTAGCAAAGCAGTTATAAGCCTGCAATGGTAATCTTTTCTGTACATGTCTCCTTTTCCGTTAGACATTTTTGGTTGGAGACAGGATAACCAAAATAAATGCTTCCATTCAGAAAGAGGAAGAGTGAGAGAAACATTAAACACTGGTCCACAGCAATTTTGAAATCCTACTAGGTAAATATGAGGTCTTCCTACTCTGGGGAAGGGAATGTTTCTTGATTAGGCACTAGCTGTTTTCCTTGGGGATAGTTTCCCAGTTCATTGTTCTTTGTGGCCCTTGGCTTTATCCTCTGAAGGTCCTTCCTTTTCCATTATCCTCCTGAACCGTATCTGAAAGTGGCTTTGGAGAATATGCCATCCTTAGGAGCTGAACAGCTTTTACAAATAGATTCTTCCCAAAGGAAGTTCAAAGCCAATTTATGTAAATTTGTTCAAATAAGATAAACATTTTGGGAGATGGCAAATAATAATCCATCATATGTGTGATAAATCATTTTATAAAACTGTTTCCTGTGAATAGTTGCAATTTTAGTACAAACATTTGTTTTTATTCCTTTAGATAACAAGATCACAAAAGAGATTATAACTAGAGTACCTTGATTATGAACTGCTTTGATTGCAGGAAAGAGATTCATTAGAACAGAACTGGCCCATTTGCCAGCAGACATGAAGAGAAAAATAGGAGTTCAAAATTTCTGAGACTTGTAGTGTTGAAGTTAGTATTATTTATCTTTTCAACTAGTAAAACATAAAATTGAGAAATAATTTAAGTATCAAAGGCTGATAAAGATGAATCCTTAGGGTAATGACCAAATCAAGGGCATGACTGGTCACATAGTCTGTTAAAATGCATGAGGTTTAAAGTTCAGTTCAGTCGCTCAGTCGTGTCCGACTCTCTGCGACCCCATGAACCGCAGCACACCAGGCCTCCCTGTCCATCACCAACTCCCGGAGTCCACCCAAACCCATGTCCATTGAGTCAGTGATGCCATCTAACCATCTCATCCTCTGTCATCCCCTTCTCCTTCTGCCCTCAATCTTTCCCAGCAGCAGGGTCTTTTCAAATGAGTCAGCTCTTCACATCAGGTGGCCAAAGTATTAGAGTTTCAGCTTCAACATCAGTCCTTCCAATGAACACCCAGGACTGATCTCCTTCAGGATGGACTGGTTGGATCTCCTTGCAGCCCAAGAGACTCTCAAGAGTCTTCTCCAACACCACAGTTCAAAAGCATCAATTCTTTGGTGCTCAGCTTTCTTTATAGTCCAACTCGCACATCCATACATGACTACTGGAAAAATCATAGCCTTGACTAGATGGACCTTTGTTGACAAAATAATGTCTCTGCTTTTTATTTTTATTTTTTTTTTGTCTCTGCTTTTTAATATGCTGTCTAGGTTGGTCATAACTTTCCTTCCAGGTAGTAAGTATCTTTTAATTTCATGGCTGCAATCACCATCTGCAGTGATTTTGGAGCCCCGAAAAATAAAGTCAGCCATTGTTTACACTGTTTCCCCATCTATTTCCCATGAAGTGATGGGACTGGATGCCATGATGTTAGTTTTCTGAATGTTGGGCTTTAAGCCAACTGCTTCACTCTCCTCTTTCACTTTCATCAAGAGGCTCTTCAGTTCTTCTTCAATTTCTGACATAAGGGTGGTGTCATCTGCATATTTGATGCTATTGATATTTCTCCCAGCAATTGATTCCAGCTTGTGCTTCCTCCAGCCCAGTGTTTCTCATGATGTACTGTATAGTTCCTAGTAACTCCTTCCAGTTGAATAAAGCACTCAGGAAAAGAAAAAAGGGTGTGGCTTTTGTGACAGATAAGCAAACCTGGATTAGCTCAAAATACATGTAGTTAAATCTCTGAGAGAGGCATATCTAGAAGAAAAATTTTGGGTATAGTTATTGGAGAACAGAGCTGACTGGAATCAAGTAGGTAAAAAACCAATAAAATTGTTTTTTTCTTTGCAAAAATGAATGATTTAATTTTGTAAAATTAAGGTACAACTTACAATAAAATGCACAGAATCATCAGTATTAAGTGA
This sequence comes from Muntiacus reevesi, assembly GCF_963930625.1. NCBI lineage: Eukaryota > Metazoa > Chordata > Mammalia > Artiodactyla > Cervidae > Muntiacus > Muntiacus reevesi. Next base: position 11,629,089 of record NC_089260.1, read on the forward strand.
ATTTTAGTACTTGAATACAATTAAGATACGTAACATGTCCCTTATCCCAGAAAGTTCTTTTGTATCCCTTTCCAGTAGAGTTCCCCTGTGCCCCTTAAAACAACCATTCTTCTGATATTTTTCAATATTGATTAATTTTGCATGTTGTAGAATTTCATGTAAATGGAATCACACAACATATATGCCTTTGTGTCTGGATTCTTTGGATTAGTTCAGTATGTTTTCCTTAAAATGTAATCATTTTGAGATTCATTCATCTTGCTGTAAGAGTTTATTCCTGCTTTTCTAGTTTGATATTTGAGTAATTTCCAGGATTTAGCTATTATGAATAAGGCTGCTATGAATACTTGTACCGGTCTTTTTGTGGACATCTATTTTTATTTCTCTTAGAGAAAGAAATGTCAAGCTACTCCAGTATTGTCTGGGAAATCCCATGGACAGAGTAGCCTGGTGGGTTACAGACCATGAGGTCACAAAGATTCAGACATGACTTAGTGACTAAATAACAGCAACAGCAATTTTTATTTCTCTTAGGTAAATACCTAGGCAAATTGTCAGCTAAGCTTAGAGAGAGACATACTGTCACCAGAGCTGCCAGCCTAGGTTAAGAAGAACCCAACTATTCATGTCTTGAAATGATGTTTGAATCCCTAACTTTCTATGTTCAGGAAGCAGGCCGAGTAGGCTGCTCTTAGGGTATCTTTCTTGAGGAGCGAGTGTTTTTTGCCTTTGAAGGGAAGTAGATATTTGTGATGAATGGGGCAAACCCTGGTGGATTCTTCAATTGTTCTCAAATATTTTCTCCCTTCCCTGAAAATGCATTACAACGTTCTTTCCCATTACTGTGTTGATTTGGAGTGCCTCTCTGAAGCAAGTGTACTTCCCTACCCTGTTGTCAGATTTATATATGTGACTTGCCTGAGCCCATGGAGTGTGAGTTAAAGTAGCAGTGTACTTGTTCTAATCAGAAATTGGAAGAGGCATTATATGTTTTTGCCTGTTCTGTTCTTTTCCTCTGTAATGAGAACAGCATGTCCCAAATAGGGACTGATTCCGTTCTGGAACTCTGAAGATACAAGAAGAGCCACAGCTAATCTAAATCGAATTGAGTGGAGAGTGACTGCTGATCCAAAATCCATAGTAACATGAGTGAGAAACAAATATTTGTTTTCTAAGCCATTGGAAGTATGGGGGTCACTTATTCACTACAGCAAAGCCAACTAATACAGTGATCATTTAAAATGTTTTGGAAAATACAGTATAAGCAATTGTTCTATTAAGCAATTTAGAGATAGCTACTATAAAACAGTATTTTCCCCCAACTACAAAAATATATTTTTAGGATTGAAAATGTGAAAATAGAGAAAAGTGTAATAAAAATAAAGTATATGTGTAATTCTACTAGATAATAGCTATTATTGTCTACTAGATAATAGCTATTAATTGATGCTTTTGAACTGTGGTGTTGGAAAAGACTCTTGAGAGTCCCTTGGACTGCAAGGAGATCCAACCAGTCCATCCTAAAGGAGATCAGTCCTGGGTGTTCATTGGAAGGACTGATGTTGAAGCTGAAACTCCAATACTTTGGCCACCTGATGCGAAGAGCTGACTCACTTGAAAAGACCCTGCTGCTGGGAAAGATTGAGGGCAGGAGAAGGGGATGACAGAGGATGAGATGGTTGGATGGCATCACCGACTCAATGGAAATGGGTTTGGGTAGACTCTGGAAGTTGGTGATGGACAGGGAGGCCTGGCGTGCTGCGGTCCATAGGGTCGCAAAGAGTTTGACACGACTGAGCGACTGAACTGAACTGAATAGCTATTATAATTTTGACAAGTATTGCTTATATTTTTTCAATGTATTTATACCGTTTTCTTGTGTTTATTTTACTTTTTGTAAAATTGAATACTATGTTTCTTTTTTTTTTTTTTTTGGCCATGTGGCTTGTGGGATCTCAGTTTCCCCACAAGGGAATTAACTTGGGACTGAAACATACAGAAGTTTTTTGATTAGGCCTGTTTGTGACTAATGTAACTTCACTGGAAATCAATCCTTTATTTTCCAGTTTCCAATTTAAATGGTAAATTTTTTTGTGGCCATGCTGCACAGCTTGCAGGATCTCAGTTCTCTAACCAGGAATTGAGCTCTGCTTGGGCCATGGCAGTGAAAGCCCGTAATTCTAACCACTAGACCACCAGGGAACTCTCATGATAATTTTTAAATAAATAATTTCCAGGATCCAGAGCTCCTTATTTTCTCTAAAACGTATGTACTTACACACTGAACACTGATAGCTTGATTCCAGCCTTGACTCTCCAGAATCTTCACAAACAAAATAGTACTAACGTGAGGCATTTATGGACTTCCCTGGTGGCTCAGAGGTTAAAGCGTCTGCCTGTAATGCAGGAGACCTGGGTTTGATCCATGGGTCGGGAAGATCCCCTCGAGAAGGAAATGGCAGCCCACTCCAGTATTCTTGTCTGGAGAGTCCCATGGAGAGAGGAGCCTGGTAAGCTGCAGTCCACAGGGTCGCAAAGAGTCGGACAGGACTGAGCGACTTCACTCTCTCACTCTCTCTCAAGGCATTTATATGTAGGATTTGGTTGAATGTATTTTTTGTAATAGTCCTTGATTATCAGGATTAATTTTCATTGTCCAGGAATTACTTTAAAAGATACAGGAAAAGATACATGTTTAAAAACTGTATAGCACTTTTACCAAATTACCATGTTAGGTAAGTTTTCTTATAGTCTTTTTATAGGTTACATTGTGTCAACACTGCTTTAACTATCTATCTTATATATTTTTGCAAATATGCTTTTGTAACCCAATAAAAATAGCTATTATTTACTGGTTTCTGAGCTTTGTGCCAGGGCAAATACTTTCCATTTGCTATTGGAAACAGTAATTGTAAAATATTTGTGTCATGCTGATTCTGTTTTTAAAATATTTATTTATATATTTATTTTCATCTTTGGCCAAGTCAAATGACTTGGGGGATCTTGGTTCCCTGACCGGGGATTGAACCCCCCACTGTTGGCAGTGAAAACAAAGTCCTAACCACTGAATCACCAGGAAATATGTGCTATGCATACCAGTATTTATTAAATAATTTATTAACTGCAGTTTTAGTTTAGCTAAATTAGTAAGTCAACAAGTTTGTTTTTACAAACCTGTCAATCATTGAGTAACATAACATTGGGCATTGGACCTTGAGGCCTGGTCTTAATTTACTGAATCTTTTTTTCCCCCCATAGTTTTATTGAGATATAATTGATATACAGCACTGTACAGGCATAATGATTTAACTTGCATAGATCATGGAATAATTATCACAAAAGTTCATTAGATACAGAATTAAAGAATAGAAATTACAGAATTAAAGAAATATAAAATTTTTTTTCCTTGAGAACTCTTAAGCTTTACTTTCTTAACAGCTTTCATGTGTAACATAGCAGTATTAATTATATTTACCACATAGTACATTGCATCCCTAGTAGTTATTTATCTTATAGGTGGAAGTTTGTACATTTTGACTGCGTCCATTCAGTTCCCTCTTCCCCACCTGTCACTTCAAGTCTGATCTTTTTCTCTCTGAGTTTGTTTTTGAAGTATAATTGACCTACAACACTGTTAGTTCCTGTTAAACAACGTAGTGAATCGATATTTCTATAGATTTCTAAATGATGACCACCGTAAGTCATCTTGCCATCTGTTACCATACAAAGATATATTCTGTCACAGGGAGGAATTGTTAGCGAGTTTGAGACTGATGTGTACACACTGCTGTGTTTAAACTGGATAACCAACAAAGACCTGCTGCATATCACTGGGAACGCTGCTCAGTGTTGGGTGGCAGCCGGAAGGGGAGGAGGGTTTGGGGAAGGGCAGATCCATGTATGTGTATGGCTGAGTTGCTTTGCTGTGTACCTGAACCGTCAAAGCATTAATTGCCTATATTCCAAAGTAAAATTAAAAGTTCTATTATAAAGATATATAATCATTGACTATAGTCCCCACACTGTACATTTCATTCCTGTGATTCATTTATTTTGCAACTAGAAGTTTGTACGTCATAATCGTCTTCACCTATTTCTTCATCTCCCCACCTCTCTGCTGTCTGGCAACCACCTGTTTGTTCTCTGTACTTGACTCTTTCTGCTTTGTTATGTGTTTATTTGGTTTTTTTAGACCTATATTTTTTTAAACCTATATTTTCATAATAGGTGAAATCATATGGCATTTATTATTATTATACTGAATCTTAATAGCTGTAGAAGGTCTAAGTCATCCTGTGTGTAGAAAATTCAAATGTGTTCTATGCTTTTAACAAGAAGTATTTACATACATATATATATGTAACAGTTGTGTATGATGTTTTAAATATATAATCATCATTGGTCATTACCTTGTATAATTGAAAGAGCTATAATTTGTAGTGTGTAAAGTATTCCTCAATAAAAAATTACTTGATAAGGAAAAAAAATAATAGTAATTCTAAATGAACCTGTACTTTTTTTCTCTAGATATTTCGTAGTACATTTCTTTTATTCCTTTTTTTAAATTGATAGACTTTTATTTATTTTTTTAAACTTTTTCTTTTGTATTGGAATATAGCCAATTAACAAACAATATTGTGATAGTCAGGTGAAAAATGGAGGAATTCAGCCATAGTATACATGTATCCATTCTACCCTGATAGACTTTAATTTTAAAAACTATTTTTAATTTATAGAAGAATTGAGTAGATAGTATAGTAAGAGTTCCTATCTTGCACACCCCCCTGTAAGAATTTTCCCTATTAGTAACATTTTATATTAGTATGGTTCATTTGCTACAAATAATGAACCATTTTATTGATGCATTATTTTTGTTTTAGCATCAATAATATATATTATTAATTTTATTAGAGTTTAGTTGCTTTCAGTCACTTTAGATACATTTTTTTTTAAGTAGTTGATAGAATACTCCATATACTATCTTGTGTGCTCAGTTGCTCAGTCATGTCTGACTCTCTGCAGTCCCATGAACTGTAACCCACCAGGCTCTTCTGTCCATGAGATTTCCCAGGCAAGAATACTGGAGTGGGTTGCCATTTCCTCTTCTAGGAGATATTCCCAGCCAAGGGATCGAACCCGCCTCTCTTGCGTCGGCAGATGGATTCTTTACCACTGCACCACCTGGGAAGCCCTCAATACATTATTTTTTTAACTAAAGTCCATACTTTCTTTAGTGTTCATCTAATGTCCTTTTCTGTTAAAAAAAAAAAAAAAAGGTCACATCCAGGATACTACATTACTTGTAGTTATAATGTCTCCATAGACTTTTCTTGGCTGTGACAATTTCTCAGACTTCCCTTGTTTTTGATGACCTTGACAGTTTGGCAGAGTACTGACCAGGTTTATTGTAGGATACCCCTCTATTGGAATTTGGCTGCTGTTTTTCTGGTGATTAGAATGGGATTATGTATTTTGGGTAGGAAGACCACAGAGTTAGAACGCCATTTTTGTCAAACCACGTCAAGGATGCATACTACCATTGATTACTTTTTCTTTTTAATGCATACATATAAATGTCATCCATCACTGATTACTTTTAATATGCCTTTTCAGATATATTATTTCAGCGCTTTGCAAAGATATTCATTGGCTGTCTTGCAGCAGTTACTAGTGGTATGATGTATGCTCTCTATTTATCAGCATATCATGAACGGAAATTCTGGTTTTCCAACAGACAGGTAAGAAGAAAGAATTTTGAGCATATGCTTCAATATTTAATACTAATTTTAAAAATGTGTTTTCCAGGGAGCCATAACCTAAAAGCACATGGTAATATGACGGGTGTTTTCTTGTGTTGTGGCTATAAGCCATTAGGAACAAAATGGTACAGAAGCTATTTTGAGTCATGGTATCAACCTGAAAGGTATAATAGATTGTATTTCAAGGTCATAGAATAGAAACAATGAGGTGCTTTTCTTCATGCAATTGATTTATCAGGGACTTAAAAAAAATTTTTTTTTAATTAAAGAATAATTGGTTTACAGAATTGTGTTGTTTTCTGTCATACATCAACAAGAATCAGCCGTAGGTACACCCTGTCCCCTCCCTCCCCCTCCCTCCTGAACCTCCCTCCCGTCTCCCTCCCCATCCCACCCTTCAGCCTGTCACAGAGCCCCTGTTCCCGAGTCACGCAGCAAATTTATCAGGAACTTTTGTTGACAGTGAACTGTTATAAAGTCTAGTCAGCTTTTTAGTCGTTTTGGTAGTTTACATTTATGAAATATTCTGTGGATGTTTCAGCATCAAAATATTTTAACTTTTGGATTACATGATTAGAATGTCTGGAGATGCTAAAAATGATTAGCAGACATAATGGTATTTATTAAAATGTTGCCTCATTAATATGTTTCATGTTTGGTTTTAAATCATGTGTAACCCACAGATGTTTGCTGTGGTTATATTAATAAATCATTTGGCCTTTGAATAAGTTTGTTTTCAGACAGCTTTGCAGTCACATATATCTGTAACACTCATTGGCAAAGTTCACAGTGTTACTACTTGACTTTAAAGATTTTTTGTTTTTGTTTTAGGGGAAACTCTTTTGTTGGTGTTCTTATTTTTGAGCAAGTAGTCAAGCTGGCTATATGTTTTTCAGACATTGGTTTATCTAACAACACCTGAACATTTAACTGAATAATTACTCATCTGTGTTGATTTGACCAAGACTTTTGCATAGCCTATTTTTCCTTGAAAATAGTATTTCTCAACACTGGATGTGCAGTAGATTCATCTGGGATGATTTAAAAACTAACTCAGATTCTTAGGTGAAGCAGAGGGAGTATCTGGGGTCAATATTGCACAGAGTCTTTCCACCTGATTCTGTTATGTAGGCAGAATTGAGAACAACAAAGGTTTGATAATCTACAAGACATTCATGAAGAACATTGTTTTCCAGATCATTGTGATGAGTCAGGGGTATTGGCATCATCTGGGAGCTTTTTCAGTGTTGCGTATTCTCAGGCCACACTTTAGAATCAGAATCTGTGTTTGAATAAGATCTTTAGGAATTTATATGCACATTTAATTTGAGAAGCACTGATTAAGAGTTTACATCTTTGAAATTGTAGAAAGAAAATCCTGTATCCATTCATAAAAAATGATTTTCAGGAAATTTATTTAGACTAGTAAACTCTAAATGAGGAAAAAGGGGCTCAAGAAAAGGGCTTTAGATCTGGTCAAACAGATCTAGAAAAGACTATGAAGATTCACAGTGCATAATGACTAACTAAATTCTGAAGAGTCTTGCAATTAAGAAATTCATTTAACTTTCTTTAACCTTTACACAGCTTATTTAACTACAGAACTCTTTATAGATAACACCCCTTTAATCTTAATAAGTTCTATTGATCAAACTTTGGGGAAACTGCTCTGATATCGTTTGTATCATACAAATGATATGGTACAATTTTATCAAGTTATGATAAAATCATGCGTGAAAATAATTGTTTCGTTTTAAAAAATTATTGATTTGTAAAAGTTTGATTCAGCATGAAAAGCACAGATTTCAGTGTTTTTGAATATCTATATTCTTGGTTTGTTATAGCCCCGTTTAGGAATTTTAAGATTTACTTTTCTGGAAGTTCATTTGAAAATCACAGATTAGTTACCTGCTTCTCTTCTAAATCTCTAATTATAGGCTTGCTTTTCTGGATACATAGGGAAATGGAATAGCAAGAGAAAAATAATACTTTCTTCTTAAACTTATATTTTTATTATGGACTTGTGACACCTCAGCTGTCATTTTTTATTACCTGCCATACCATTCTTGTGCTCCTATGATAATACTTTGGGTTTTCCTTCTCGATTTTTCTTATATATAATAGGCAGATAACTTATGAGTTACAATCCAGTTTAAACCTTAGGTGTTTCATTTAAGTCCTTGCCAGATTATGGAGAAATTTAACCTTATTAATATGGCCACTAGTGATTAAAGGAAAATTCAAATATGTCTTTGGATAAAAGAATAAATAGATAACATTAATTTGGAATATGAGGAGAGAAAAAGATGGCAGTTGAAATTTAAATCACTGAGTATTTCAGTAATCATTTAATTTTCTTTTAGGAGCTTGAACGGGAAATCACATTTCAGGGTGATAGTGCCATTTATTACTCTTATTATAAAGATATGTTAAAGGCACCTTCATTTGAAAGAGGTATGATAACTACATTTGTATATTTAATAACAATATTTTCCTAAAATAAAGCATTGTTCTATGTGGGAGCTCTTGAATGTGGAGGCTTGTCTCAGAATATAGATATTGTTCTTTTCATGTAGTTAATTTAAAAATTGGAAAAAGAAGACGCAGAGTATTATATTTTTACATCCTTCTTGATTATAAAGTATTTAATGACCTCTGAATAACATGTTCAGTTTTCATAAAAGCAGAATAAATAACCTGGAGAAAAATGTTTCTGACTGTAGGTGTGTACGAACTGATGCACAATAACAAAACTGTATCTCTGAAGACTATAAATGCAGTTCAGCAAATGTCTCTATATCCAGAACTTATGGCCAGCGTTTTGTATCAGGCAACTGGTAGCAATGTATGTGTCTCTTTTGACTTTAATATTCATTTTCTCACATATTTATGAATATTCAAAATTATATACTGTCATCCTATTGTCTCCTCCTCTTTTTTCCCCCAATTAGGAGATTATTGAGCCAGTATATTTCTATATTGGCATTGTTTTTGGATTGCAAGGAATATATGTTATTGCTTTATTTGTTACAAGTTGGCTTATGAGTGGAACTTGGCTAGCAGGAATGCTAACAGTTGCATGGTTCATTATTAACAGGTAAGAAAGGTGTTTTTAATGAAACTTTACAACTTTTTGTGACTGTGGTAATCAGAGTTCTAAAAATGGCTCCCCCGCTCCAAACTTTCCATGCCCCTAGTTCCTACCTGTGAATATGAGATATCATTCCTGTGGTTGTGTTATGTTGTATGGCAGAGTTAACTTTAAGGTGGGATGATTACCTGGTGGGCCTGTTCTAAGCATGTGAGCCCTTAAAAGTGAGCAACTTTCTGTAGCTGGTAGAGAAGGGAAGTCAGAGATACTTGAAACGTGAGAAGAATTTGATGCCTTGTTGCTGGATTGAAGTGAGGAGGAAATGAATTCTGCCAACAACCAGTGAGCTTGTAGGAGGACCACAGGGCCTGGATGAGAACTACAGCCCCAGTTGCTGCTTTGATTTTGGCCTTAGGAGACAGTAGCCTTAGCCTTAGCCTTAGGAGAACAGAGAATCAATCTAGTCATACTGTGCTGGCTTTGTGAGCTAATAAATTTGTGTTCTTTCAAGCCACTACATTTGTGGTCATTTGTCACGCAACAGCTGAAAAATAAAACACTCACCTCTGTCTCTCTTTTTTTTCAAACATAGCAACATTGGTGTACATGGATACACCTCATCTTTCCTCATTTATTTAAAATTGATGACATAACTTCATGAAAAGAAGGAAAAAGCATCAGCTATATCAGTTTTAAGCCAACCACTTTATTAATTTATGAATTAATAAATCCATTAATTTGGATTAATGTGTGCTTTAGATTAATAAATCTATTCCTTTTGGTGATCAGAGGACTACCACTTCTTTAATAGTGAAGTACAAAGAGAGAAGGGGATAGGGTTTTTTTGAATTAGAGGGCTGAAATTTTTGTGGCATTGGTCAGTGTCAAAAACTTGTTTTTTCAATGATCCTTGTTCTGCTTTTGAAAAGTACTTCTACACAGCACTTTCTCTCCATAACACTTAATGTGATTAAATTTTAGAATATGAGACATTTCTTTTGTTATACATTTTCTTTTGGCAATTGCCAATTGAAAAGTATGATACTTCCACGTTATTGAGATTCAGATTTAGGGCTATATTTCTAACTGGGCTTTGTTTAGGGTCATATGCTGGCAACATTTGATGTAAGGGATTTGGAAAATCTTCCTTAGGGCCTTCCCTGGTGGCTCAGTGGTAAAGAATCTGTCTACCAATGCAGGAGACATGGGTTTGATCCCTGATCTGGAGAGATCCCACATGCTGCTGAGCAGCTAATCCATTGCACTGCAGCTACCAAGTTTGTGCTCTGGGCCAGGAGCTGACACTGCTGAGCCTGTGTGTCCTGGATTCCTTGCTCCACCACAGGAAGCTACCGCAGTGGGAAGCCCATGCACCCCAAGTAGAGAGCGGCCCCTGCTCACCACAGCTAGAGAAAGCCCGCGCAGCAATGAAAACCCAGCATAGTCAAAACAAAACAAACTTCCTTAGAAGTTTTCGAGTATAGCTTGCCAGCTTTTATGAGTCAGGTATGTTTAAAGTACAGGGATGGGGGGCTTTCCTGGTGGCTCAGTAGTAAGAACCCACCTACTAATGCCAGAGTCGGGGGTTGGATCTCTGGGTCAGGAAGACCCCCTGGAGAAGGAAATGGTAGCCCATGACAGGACCCTTGCCCGGGAAACCCGGTGGACAGAGGAGACTGGTGGGCGATGGTCCTTGGCGTCACAAAGGAGTTGGATAGTTGCACACAACTTAGCAACAGAGCAGCAATTCTGTGAAATGGAGAAATGGAGGCCTCTGAAAGGCTTGCTTCATAGACCCTCTGATGGGTCATAGATCAGCCCCAAATCTAACACAGAACAACGGACATTCTCTCACCACTTCTGAGGGTCAGGAATCCGGAGTGGCTTATCTGGGCGGTCCTGGCTCAGGGCTTCATGTGAGATTAAGTCAGTAGTCGGTTGGGGCTATAGTCGTCTGAAGGTTTGAGCGGCCTGGCCCATGTTTCCTCTTCACTCATGTGGCTTTTGCAGGAAGCCTCAGTTCCTCACTGGGTGTTGTCTTGGAAGGCCTTAGTTTCTCATCGTGTGGACCTCTGCAGAGCGCTGCTCACAGCTTGGTTTAAGATGAATGATGCGAGAAAGGCTGGGGTGAATGTGTCATAGTGGAAGCCAGATAGCTTTTATAACCTAACCTCAGAAATGATAGAACATTGTTCTGCCATATTCTGTTGGTCATATAGACTAACCATGGCACAAAGAGGGAAGTGGCTACACGGGTTGTTAATACTGGGTTGCTGTTTAGTCACTAAGTTGTGTCTGACTCTTGCGACACCATGGACTGCAGCCTGCCAGGCTCCTCTGTCCATGGGATTTCCCAGGCAAGAATACTGGAGAAGGTTGCCAGTTCCTTCTCCAGGGGGTCTTCCTGACCCAGGAGGCAGGGGCTTTTCTGAACCATGTTGGAGGCTGCCTTTAATACTCATTTCATTTAGTCCCTAGATCTTTCTTCATCAGAAGTTCAAAGAGAGAGACCACGCAACTTTTCCATGTAAAAATAACAGCATTAAAAAATAAATAAGCCTCCCTGTCAAATAAAATATTTTAAAGATCTTAGTGAGAATTGTAACAAATTTGCCTTATTATAGTTCAGTTGCCTTATTAAGCTGCCTTGTTTAATGACACAATATATCCTTGGTGGCTGGAACAGGAGTTAGGTAGAAAAATTAATCTGATATATTCTGTTAAAATGTATCATTTAGCAATTTAGAAATTCTTAGTAAGTAGTTTTTCTTTATATGTTTGTTTTGGGTTGTTTATTTTTTGGTATATATTTTTCTTTTGTTTTTTTGGCCACATATTGGGTGGCTTTGGGATCTTAGTTCCCTGACCAGAGATTGAACCCACATACCCTGCAGTGGAAGCAGAGAGTCTTAACCACTGGACCATCAGGGAAGTCCCAGATTGGTATATATTTTATATGGCAAAATATATTTTAATGCCAAGAAAAAATATGCCATCTTTTTTATTCATCAGTTTTGGTTTATATATGATATCCTGGAAAAGTATAAAAAGATATTAGTTATTCCATTGTGTTATGAGTATTAGTTGTGTTGTTAATGACATTTTGTGTTCCTTAATATTAGAATTAGAAAGCAGGATAGTAAGATAGCTCCTGTTTGTTCAAATTGAAGGATATAGGCATACTAAAGAATTCAAGAAAATTTCAGGAAATAGCACTGTGTGTACCGTAGTGGGGAGAAGTAAGATGATTCCCTCTGAATAGTCTTATCACCAAAATGGGGTAATCTGTGTCCAGTCTTCATGTATAAACAATACAGAAATTGCTCTTGGTCCCTCACTGATCGTCTCATCTACAAATATATACCAGAAAATCACTTTCAGTGGACCCACTTTTGTATTTGAAGAACAAAAAAATTACCTCTGATTAAAAGTCTATATTAAGGTTAATCTTTGGCCAAAAAAAGGTTACTAAACACATTGGTGGTTAATAAAAGGTAAAATACAAGGAATGCACATGTTGCAGAGTTAACAGGAAACAGTGGTAACATGTGGTGCTGGATCTATAATAATCATATTGGTATACTCCAGATACTTGTGGAATTATAAGGTTTTTCAATTTTAGATTCCAGTTTTTCCCAGGAATTTCATTTTATCCAAAAAAGTGATTTTAAAAATAAGGGAAGATATCACTGCCTCAGTAGTATTATTTATAATAAAATGAAAGATTAGAAAACAACCTAAATACAAGGGAACTAATAGGTAAACTGTAATATGTTGATGCAAGAGAACATATAGCTATTTGAAATGATACTAATATTGCATAGGTATTTTTCAGCTTTCACACATGATACATAGACATGCCAAGCTGTTTTTCACATCTAATCTGAATCAGTGTTTGTGAGCTTCCCTGTTTGCTCAGTGGTAAGGAATCCACCTGCCAGTGCAGGAGACATGGGTTCCATCCCTGACGCAGGAAGATCCCACATGCTGTGGAACAGCAAAGCCCATGGGCCACAGCTGTTGCGCCTGTGCTCCAGAGCCTGGGAGCCACAGCTAGTGAGCCCACCTGCTGGAACTACTGAAGCCCGTTCATTGTAGAGCCTGTGCTCGGTAACAAGAAGCCCCCGCAGTGAAAAGTCCACACACAACTGGACAGTAGCCCCCACGACTAGAGAAAAGCCCATGCAGACAGAGACCCAGCACGGCCAAAAGCAAATAAAAAAAAGTCAGTGTTTCTCAAACCTCACAAATGTATATTTAAAACTTTATAATCATGGATTTTGTGTGTTGACTTAAATAATCTGAATCATGCGCATGTGGGCTCAGTTGCTTCATTTGTGTCCAACTCTGTGACCCCATAGACTGCAGCCTGCCAGGCTCCTCTGTAGGACTCTCCAGGCAAGAATACTGGAGTGGGTTGCCATGCCCGCCTCTAGGGGATCTTCTTGACCCAGGGATTGAACCCGCGTCTTCTGCATTGGCAGGTGGGTTCTTTATCACTAGCACCACTGGGAAGCCCAATTTGAATGATAATGTTACTTAAATAGAAAACATAAAACTATGTTTTCAAGCTCCTTGTGCCGAAAACATTGATGCTAGTATTGAAACCAATTTACTAATGAAGTAACAAACTAGTAAAATATTAACTAGAAACTTTAATGTGAAAAATTATATTTTGCTAAAGCCTAATTTCTACTCAGCGTGTATATAGTACCGGGGCTTCCCTGGTAGCTCAGTGGTGAAGAATCTGCCTGCTAATGTAGGAGACACGGGTTTGATCTGTGGGTCAGGAAGATCCTCTGGAGAAAGAAATGACAGTTCACGGCAGTATTCTTGCCTGGGAAATCCCATGGACAGAGTAGCCTGGCGGCCTATGGTCCATGGGGTTACAAAGAGTCAGACACGACTTAACAACTGAATAACATATACCACTCTACTAGGTTCTTTTGAGTATGGCAAACCTACATAACTGGGTACTGTGAGATGACTCAGATCTCATGTTGCTTGTTATCCATTATGAAATCTTTTTTTTTTAACCATAGTGATCTGTACATTTTGTTTTTACTTGGCAATACATCACTTAGCATTAAGAAAACCATCTCATGGTTTTTTTCTGATTAACCCAAGGCAGTTGAAGTAGTACTGTGTAACCAACTGGATTATTAACAAACATGAAAGTGAGTCCTGAAATATTTTGGCAATAATGGGTTACAAAGTGGTCATCTAGTTGATTCAGGTTATGTTTATGCTATGATGTATTTGAAATGAAAACACAAAAACTCAGAGTTGGCTGATCTCTGGGAATATATCCATAGGCCCAGTTGAAGAAAGTAGTTATTTGAACTGCTGGTTTGTGCTGCTCTCTGCTCGACTCTGCCCCTGGGGAGAAAAAGTCAGTCTCACTGGATTTTGTCACATCCCACTGTCACCCTTTTGGTTCTTACAGCCCCCAGGGATGGTGGTGTGGGGAAGAGCGTTGAGTAGCACAGGCATTCAGAACTGGGGCTGTGAGGAGGCTTGTTCATGTAGAGAGTAACTGGCAGAGTTACTCAGCTTTTGCTGCAGTGACTAAGAAGTTTCCCTCATCCCTTCCCAGACAGTGTTTAGTGCGCAGTTTTGTAGGTTTGATCTGTGCATTGGGAAGGAGTTTTAGTGAGTCTTTGGAATGAGGATTACAGGTTCAGCTTCCCAATACTGGGCTGGTAGAATGGTTGGCAAAGTCCTGACTTGAGACTCGACATCCTCTCCTTCCTGTTTGCTGTCTAATGACATATGAATATCGTGTTTTGTTTTAGAAAGCTAACTTTCACAACAAATTTTCAGAAGTAATATTGTATGAGAATAGGTGGTCTTTAGAATACATGATATTCACAAAATGGTATTACAGCAATCACATTTGGAGAAGAAGTACTGCATACACGATAAAATAAATTCCAATTGGGTTAAAGAATTAAAAGTAAACAATGAGACTAATGATCACTATACAAAAACATTGGTTCCTGTTTTTAAAAACTGTTGTAGGTAAAGGCAAAAGCAAGGTAGGTATATAACAATAGGAAGGAACTAGTTAGGTTATGATAAACATGTATAGTTATGTACCATGACCTTTCAATGTTCTTGAAGTTTATGGGTGTATATATTATAGAAGGATGCTCATAATATATTGTTAAGTAGAAATAGATCATACAGAGTTATAAAAGAGGAAAGATCTAGTACTGTTTACTAGGTTCTAGAAACTGTATTAAGTGTTTTTCAGCTTGTATTTCATTTGATCTTCATGTTCTTAATATGTGTGTATATATATTTTTTCAATTACATATGCATTCATAGAATGTAGGTTATTTTCTAAAACTTTTTAGCAGTTTTGAGGTATAATTGACTTAGAGTAAACTGTACATATTTAAAATGCACCTGTTGATAATTTTAGATGTTTAGACACACTTGTGAAACCATCAACAAAATCAGTATAATGTTATCACCACCCGGAGTTTAGTTGTGCTATCTGGTAATTTCTACCTTGTTCCTCTTATCCCACCTCTATGACTGTTCCACTGTCTTCAGGAAACTGATGATTTGCTTTCTGTCACTGTAAATTAGTTTGCAGTTTTTAGAATTTTATATAAATGGAGTCATGCGGCATATAATTTTTTGTTTTTTTCTTCCAGTCAGCAGAGTCATTTTGAGAGTCACATATGTTGAGTGTATCAATAGTTTGTGCCTTTTTATTGCTAAGTAGTAGCCTATTGTATGGCTGTGCCACATTAAAAGGATGTTCCCCAGCCAGGGACTGAACCTGCGCACTTGGCAGTGAGGCTGCAGCGTCCCAGCCACTGGACTGCCAGGGCGTTCCCCTCTACCACAGTTTAAAAAATAATAAGTTTACTTCCTCATTTATGGCTGTGCTGGGTCTTCATTCCTTTGCGCGGCTTTTCTCTAGTTACATCGAGAGGGGGCTCCTCTTCATTGTGGTGCTCGGGCTTCTCGTTGCGGTGCTTCTCTAGTTGCGGAGCACAGGCTCTAGGCGCGTGGGCTTCAGTCGTTGCAGCCCACAGGCTCAGTAGTTGCTTGGGGCCCTGAGAGCACTTGGGCCCAGTAATTGAGGCCCACAGGCTCAGTAGTTACTTGGGGCCCTGAGAGCACTTGGGCCCAGTAGTTGAGGCTCACAGGCTCAGTAGCTGAGGTGCACGGGTTTAGTTGCTCTGCAGCACGTGTGATCTTCCCGGACCAGGGATTGAACCCCTGTCCGCTGCATTGGCAGGTGGGTTCCTAACCGCTGTGCCACCAGGGAAGCCCCTGTACCACAGTTTGATTGGACCAGAATAAATGCAAGCATGTTTGTCTCCATTAGGAGAATTATGCAGCAGTTTTCATGAAGTATTTTAAAGCAGTAGCACCATGGTGTTTTTGTGTGTGTGGGAAGTAGTCATTGAATTTATGGAGATCCAAATTTAATTGTTGAGAAGGGAGTCTGTTGTGGTAGAGGATATGCATAGGAGATAACACTCAATGAAGATTGATAGAGGAGAAACTTATGAGACACCTCCAAAAGCATTCTGTGTTTGTGATTCTGGAAATTTTCAAAGCTCTCTAGATCTATCATATACAGGGCTACTGTAATGTTAATTCTGGATAACCTGCTGATTGAAAGCAGTATTAAGTAGATACTAGAAGATACACATTGTAATCCTAATTATGTCATCTTCTAGCTATATGACTTGATTAAGTCACCGCTTATCTGAGCTGCTTATTCCTTTTACGTAAAAGCTAGTATTAGAACTGCTGATTCCATAGTGCACACTGTGCTCTAGAGCGATAACCATGTCTAGAGATATCCCTCTAGAGAGGGATAACCATGTCTTTTCAAAGGGAAGGGAAGATGGGGGTTGAACTCCAGTGTACTCACAACAAGTTGTGTGTTGTAGCATGAGGCTGTAATTGCCCAGAGCAGAGATGCCTTTTTCAAATTCTCACAAAGGCCCATCTATTCATCAAGCAGACACAGCATCACTGAGTCTTCCCGGGTGGGAGGTAAGATAGTAGTGAAACACTGAATTTGTTGTAAGATGCTGTATAGGTAATGGTGGCTTTGTCCGTGCCTACCTCACAGGATATGGAGAACAATGAGATGTGTGTGAAAGTGCCTTGAAAAGTGTAGTGTTACACAAATATAATGTCTTGCTCTTTTGCTGTTCATCTGTGGTTTATTTTAGGGTAGATACAACAAGAATTGAACACTCCATTCCTTTAAGAGAAAACTGGGCACTGCCATATTTTGCATGCCAAGTTGCTGCACTTACAGGCTATTTAAAAAGCAACTTAAATTCTTATGGAGAGGTAAGATGCAAATTTATTTGTCACAATTCTGATGTATTGCAAATGTGGTATATAATTTTAAAGCTATTCATATGAAAAGTTATATTCAGTGAAACCTAGTTACTATGTGATAGATAATCTTGTTATAACTTTTTCTGTAGTCTGATTGGCAGTAAATTATATTTAGGAGAAGGGGGATGTTACCTTGTTTCAGTGCAGTTACTTGACAAATATGAAGAATATTTTATTATGAAAATGAATGTCTCGTTATTTTACTACTTCTCTCACTTTGGGGACATTCATGGCCTCTAATCATCATGAGTTGAAGAATAGTAATGAAGATAGAAAGTGACTGCAGGTGACAGCAGTGGTAGCAGTGCACGTTTTGTTTGCCCTTACATTTTCTGTGACTGAGGTATAGGTAAGGTTCAGGAGACTGTCCTGGGTAGTTTAGATTCTTAACTTTTGTTGTTACTGCCATAAACCCTTTCAGGAATCAGATGAAGCTTAGAGACTCCATCTCAGAATAATGATTTTAAATGCATAAAATAAATATGATTATAAAAGGCAACCGATTACATGAAATTGACTTCAATGTAGCAATCTTTTGACAGTCTGTCTGCCTGTCTTGGATTAAGAATTCTCAGCCTGAAAAAGGGACTGACTACAGGGACCTGGTTGGCTAGGAAATAGGATTCACTTATGGTTCCTTTGTGAAATCTCTGAAAAATACTCTATTCTTTCAGGGATGTCAGATGTCCTGAGCATAGCAAGCTTTATTTCATTTTTGATAATACTAGAATTTCCTTTTTTATCTAAAATAATAACACATTTGAGATTTGTAATTTTTCTTTTTCTGGGTTTGTGTAAAGACCTTTCTGAGGAGGAAAAAAAAAAAAAAGACCTTTCTGAGGAGGAATATTTTCTACAATAGAAAGTCTTTAATTGAGTGTTTTCCTGTTAGATTCTGCAGCCTTCTCCTAGGGAAGAATAGTTCTTCAATTTTTGTATAAAAGTGTAACATAGCAAAATGAACTGCCTAAGCTTCTTTGTATTTACCATTATTTTGAATTAAAGTGAAAATTTTGTTACCACAAAAAAAGATGTGTTTGGGTTTTTTTTTGGCCAGGCCTCGAGGCATGTTAGGTTCCCTAACCAGGGATCAAGCCTGTGCCTTCTTTAGTAGAAGTGCAGTCCTAACCCCACTAGACTGCAGGGAGTTCCCTATCAAAGATAAAATGATTTTTAATGAAATCATTCTTCTGGGACTTCCCTGGTGGTGCCGTGGTTTAGACTTCACCTTCCAAGACAGGGTGAATGGGTTCAGTCCCTGGTCCGGGAGCTAAGATCCCACGTGCTTTGCAGCCAAAAAAATGAAAATATAAAACACAAGCAATATTGTAACAAATTCAATAAAAGACTTTAAAAATAATCCACATCAGGGCTTCCCTGGTGGTCTAGTGGTTAAGAATCTGCCTGCTAAGCAAGGGACGTGGGTTTGATCCTTGGTCCAGAAAGATCCCACGTGCCTTGGAACAACCAGGCCTGTGCATCTGAGAACCTGAATGCTGCAACAAGAGAAACAACTACAATGAGATGCCGAGAGTCCGCAAGGAAGAGCAGCCCCTGTTCTCTGAAACCAGAGAAAGCCCACACACAGCCACAAAGACCCAGTGCAGCCAAGAAAACTCAATAAAAATTTTAAAAAATCATCAGGAAGTGCATTACTAATAAACAATAAAAATTTTAAGAAATAGCCCATGTCAAAAGTTTCTTTGAAAAAAAATTTATTATTTTAAAAGAAGTTTCAGAAGAGGTAGAATGAAGTGTTAACTTATTTTTTCCCTTCTATACCACATTCTATATCTTTCTGAATATCTTTGTTTCATTGCCATGTTATGTATTCTTTCTAGTACTTAAAAAAAATTTTTTTTTTTAATTTAAAAGAGGACTTCCCTGGTGGTCCAGTGGTTAAGAGTCCACCTGCCAAGGCAGAGGACTCGGGTTCAATCCCTGGTCCAGGAGGATTCCACACGGTGTGGGGCAGCTAAGCCCGTGCCGCACAGCTCCTGAGCCTGTGCTGTAGCGCCCGCGTGCTGCAAGAGGGGGGCCACCCCGGAGAGACGCCTGTGCACCGCAGCTCGCCAGCAGCCCCGGCTCGCTGCACACGGGGGAGGCCTGCGCCGAGGCCTCGGGGCCCAGTGCAGCCGAAATGCACTCGTATATACAGGAATAATAAAATACATACTGTAAAAAGTAATAAATACATGTACATTATACAGATGGTAAAAAAAAAAAAGTGTAAATGGATACACAGTGAAAAGTATATTTCCCTTCAGTTCGCTATTGTTTACCAAAGACCTGGTGCTTTTTGAAGGGATCTAAGAATAGCTTATATGCCTATCTTTTGTTTACATTTTTTTCTCCTTTTTTATTTAAGCACAGTTATTTTTCTGTATTTTGAAAGTATTCCATGAGTTTCTCACTCCTCCTCTTCCATCCTCTTTCATTATTTTCCTCTCAATATTAAGGTAAAGGAAGTAAATTACATTTAGCAGTTATTTGATTATTTGTAACCACTTCCCTGGTGGCTCAGAAGGTAAGGTATCTGCCTACAATGTGGGGGACCCGGGTTGAATCCCTGGATTGGAAAGATCTCTTGGAGAAGGAAATGGCAACCCACTCACTCCAGTATTCTTGCCTGGAAAATCCCATGGACGAAGGAGCCTGGTAGGCTACTGTCCATGGGGTCACAGAGAGTCAGACAGACTGAGCGTGTCTTTGGCTTTAACCACTCATCTGGTCCTGGGCTTCCCTGGTGTCCCAAGTGATAGAGTCCATCCTGCAGGGCAGGAGACCCGAGTTTGCTCTCTGGGTCGGGAAGATCTGCTGGAGGAGTGAATGGCAAACCACTCCAGTGTTCTTGCCTGGGAAATGCCACGGACAGAGGAGCCTGGTGGGCTACAGTCTATAAGGTCACAAAGAGTTGGACACGACTAAGCAACTGACATATCTGGTACTCAGCAATACACAACAAGAGCAAAATATCAATTCAAATATTAAAGTGGTAGCAATATTAAGGATTGTATAAAAACATGGGTTAAAAAAGAGCAAGGTTTTACTATGGTGTATTCTTAACCCTTCAGCTTAAAACTGAGTTTTTTAAGAAAATAAAACTGCACTTTCTGCTGCCATGATGCCCGTGAAAAAGCCTGTGGCATGGGGGGGAGCAAAGAAAGACAAGCAGGTCCTGAAGATTACTCTCAACTATAGCCACCCTGTAGGGCTTCCCTTGTAGCTCAGTTGGTAAAGAAGCCGCCTGCAATGCGGGAGACCTGGGTTCAGTCCCTGGGTTGGGAAGATCCCCTGGAGAAGGGAACAGCTACCGACTCCAGTATTCTGGCCTGGAGAATTCCATGGACTGTATAGTCCATGGGGTCGCAAAGAGTCAGACACGACTGAGTGACTTTCACTTCACTATACCCACCCTGCAGAAGATGGAATCTTGGGTGCTGCCGATTTTGAGCAGTCTCTTCAGGAGAGAATTAAAGTGAATAGAAAAGCTTGGGATCTTGGAGGTATTGTAATATTTGAAAGAAGCAAAAGCAAAATTACTGTGACGTCTGAGGTACCTTTTTCCAAAAGGTATTTGAAATATCTCACCAAAAAATACTTGAAGAATAACCTGTGTAGTTGCTAAGAGCAAAAAAATGTTACAAATTGTGTTACTGCTAAGTAATTAATCAAGATGAGGACGAGGAACATAAAGATTAAAATTCAGTTATCTGGAATATTTTGTATGTTGTTGCTCTTCAGTAGTTGTGTCAGATTCTTTGTGACCAGGTTGACTGTAGCCCTGCCCGCCAGGCTCCTCTGTGGTATTCTCCAGGCAAGAATACTGGAGTGGGTTGCCATTTCCTTCTCCAGGGGAGCTTCCTGACCCAGGGATTGAAACTGTATCTTCTGCATTGGCAGGTGGATTCTTTACCACCCAGTCACCTGGAAAGCCCAATTTTGTATGAGTTCTTCACTAAAATTTAGAAACCAAATAGATACACACATACGTGTGTGTGTGTGTGTGTGTATATATATATATATATAAGCTGTCCTTCCATTATGTTTGCTTCCCCTGGAATTCACCCTATACATACACATCTTTGTGTGTGTGTGTGTGTGTGTGTTTTAATAGAAGATTTGCACCTGAATCAACCTGAATCAGTAGTATTGACCACCCAGCAGTCAAGTCTAGTAAAAGCCACCGTTTAAAAATACTTATTACTTTATCTCTTAGAATGAAAGAAAAATTTACTGAATTTTCTTCCTTTTTTTTTTTTTTTTTGTCTTCCTGAGGTTCTCAATATTGTGCTGAACATTGAAGGGCAAGTGGTTGATTTCTTTGTAGAATGTTTGATTTAAGATCTTACTGTTTATGTAAGGATTTAATAATAATTAGGTGATTTTTAAAACGAAGTTTTAAGAGTTGCTTTAAAATGGAACCAGTAACAGCCACAGAAGTTCAGGTAACAACTTTATGGGTTTGTATAGTAACAAAGTTGTTAATACTTAGTTTCTTTCTTTTGTTTTCCCTAGAGGTTTTGCTACTTGTTGATGAGTGCTTCAACTTACACCTTTATGATGGTGTGGGAGTACAGCCACTATCTCTTGTTTCTTCAAGCAATATCTCTCTTCTTGCTAGATAGTTTTTCACTGGAGCAGAGTGACAAGGTATTAATGGCATCTCAAAACTGTGATTTTAAATCTGCAGAATTTTAAATCTAGCATTTATAGGATTGTATAAAAACCATTTAGCTTTTAAACTTATTTTGAAATACTTTAATAGGCTCTGATTTATCCTTCTGCTCAAAAGGTTGTTAAACTCATTCTTCCCTAGTCCTTTTAGAAGCACTTTGAAATTCCCTTAAGCATGGGCTGTTTAATAAAAGTCACCCCTGTGCTTCCTCTCTTATTTCTAGTCATTTCTCCATCTTCCCTGTTTCTTAAAAAAAAAAAAAAAAAAAAAGTTAAATATAGGACATGTGCGAAAGAGTCTGTGTATGCTATCTATATCCCATGGGCTGAGCATCCAGGCTGTGGGGTCACAAAGAGTTGGACATGACTGAGCAACTGAGCACACATATAGTGTATAGAAAACATATGAGTAATTGAACACCCAGGCCAAGAATTGGAGCATTTCAATACCCTGGAAGCCCCTTTTTCCCAGTCATATCCTATTCCTCTCCAACAGAGGCTAACTGTCCTGAATTTTGTTAATCCTTTCCTTCTTTTTCTTTATGTTTTTTTACCACCTATCTATGTATTCCTAAAAATACATTGTTAAATGATAATGTATTGTTTACTTTTGCCTGATTTGCTTTTGAGATTCATCTGTGGTGATATACAGTTATATTTCATTCATTTTTATTTATTAATGTATTCTGCTGCTAAGTAACATTTAAGCTTTTTTCCAGTTTATTGTTCATATGACCAGTGCTGCTATAAGCATTCATATACATGTCACCTGACTCAGATTTTTCTAGAATATATACCTCATAGTGGAATTAGAAGTCAAAGGATAAGTGCATAGTCAATCTAACTAGAGATATCAAGCCTTTCCCCAGAATAGTTAATTGATTTATACTCCTGTCAGCAGTAGTTTCCCATAGACATTCAGTTCCTTTATCTTTTTATTTTTTTGCCTTGTTGTCTTCCTTTTCCTTACTTATAAACATTTATTGAGTATGTAATATATTGTCTTATCTATAAATTTGGGAATCTTCATGCTCATCCTTTTTCTTCCGCTTGGTCCAAAATCCTGGTAATTAGGTTATTTAGATAATCATTAACCAAGTATAAAGTTGTTAACTTATTAAGTGAAAGGGTAATAAGTACCTAAAAGTATTAGAGAGGTAAAGCTTCAGGAAGCAGCTACCACCCTAGACTAGAAGCTGTGGAAGAACTGGGAATTATTAAAACTTAGAAGTGTAGAGGAGGGACCCCTATGGAGCTGAAACAGACCTCTGATAAAGAGCCACTGCTCCACTTTGCTGGTATCTCTGTACTGGAAAGAAGGGCTGTCTGGAAATGGGACCCAGACTTCTGAGAATGGTACTCTGGCCAGCTGATCCCATGGTCTCTGGGGTAAGAAGACATGACAAAGCTGATTCTTGAAGCTTAAGAAAACTGCAGCTGCATGCAACTGCTGTTACAGGAAAGAATTATCCCGTTGGAGTGAAGAAGCCTCGCTAAGGTGATCCACCCAGGAACTGCAGGCTACAGGAAGGAATACATCCCTGCTCTGTCCTCCAACCTTACCTCTCAGGAAGACAGATTGGAAGAGCTTAATAGGGAGCCAAACGGAAGAGCAGAAATGTAGATTTTAGAGGTTGGCCCCAGCATTGTGAATCTGGAATAGAGACATAGGTTTGGACTAAGAGAACCAGCAGCCAAAATGAAAAAATAGGAAATTACTAGCACCCAGAAGATCAATAGAGCCCTCTCCTTGTGATTGTGTCAGCCTCCCAACAGTGAGGTATCTTTTTAAAAAGTGGCTCTGGCCTTTTATGGATGTTTTTTTCTTTCTGGTTTTGTTTTTTTTTAACATCACTATGCCTTTTGATTCCCCCCCCGCCCCGCCCCCGGCCAATTAATGTCTATATTTCATCTTAGTTCTCCCCTCTCTATTCAATAAAAGGAATCTATTTTATGGTAGATTAAGTTATACTATTGAAGTTTAGAAAAGAAACGTAGTAAGACGTAACTTTCTAGAAGAACTAGGAGGTCTTCTATTAGGAAATTAAATTTAACTTTCTTAATGTCACTGTTAAATGGACCAAGTGCAAAAATACTTTTCTCTGGTGCTGTATTTCATGGCAATATATTTTCCTTGGGTAGGTTTTGGGAACTACTGCTAAAAATTATGACTTTTTACTTACACAGCTTCATGTTGCTCAGGTGAACAAGACAAACCAACTGAAATGAAGTCAGAGCCTGGGATTAAAGATGGTTTTTCTAGTCTGATTTAGACATCCATGGTTTCAAAGCTTTTTATTTTGTTTCTGGAGAGTTCTTTCTAAAAAGAAAGTGATAAATTACCTATATTCCATGACATTAAAAATACAAGTTGAATGGTTGTACAATATTGTCCAAAAGTATAGTAGAGCATTTACTTTATAATTGTAGTCAAATTTTATATAATGAAAAAATGTACAATAAAATTAATTTTGTTCTCATTTTTGTCCCAACAGGTTCATGAAGTTTATAAAATCTATATATTTTCTCTCTTTCTGGGATATTTACTGCAGTTTGAGAATTCAGCTTTATTGGTGTCTCCTTTATTAAGTTTAGTAGTAGCCTTAATGCTTGCTAAGTGCCTTCAGGTAAGTAGAATTGACTATCATTCTTGGGGTGAATTTTTAAATTGTTAATTTTTTAAAAATCTCACTTATTTGTTCATATGGTTCCTCCTTCCCATAGCTGAATGTGAAGAAAGGAACTTTTGTGGCTAGAATAATGAAGGTGATTAATTTTTACTTGGTGTGTACTCTGACAGTGACGTTGAATATTATAATGAAGGTAAGTAACTCTGTGTTGGAGATTCATGTAGTAGAGCAATTTGAATAATTGAATTTTAATGAAAGTAATGGGATAACAATAGAGTTTATACAGTAATATTTTTAGCTGAACAGTAATCATACCTAGTGTATTAGATGGGAAAATAGGATTCTGAATTTTTTCTAGATATACTTTTAAAAATTCTACTTTATTTTTCATTTAATTTAAAATGTCATCATTACCCCAATTAGCATTAAGTAACATGTAGAATAAATTCAGATGTGTAAAAGACATTCAAAAAAGTGGGTAAGTTGTTTATGCTAGGTGGGAAAAGGTTAAAATTTTCTTACTACCCCATTATACTTTTATACTTAACTATAAGGTAATGTGATTGACTTATGCCAGGAAATCTCCTTGCTTCATAGTTATACCTTGCATTTTTAATTTACATTTTTTGTTTCATAATCTTGCTGTGTTTTCTAGTTCTAGTATTGGACAAAAGCATATTGCTATAAGCATAACTAATAGTTCTACAACTAATAGTTCTAACTAGTGTTTTTATTCTCCAGATGTTTGTCCCACACAAAGAAAATGGACATATGCTGAAGTTCCTTGAAGTAAAATTTGGACTAAATATGACTAAGTAAGTTTTGGATTATGTAAGTTTACCTTACCGTATACCACTTATAAAGAGCAAAAATAATCAAAGGAGGTTGTATGTACCTAATTACGTACCACTTAGAAAATAATCTAGGGTATTATAATAGCTAGAAGAAATATGACATTCATACTTTTCTTATTTTAAAAAATACCTCATTTAGGTCTTTTAAAATTAGGTGTATTTAAACCTCAGTAGCATCACTGCGTGTTAGGTCACTTTCTCCCTTAATGAGGAAGGATGATACAACCTAAGGTCAGGATAAACTAAAGATTTAAAATGAATAAAGAACCAAGGAAACTATAACCTCTAATGCTGATATTTAAAAGAACATGGGGATTCCCTTGGTGGCACAGTAGATAGGAATTTGCCTGCCAGTGTAGGGGACACGGGTTTGATCCCTGGCCCAGGAAGATCCCACATGTTACAGAGCAGCTAAGCCCACCTGCCACAGCTACTGAGCCTGCACTCTGGAACCCATGAGCTCCGACTCCTGAGCCTATGTGCAGCTGCTGAAGCCCTCACACCTGGAGCCTGTGCTCCGCAATGAGAGAAGCGCCCCCAGGGAGAAGACGGCACACTGCTGCAGGGTAGCCCCTGCTCACGCAACTAGGGATCGCCCTCACAAAGCAACGCAGACCCAGTGCAGCCAAGAAAGGGGATGAAGTCAGCGATAATTCAAGGGAAAAAGGCTCACGGTGTATTACGAATCTGTGCCTCAATAAAAGCGGGGTGTGGCATAAAAATGAGGTGGTCAGTGAGATATTTATTTCATAGCAAAGACTCATCTTTGGTCATAATAGTGGATTGGGCCAGAAGCTGACTTTTTAAATTCAAAAATAGTATACTTTTGTTTGTTGGTTAAGTGCATGTTTTAAAATCTAAAATGAAATAAATGATTTTATATACTGATAGAATTCATTTGCATAGCAGAAAACATATATTTACCTATCAGAGTGTTAGTTGCTCAGTCGTGCCTAACTCTTTGCAACCCGTGAGCTGCGGTGCACCAGGCTCTTGTGTCCATGGGATTTTCCAGGCAAGGATACAGGAATGGTTTGCTATTTCCTTCTCCAGGGAATCTTCCTGACCCAGGGATCAAACCTGGGTCTCCTGCACTGCAGGCAGGCTCTTTACCAACTGAACCACCAAGGAAGCACTTAATGCCAGGTTAGTTCTAGAGTCTTCCAAGGTTACAGAGAAAGTCAATGAAAAGGCCAGTCAACTATGGAGGTCTACAGCCAGCTGTTACTAGTTGCCTGCTGAGTTTCAGGCTTACAAATACACCTTATAAAAAAAAAAACAAACAAATACATCTTATAAAGATATGGTCCTTAGCTTTATGAAGCACACAGCCTCTTACAGGATTCTTTTATCTTACTAGATATGATTTACGCTTCAGAAGACTTCTGTAGTGTTTAATCCATGTCAAACACTTGGTTAACTAATAGATCACAATATGAAACTTCATGCACAGTATCTAAAATTCCATGTAATCTAGCGAAATGTATAGGTAAATATTCTCCAGGGGATCTTTTCGATCCCTGAGTCAGGAAGACTTCTCTAGTTCGTAAGTAGACCCTAGAACCTTATCATTGTTTGCTTCGATTACATGGGATTTTAGATACCATGCATAAAATTTCATGTTGTGATGTATCAGTTAACCAAGCATTTTACATGGCTTAAACACTAGAGAAGTCTTCTGAAGCATGAATCATATTTATCTACTAAGATAAAAGAACCCTTTAAGATTCTTCATAAAGCTAGGGACCGTGTCTTTTTAAGGTGTATTTGTGCTTCATAAAGCTAGGGACCATGTCTTTTTAAGGTGTATTTGTAGGCCTGAGACTCAGCAGGCAACTAGTAAGAGTTGGTTGTAGACCTCCATAGTCGACTGGCCTTTTCACTGACTTCCTCTGTCACTTTGGAAGACTCCAGAGTGAACCTAGCGTTAAGGGCTGCTTTTGCTCCGTGTTTCTTAGTTGATCTTGTATAGTGCTCCTTTGTTCTGCACGTTAGGTACTAGATTTGCTTCACAAGATAATACACTAGACATTTTAATATTAAAGCTTAGTCCTTGTCCTTAAGGATATTGCCAGCTCCTTAGATAGTTTTTATACAATTAATGGCATATAGGTGGTTCAGATTGTTAAGTGCCTTATCTTCAGATGTACCAGTTGGATATCAGGGTTTGTAATGTTCATCAGAATTTCAGGAAGCATTTCTGTTGAGAGAAACTTTTAAGAATCACTAAAGAAGTGTTAATATTTATTTAATGTGCAAGATACTGGGCCAGGTACTCTTTGGGATACAAAGATGTCTACAGTCTGACACATGCACGCTAAGTTGCTTCAGTCCTGTCTGACTCCTTGTGACCCCATGGCTGTAGCCCTCCAGGCTCCTCTGTCCATGGGATTCCCCAGGCAAGAGTACTGGAGTGGGTTGCCATTTCCTTCTCCAGGGGATCTTCCTGACTCAGGGATCGAACAGTGTCTCTTAGTCTCCTGCATTGGCAGGTGGGTTCTTTATCACTAGTGCCACCTGGGAAGCCAATCTGGCACATAGCGGATTGCATTAAGCACTATAATAAAGTGATAATTAAAGTGCCATGGGAATATGGGGAAGGAAAGATTGAGATTAGGATTATGGAAAGATCATTAAATTGGGAATTTGAATTAGACCTTAAAGAATTAGTAGGTTTAATAGGCGTATTTAAAAACAAGATGCATTTGTCCTGGGGACAAAGATTTCAATGACAGCCTCTTTGATACAGTTTTATTGCTGTTTGGCACATTGAGAAACTTGAACGTTTTAGTTTAAACCTGGTGATTTGTGAAGCATTCTTGGTCCCTCCATGAGCACTCCTGAACATCACTTTTTCACTTATCTCTTTCCCCAGAGCTGGGAATTTAGGGATTAAATGGAAGTTAAAGATGGTTTGGGAGTGAGAATGCCAATTAATCTACCTATAACTAAGAGTCTTGGTTATATTTAGTGTGGGTTAAAAAAAGCAGTTTATCTGATAGGACTGTCTAATATAAAACAAGAGTGTCCAATAACAATGTAACTTTAGTTGCATACATAGTTTTTTAGTAGCCATATTAAAAAAATAGTAAAAAGAAACAAGTGAATTTAATTAATGTGTAAACAGTATAAAATCACTGAGATATATTTTGTATTTTTAAAATTCCTTTCTTGAGCTGTTTTTGTCTTTGAAGCCCAGTGTATATTTTGTGCCCTGAGAGCATTTCCACTTGCCACAGTGCATGTGTTGACGGCTACATGCAACTAGTGACTATCATGTGGGACTGTGCTGGTTGAGGCTACACAGCTGAATTTTTTGTTTTCTTCCAAGTAAAAATAGAAAGTAAAGCTACCTTAAAACTATATTGAGTCCTATATATATTGGACTGTATATATATGTTGTCACATTGCTATATCATAAAAAAGTAGCAATTTTAAATTTATTAGGGCAGTTTGTTGAGGAGGGTTACTAATGCTATTATTTTCATTTGTAAAGGGTATGGCCTTGCTGTCCTAAGTTAACAGATTAAAGAAATGTGTTTTGTCTTAGTTTTTACTGAGGTAAAAAATAACTTTTATGTTCAGTATTTTAGAACATCTGTAATTTTAGTATCATGCTTTTTGTTTTCTGTAGGAATTTTACAATGAATTGGCTCCTGTGTCAAGAATCCCTTCAGGCACCATCTCAAGATTTTTTTTTGCGATTGACACAGTCTTCTTTACTACCTTTCTATATTTTGGTGTTAATTATTTGTTTTCTTTCTATGATTCAAGTTATTTTTAGGAGAATTAAGTAAGTACCTAAGAAAACCAATTGTATTACTAATTAATAAATTATGAAATACATAAAACATTTAATATCTTTCCAATATTTATGTATTTGTTTTATAGCTTCTAATTTAATTCTTTTTATCGGTATGTATAATATCATTATAAGTTGACCAGATAAAATTCAGATTTAAGCATATATATCTAAAATATGTAATGTCCATTTTTAATGCAGGAATAATATTACATAATCAGTTAAACTTTTAAAGATTCATTCAGTAATTTACTCAGGATTTTTATTTATTGTAAGAAGAATCTCTTCTACTTAAATGAAACTAGTAGTAAAAGTAGTAAAAGTGATTTTAAACTATAAAGTTTGACTATTTAAAAATATTTTTATAGTGTTTGAAAAGAGGTTGTATATAGTATCTTGATTTTGAGAACTTACTCTAATTATGATTTAACTATATTGATTTAGCAACCACTAGTTCAGTTATAATGGACAAGGAACCTAAGTATCTAAGTCTCTTTTTTATTACAGTTATTGAACTTTCATGTTTCATCTTCATTGAGTCAGTTGTCTTCCAAAGTTGAAAAGCCTCTTTCAAAGACTTGGAGATATATAAATTAGGTATTTGACCAGCAGAAAGTACTTTCAAATTTTAAAAACTACCTATGTATTTTTTATGAGGATACTAAAGATCTTTTGATTTTTCAAAGTAGTCAAAAACATTTCTTTTGGTAGTGATAAGTCCCTGAAAGAAACTGTCACACTTGAAGATGGACGAATTGGAGAAAGGCCAGAAATAATTTATCATGTGATTCACACTATTTTACTGGGTTCTCTTGCAATGATTATAGAAGGGTAAGTGTATATTTGATCCATTTGTTTTAACAAAGAATTGTCCTTTATGATGGTAGGTAGTGTTTACTTTCCAGAATACATTTATAAAACACTACAGAAACTCAAAAAACCTTAATATAAGTGGGGTTTAGAGAGGTATGTATAATATAATGAACCAGTATTTGCTTATGCTTTTATTTGTTCAAAAACTGTTGAATGTCTTCAAAGGGTCCAGCATTGTGCTTACTGCTGGGGGTACACTGGTGAACAAAAGTGGACAGCAAAAGTCTAACCTTATGTGATTTATGGCCTATAAAGGTGACAGACACTAACCACACAAAAATAAAATCACAACTTTGCTAAATGAAGGAGAGGTAAATGGTGTTTTGAGAGTGAGGGTTCAATAAATGATACCCTTTTCTTTGAAGTTTGACTTAGGTGAGAAATAAGACATAGGAATATAAAAGGGTTCTGAGTACCCAGTTTCAATGAAGGTAGGAGGTTTCTTTATACCAACAGACAATTCTCTGGATGCCAGCTGAGTATCCTACAATTCAACTCAGTTTTGACACTTGTCTGCCAAGACCATCAGAATCCATAGGCATAGGGTTCAGTCCTATAAGACTCCCTTGTTACCTCTTCAGACACCGATTACAAGTCCAGGTTATTACCTGTTTCTGATGAACTGACCAGAGTGTCCCAAACTCTGGCTGGAACACTAGTCACATCAAGAAGTAGTAGGAGAAGAACTGAAAAGGTGTGTCAGGGCCATATCTTAGAGGGCCTTGAAAACCATTTAGATGAGTTTCCATTTATTTCTGTAGGTACTGGGAAACTAAAGATTTTTAAACAGAACATGTCTTCTCATGGTTATGTTTGAAAAGGATTCATCTGGCATCTCTCTGAATTGGAAGAGAATTAAGGTTGAAATGTTAATTAGCTGGCTAGGTGAAATAAATGGTAAGGAAGGGTTGGATACTAAGAAGTCAGTGGATTCGCATAATGGTCCAGTGTCTCCAGTAGAGTTTATGTTCCAAGGGATGTCATATACATGTAATTTAGCGTGAATTGATGTCTCTTCAAGTTACAAATTAGACTTTAGTGTTGATTCCGGCTGACTGGAACAACTGGTTTGGTATTCTGAAATGGGGGTGTTAGGAGGAGATATTAGTTAACTGGGGAAACCAATGCGATTCCTCTGTCTTAATAAAATGTATTCTGTTTGCATCCACTACTTCTCTCAGAGCCTGATTCAGTATTCATTTTTTTAAACCTTAAATACAGTACAGTCTCGAATCGATATTTTGCTTTCACATAACCCTTGACCTTATGAAAATGCTTTTTAGTACTTATTTTCTAATGGTTTCCCATGTGTTCAAGTGCCACATTAGCTGCTTCCCAGGTGGCGCAGTGGAAAAGAATGCATCTGTCAATGCAGGAGATGCAAGAAATGTGGGTTTGATCCCTGGGTCAGGAAGGCCCCCTGGAGTAGGAAATGGCAACCTACTCCAGTATTCTTGCCTGGAAAATTCCATGGACAGAGGAGCCTGGCGGGCTGCAATCCATGGTGTCACAAAGAGTCAGACACAGCCAAGCATGCATGCAGGAAATGCATGTGTTCAGTTTTATTCCATCTTGATAAAGACTTCCTTGAGAGCTGTAGCCACGTCTTGTCTTTTTCCTCTGTAGTACTTTGGTCACCCTGAAGTGCATGAAAGTGCATGATCAATAACTTATCAGATGAATGAATGTTACTTTGCTTTCCCCATTTCACAGCTTTCCTAATTTTATAAAACCAAAATAGTTCACATTTATACTCTGGCCTCATATTCTTCTAGTCTCTGTAGAGTGTGTCATAAAAGAATATTGCTTGGAAAGGTCTTTTTGTTTTCTTAGTATTAACTACAAAAGTTATCCTTTGAGATGTTGTTTTTCTTTGTTAATCTGTGTGAAGCAATGCGTCCACAAATTTTTCTCACTCTTCCTCTTCTGTCTTCAGCTTTTACCATCAACTCTTACAGCTACAAGTTACAACTTAGAGTAATGTTCTGTCTTTTATTTATGCAAGTTGATTTTTCTGTACACCTGGAATTTTAATCTTTTTAAGTTAAGAGCCCCAGTTTTTCAATTCTGTTTTTAAAATGTTAATCTCAAAAGTAATACACTTCAGACCATGTAACAAACACAGTGTAGAAATGTATGAAGTAAAAAATTAAAATCCTTCCATCTCACTCCTCAAAGGCCACAACTGTCAGCCGTATCTTTCTTGATGTTATCTTTTGACTATACTGTATATAGGTCCATTAGGGGGGAAAAAGGCACCAAAAAAACTAGGGTAACAATATACGTAAGATTTTACAGTTTGCTTTTTTGTTTTTCATAAGGATTTGTTTAATCAGTACCTATTAAAGGATAGTTAGGTTTCTATTTATTTTGTAATTAAAGCAACATATTTTTAATATTTATGCTATTATATCTGTAAGCTAGATTACTAGAAATGGCATTGTCTTGTGCTATTTAAAACCTATTTTATAGGTTCTGCCAAATTGCCTTCTGAAGAGGAGAAACAATTTATATTCTCTCCAAGAGTAGTTTTACTACACCTCAACTATATTAATGCCTAATCCTCATTTTAGTAACCCACATGTCTCTTGATTATTTAAGAAGTAACTATCTGTCACTGAAAATTAGAGGGTAAGCTTTTTCACTCTCCCTTAACATTGTGGTGTTTTCATGAATGTTAGGAAACAACTCAGAATAGAGAAATCATATAATAATGATGTTCATAGAATAGCTAATGTATGACTCTTTTTTGTCTTTTCCAGCTTGAAATACCTATGGACTCCTTATGTGTGCATGTTAGCAGCATTTGGTGTATGTTCTCCTGAACTTTGGATGACACTTTTCAAGTGGCTTCGATTACGAACTGTACACCCAGTGTTGTTGGTGAGTCATTATTTTGTGTTAAGTTCTTGTTTCTCTTTCAAGTATATTAATGGAAATCATGTTGAATACAATTGAAATAGCATGAGTAAATCATTTTATGATTTATAGGTAGAGAAAAAGAGAAAGAGATTCTGAGGAAAATATTTTTTCCATAATTTCTGATTATAAAAGTAGTGTGTTTCAATGCAAAATCCTTAAAAAATAGAAGGTAAAAAAAAATTAAGTGAATCAATAATTTGAGAGGCTATCAAAAATTAAGTGTTATAACATTTTTCTTGGTTTGACTTAGAACGATGGTATGTTTTCAGTGTGAATGGAACGTTTACACTGTACCTGCTATGAATCAGTTCAGTTCAGTTTAGTCACTCAGTCTTGCCTGACTCTTTGCGACCCCATGAACTGCAGCACGCCAGGCTTCCCTGTCCCATCACCAACTCCCACAGTTTACTCAAACTCATGTCCATTGAGTCGGTGATGCCATCCAGCCATCTCATCCTCTGTTGTCTCCTTCTGCTCCCGCCTTCAATCTTTCCCAGCATCAGGGTAATTTCAAATGAGTCAGTTCTTTGCATCTGGTGGCCAAAGTATTGGAGTTTCAGCTTCAGCATCAGTCCTTCCAATGAACTCAGGATTGAGTCCTTTAGGATGGACTGGTTGGCTCTCCTTGCAGTCCAAGGGACTCTCAAGAGTCTTCTCCAACACCACAGTTCAAAAACATCAATTCTTTGGTGCTCAACTTTCTTTATAGTCCAACTCTCACATCCATACATGACCACTGGAAAAGCCACAGCCTTGACTAGACGAACCTTTGTTGCTAAAGTAATGTCTCTGCTTTTTAATATGCTACCTAGGTTGGTCGTAACTTTTCTTCCAAGGAGTAAGTGTCTTTTAATTTCATGGCTGCAGTCACCATCTGCAGTGATTTTGGAACTCCCCAAAATAAAGTCTGCCACTATTTCCACTGTTTCTCCATCTATTTGCCATGAAGTAGTGGGACCAGATGCCATGATCTTTGTTTTCTGAATGTTGAGCTTTAAGCCAACTTTTTCACTCTTCTGTTTCACCTTCATTAAAAGGCTCTTTAGTTTTTCTTCGCTTTTGCCGTAAGGGTGGTGTCATCTGCATATCTGAGATTATTGATACTTCTCCCGGCAATCTTGATTGCAGCTTGTACTTCATCTAGTCCAGCGTTTCTCATTGATATACTCTGCATTTAAGTTAAATAAGCACGGTGACAATATACAGCCTTGATGTACTCCTTTCACAACTTTGAACCAGTCCGTTGTTCCATGTTCAGTTCTAACTGTTGCTTCCTGACCTGCATACACATTTCTCAGGAGGCAGGTCAGGTGGTGTGGTATTCTGATCTCTTTCAGAATTTTCCACAGTTTATTGTGATCCACACAGTGAAAGGCTTTGGCATAGTCAATAGAGCAGAAATAGATGTTTTTCTGGAACTCTCTTGCTTTTCCAATGATCCATCAGATGTTGGCAGTTTGATCTCTGGTTCCTTTGCCTTTTCTAAAACCAGCTTGAAGATCTGGAAGTTCATGGTTCACATATTGTTGAAGCCTGGCTTGGAGAATTTTGAACATTACTTTACTAGCGTGTGAGATGAGTGCAATTGTGTAGTAGTTTGAGCATTCTTTGGCATTGCCTTTCTTAGGGATTGTAATGAAACTGACCTTTTCCAGTCCTGTGGCCACTGCTGAGTTTTCCATATTTGCTGGCACATTGAGTGCAGCACTTTCACAGCATCATCTTTTAGGATTTGAAATAGCTCAACTGGAATTCCATTACCTCCACTAGCTTTGCTTGTAGTGATGCTTCCTAAGGCCCACTTGACTTCACATTCCAGGATGTCTGGCTCTAGGTGAGTGATCACACCATTGTGATTATCTGGGTCATGAAGATCTTTTTTGTATAGCTCTTGTGTATTCTTGCTACCTCTTTTTAATCTTCTGCTTCTATTAGGTCCATACCATTTCTGTCCTTTATTGAGCTCATCATTGCATGAAATGTTCCCTTGGTATCTCTAATTTTCTTGAAGTGATCTCTAGTCTTTCCCATTCTGCTGTTTTCCTCTATTTCTTTGCCCTAGTCACTGAGGAAGGCTTTCTTATCTCTCTCTGCAGTTCTTTGGAACTCTGCATTCAAATGGGTATATCTTTCCTTTCCTCCTTTGGTTTTTGCTTCTCTTCTTTTCACAGCTGTTTGTAAGGCCTCCTCAGACAGCCATTTTAATTTTTTTGCATTTCTTTTTCTTGGGGATGGTCTTGCTCCCTGTCTCCTGTACAGACAGTGTCATGAACCTCTGTCCATACATAGTTCAGTAGGCACTCTTTGTCTATCAGATCCAGTCCCTTAAGTCTATTTCTCACTTCTAATGTATAATTGTTAGGGATTTGATTTAGGTCATACCTGAATGGTCTGGTGGTTTTCCCTACTTTCTTCAATTTAAATTTGAATTCGGCAATAAGGAGTTCATGATCTGAGCCACAGTCAGCTCTTGGTTTTGTTTTTGCTGATTATACAGAGCTTCTCCATCTTCGGCTGCAAAGAATATAATCAGTCTGATTTCAGTGTTGAGCATCTGATGATGTCAATGTATAGGGTCTTCTCTTGTGTTGTTGGAAGAAGGTGTTTGCTATGACCAGTGCGTTCTCTTGGCAAAACTCTATTAGCCTTTTCCCTTTTTCATTCTGTATTCCAAGGCCAAATTTGCCTGTTACTCCAGGTGTTTCTTGACTTCCTGTTTTTGCATTCCAGTCCCCTATAATGAAAAGGACATCTTTTATGGGTGTTAATTCTAGAAGGTCTTGTAGGTCTTCATAAAACTGTTCAACGTCAGCTTCTTCAGCATTACTGGTTGGGGCATAGACTTGGATTACCGTAATATTGAATGGTTTGCATTGAAAATGAACAGAAATCATTCTGTTGTTTTTGAGATTGCATCCAAGTACTGCATTTTGGACTCTTTTGCTGACTATGATGGCTACTCCATTTCTTCTAAGCGATTCTTGCCCACAGGAGTAGATACAATGGTCATCTGAGTTAAATTCATCCGTTCC
This sequence comes from Muntiacus reevesi, assembly GCF_963930625.1. Lineage (NCBI taxonomy): Eukaryota > Metazoa > Chordata > Mammalia > Artiodactyla > Cervidae > Muntiacus > Muntiacus reevesi. The sequence continues at coordinate 11,665,114 of NC_089260.1, forward strand.
AGTTCATTTTAGTTCGCTGATTCCTAAAATGTTGATGTTCACTCTTGCCATCTCCTGTTTGACCACTTCCAATTTGCCTTGATTCATGGACCTAACATTTCAGTTTCTTATGCAGTATTGCTCTTTACAACATCGGACCTTGCTTCCATCACCAGTCACATCCACAACTGCGTGTTGGTTTTACTTTGGCTCCATCTCTTCATTCTTTCTGGAGTTACTTCTCCACTGATCTCCAGTAGCATATTGGGCACCTACCGGCCTGGGGAGTTCATCTTTCAGTGTCCTGTCTTTTTGCCTTTTCATACTGTTCATGGAGTTCTCAAGGCAAGAATACTGAATTGGTTTGCCATTCCCTTCTCCAGTGGACCATGTTTTGTCAGAACTCTCCACCATGACCCGTCTGTCTTGGGTGGCCCTACACAGCCTGGCTCATAGGTTCATTGAGTTAGACAGGGCTGTGGTCCATGTGATTAGATTAGTTAGTTTTCTGTGATTGTGGTTTTCTGTGATTGTGTGAAAACCACAATCACCTGCTATGAATAATGTGCTTGAAATAAAAAGACAAAACATGATTTGGGGCCTTCCCTGGTGGTTCAGTGGTTAGGACCCCAAGCTTTCACTGTCGGGGGCATGGGTTTGATTGCTGGTTGGGGGACTAAGATTTCGCATAGTGTGCAGTGTAGTTAAAAAAGGTTAATTTCATTAAGTGGACCATTTCCTGGTCATAAAAAGAGATAATAAGGAGTATTAATAGGGTGCTGTTGGAACAGAGAAGGCCTGCTTAATTCAGTTTTTTTTTTAATCCCTGAAAGAGGACTTCAATTCTGAGGTTTGAAAGATGAGGGTAAAAGGGGTATTCATGGTAGAGGGAAGAAACACCGGTTGCAAAGTACATGATATTTGCAAAGGGAGTAAAGTCAGAGGCGAAGAAAAGGCATGATACAGTTAATTTTGTTGGCACATAAAACGTGAGGTAAGGGTCGTGAAGAAATGAGACTGGAGGAATCAAGGAGGGTAAGGTCATTGAGGTCTTTGAGTGTTTTGCTGAACTTGGTGTTATCCCACAGGCATTCAGAACACATTGACATGTTTATGCAGAGGTGGGAGAAAGTCAGCCTTACCTTTTCTCTCAGCCCACCCTTAAAGTTCCATGAAGAATAGGCTTAAAGGTGATAGACTTGAACCAGGAAGGAGGTTGAACCTCCTTAAACCAGGTACAGGCCATGGAGGAGGAAGCGATGAGAGCTTACTATGTGTCAGGTACTGTTTGAAGCATTTCATATGCTATTCAGAGCTTACAAAGACCTTGTTGGCAAGTTTCATTATCTGTATTTTATAGACAAGGAAACGAAGGCTTAAAGTGATTAATTAACTTGCCCAATATCGTATAACTTATAAGTGTAATAAAATCACGATTCACACCCACTTTGGAGTTCTTATAGCTCCAAAGCCCATTTATTTAATACTGTTCTATACTGAAGTGAAAAAAATATAAGATTTGGTGCTTCGTAAAGTATGGATGAATGAAGAATAGGGAGAAATCATAGATGTTTCCTAGGTTTGGCATTTGAATGACTAGGTTGTGGGGTCACCCAATTGCCATGGGACAGTACGAAGAACAGGTTTTGGCGGAAAGCTGATAAATTATTATCTCTAATAATAGTTTTCTTGTATTTTGCTAACCTTTTTCCAGAGGAATTTATATATTCTTAGCATAGTAGTATACTGGTATTAAAGAACCAGCCTGCCAGTGCAGGCTAGAGACATAGAAGATGCAAGTTCAATCCCTGGGTCAGGAAAATGCCCTGGAGAAGGAAATGGCAACCCACTCCAGTATTCTTGCCTGGAAAATTCCATGGACAGAGGAGCCTGGCGAGCTACAGTCCATGGGGTCGCAAAGACTTGGACACGACTGAGCACACACGCATACTGGTATGTACTGACTGTTTTTCCTGTGTTAATTCATTGTCTTTTTGCTGCTGATAGCTATTTATTTATTTACAATCCAGTGTTTTTTGTAAACTTCCTAAGTTAGATTCCTGGGAAAATCAGATACTCACTTGCTATTTGAAATGTTGTGATGAGCATTATGTTCTGCCTTAAATTTATACAGTAAATATGTATGTCTCACTTTACCTCCAACTTGTTATATCTTAAATCCATTGTTTATGTGGTAGTCATTCAGTTGTGTCCGACTCTTTGTGACCCATGGACTGTAGCCCACCAGGCTCCTCTGTCCATGGAACTCTTCAGGGAAGATTGCTGGAGTGGGTTGCCATTCCCTTCTCCAGGGGATCTTTCCGACCCAGGGATCAAACCCAGGTCTCCTGCACTGAAGGCAGAGGCTTTACCGTCTGAGCCACCGGTAGTCATCACCATCTTACTCTATGAACTAGGTTCCATGCTGACTCCCAGTTTCTCTGAAATTGTTATAACTGTAAGAATATTTGATTGGTCATAGAGTCATTGTCTAGTACCTCTGAAGTATATTCTGAAGTGTATTTATCCATAACGCTTTTTGCTTTAACATTTTAGGCTCTTATTTTGAGCATGGCTGTGCCCACTATAATAGGTCTCAGCTTATGGAAAGAGGTAAGAAAGTTAAATTTTTCATAAGGTTAAAATATATGTTGTTTATAAGGTAGTGATAAATTTTTATGTGTGTGTGGGATACTTATATTGGGACAGTATTTTAACAAAATAAAATGTGATATAATAAATAATACTGAATTTTCTACCAATAGGATCATGATAGAAGAGTTAAAACATTTTTAGAGTGCCATCTGATGCAATTTTCTATAGTCTAATATTGTTAGACTATTACAATTGACAAAGGAAATAGCTGAATAAATAGTATTTACTAGTAAAGAGTAAAAAGCATTTTGGCAACCCCAAAATTTAAATATTTACAAAGTAATATAAATTCTTTACCTTACCATAATGTGACATGAAATTAATTGCCAGTAAACCTGTGAATTATTTGACTTAACCTGAAATTTATTTGTTTACTTATTTTTTCAGTGTGATGTGCATGAAAGATACAACTGATGATTAATTGGTGATGCTAAAATTATGTATTGAGTATAGGTAGTAAATTAACCAAGCGGTAGATTATTTGGACCGAGAATAATGAACAGGAAACTAAGAGAAAGTAAAGTGACCTGTGCCATTTCCTCTGTGAGAACAGTGCTGTGATAGCGTTTGTCACAAGCAGGCCTCTTAGTCTTTGGAAATACTTTGAAAAAGCTTCAAACTTTCTAAATACTTACACACAGGTTTCGGGGTTTTTGTTTTGTATTTTAGTTTTTTCCAAGATTAATGACAGAACTAATGGAACTACAAGAATTTTATGACCCAGATACGGTGGAACTTATGACCTGGATAAAGTAAGAACTGAATTACCTGAGACTGTTGTTAAGCTATTAATTAATCGTTGCATGCTATTTAATAGATTCAGGGGGAATAATAAGGTAATCCTTTTTCCATGAAAGTCAGGAATTTTACCCTATATTTTTAGGGACAGTTTTTTAATTAGACATATAATTCTAATTTTCTAATTGAACTTGTTTCCATCAAAAGTACAGTATTGATAAGTTGAGATGTGAAGCTCTAGCTATTAAGCATCTAGAAATGTGGAATAAAAAGGAATCAATATCCTTTTATTTAGATAGTCAAGAGATGCTTCTTTTAACCAGGGTTGGAGGTGAATGAACGGTGGGTTTCTAGTGTTGATAACCAAAGTTAACAACATTTTTAATTTTGATACTCATGCAGATTTTAAGGTGACAGGAGATGTGCTCTTGGACCTATGCAAGTGGGGAATTGTAATTGAAACACCCTATTCCATCCCCTAACATATTAATACATACAGGACCAAGGAACCCTCAAAGGGTCATACTGTCAGTGAAGGGATGAACTCAAAATATCCAGCAAGTGGTAGAAAAAGATGGTAAGAAAGCATGTCTTCCTTGGCCTCAGCTCTTGGTCAAAAATAAAGTGTTTCCTCTGAATTTGTAGCGGTCCATGTGAATTCACATATCTGTAGCTTGAAATTATACTTGTTTAATCCAGGGAACCCTGTATCAAGAAATTAGCATCAAGATATTTCTGGATGGTCTGGAGTGCCTAATAAAATCCTCAACCCAGGCTACCCAGGATTTCACAAATAAAGCTTCATGGAGATAAGTTCTAAAGTTACAAAACACATGAAGAAACACTTTGACACAGCAAGACATATTGCTGTCATTTATGATAAGCAATAGAACTAGACCTCTAGCAATTTCTGATAATAAAATTTGTGTCAGGTTTTGCGGCACAGTGGACTCTCATAAAAGTTGGTGACTTACAAGCAATAAACATTTGTTAGTTTGCACCACTTCCGTGATCAACTGAGTGGAAGCAATAGGTACTGGGCCAGCTCATGTGGAATTGGTTAGTCTGGCCTGGCCCCTCACGTGTCTGTGGCTGGGTAGTGTCAGCTGAGGGCATGGAATTGACTTAGCCACTTACTTCTCGTCATCCAGCCCAGGTGAGACTGGGCTGATTCACAAGATGGTGGTTGTAGAGCTCCCTAGAGCAGCATGTTTTAAGTCTGCTCACATTGTGTTTGCTAATGTCCTATTGGCCAAAGCAAGTCACATGATGGAAACTAGAGTTTCCTCCAAGAGCATAACTATGGGGAAAGAATCATTGCAACCATTTTTTTCAACCAGTCTACCCCACGAATAGAGACTGATAAAAAATATGAAAAATTTTAAACATATAGATAAGGAAATTAATACTTGAAAAAGGAACAAAATACTATCAGAAAAAGACCAGGATAAAACAGAGAAAAAGATTAAAACTGTTTCTAGAAATGAAGAATTAATTTTATAGAATAGGTGAATAGAAATGAGAATTGTTGTTGTTCAGCTGCTAAGTCGTGTCCAACTTTTTGCGACCCTATGGACTGCAGCATGCCAGGCTTCTCTATCACTATCTCCCTGAGTTTCCTCAAACTCATGTCCATTGAGTCAGTAATGCCATCCAACCAATCTCATCCTCTGTCACACTATTCTCCTCTTGCCCTCAATTTTCCCAGCATCAGGGTCTTTTCAGGCTCTTAGCTCATGGCCAAAGTATTGGAGCTTCAGCATCAGTCCTTCAGTGAATATTCAGGGTTGATTTCCTTTAGACTTGACTAGTTTGATCTCCTTGCAGCCCAGGGGACTCAAGAGCTTCTCCAGCACCACAGTTTGAAAGTGAGAATAGGTCTTATATGTAAGGTCTCATTATTATGACGACACCTCTTGTATGTATAAAGATTATTATTTTAGATCATCCTTAACTACCGCCCGTTAATATTTTTTTGTGAATTGTATTTACCTTTGTGGAACACTGACTGTATAGCCTTCTGTTGTTAACAAAAGAGTAAGTAAAAAAAAAAAAAAAGTAAGTCACATTTACATGTATGATTTACCACAATATTTTTTAAAACAGCAAAGGCCTAAACATTGGACCTTTTACATCAAATGATTGAGCATTTATGTTACTGTGATGTGATTTTTCTGTTTCATTTTTGTTTCCCCATCACCAGGTGCTCCTTGAGGACACTGGCTGTGTCCTCTTTACTCTCAGAGTTTTATCCAGTAGGTGGATGCTGATTGTTGAATACAGGGAGGAATAAATAAGTCGGGACATTAGAGCAGCCCTTTGGGATCTGTCTTGTGAGGGGCATCCATCTGGGACTTTGGAATTATGATTTAGAGGAGAAAAGTCCTTCATGTGTAACTGGAGCCAGACACATGGGTAAAGGCAGGGAAGGAACAGGAGGATAGGTGCGTCTGGAAGGAGCTGGGTTATGGTGGTTAGTATCTGCCAAAGATGAATTTGAGAATTCACAGCATCACCAGTGAACTGTCCCTGTTCCGTTTCCCTGCACTATCGCCCCGTGACCTAGATGGCAACAGATGTATTTGTCCTCTCCCCTGCTCTGTTTTGGAAGCAGTGACCTTGTCCTCCCGCTTCTCTTTTTAAACAATTTCTGACACTTAATAGCTGCTCATTTTTTTTAATGAATCAAAAAATGAAATGAAATTAAAACTGACATTAAAACTTAAGTGTACAATCCATTTTAACTTGCTTGGTATTTCAGAATTGATACAGATTGGTTAACTAAATAGTATACTTACCTTTTCAGTGTGTGAATCTTTGTGGTTCTTTGCAGAAGGCAAGCTCCAGTTGCAGCTGTGTTTGCAGGAAGTCCACAATTAATGGGTGTGATTAAATTATGCACCGGATGGATGGTGACAAGCTTGCCTCTTTACAGTGATGATGATCTTCTCAAGAGAAATGAAAACGTAAGGCATTTTATATTCTACATTGGGATCTTTTTTATAAGACGTTTTAGTATAGTTTTATAATGATGTATATGTTCCTTGGGTTAGCTAGGAAAATCCAGACAATTTCAGAAGACTTAATTAGTTTTAATTTTTTTAAAAGCTGTATGGTACATTTAACCAAGAGGGACCAACATTAGAATATGAAGTTCTTTTATGAAAAGTATTGATATGTTTCTAGGAGAAACATTTCATTTCCCACAAGGCTCCAAGGGACTAATGTGTAATAGTTTACAAAGGGAAACATCTTTGAGAATATCATTGTTCTCAAATTATTGAAGGAAGGCTTTCAGTTAATGTCTTTATACACTTTGTATTTCTAAGCCAAAATTCTATTATTGCTTATAAAGCACTGATTTAGTTTTCAGTATGGGCTATTGTTAATAACTTAGTTTGTGTAACATTTGTATGGTATCTAATTGCTTCTCTTTCAGAGAATTTATAATTTTGAATGTTTGGTTTAGATGTAAATGTAACTTCATATCTGAAGTAATGACCAATTGAACCTGAGTTCTAAATATTCTGTTTTTCAATTGGAGAGAATTTCATATAGTTTTTAAGTATACTCTATGCTAAGTAGGAAGTATAGCAGCATAGAAGTTAGACTGTAATACAGAGGTTAGACTCTAAGAATCCAGACTCTAGAATTAGAGTATCTGGACTTAAATGATACCTCTGCCAGATACTAGCTTGTGACCTTGAGCAAGTTTCTGAATCTGGAAATAATAGTTCTGACCCTAATTCTACTTAGGAGAATTAAATAAGATAATACACTCTATCTGAAACAGTAAAATTTAAATGTTAGCTATTATTATAATTATGTACTATTAATATTATAATTCTTTGTGTACACGCACATTCACATATAATCACAGAAAGTACAGAGAGGAGTTCAAAGGCAGAAACAAGTCACTTCTGCCTACAAAAATCCAAGTCTTCATAAGGGGCATTCCTTTGATGACAGATTTGAAGGATGACTTAGAAACTTGTTTAGCAAAATAATACAATGATTCCAGATTGAAAAAGTCCCAAGAGCCATGAAATTTGTTTGGCCATGAAACTAGAAAATAAGAGGCCAAATTCTGAAGGACCTGGAAGGTCATACTTAAGTATTTAGACTTACCCTTCAAGGCATTTGGGAGTTATCAAAGACCTTGTATAAACCTAGGAATGCTTGGGAGTTATTAAGGTTATAGAACAGCTGAAGCGAGGGAGAGGTCAGAGATGGGGAGGTCTACCTGGGAGTGATTCATCTAGGAGATAAGAGTCACCTTTGATTAATATTCGCTGCACTTGGATAGGTAGCGCTGCTTAGAAGATACATCACAGCGTATCCCTAAACCTAGTGTATGTTCAGTCACTCAGTCATGTCCGACTCTTTGCAACCCCATGGACTGGGGCCTGCCAGGCTCCTCTGTCCATGGAATTTTTCCAGGCAAGAATACTGGAGTGGGTTGCCATTTCCTACTCCAGGGATCAAACCTGCATCTCTTAAGTCTCCTGTATTGGCGGGCAGATTCTTTACTACTAGTGCCTCCTGGGAAGCTCCTTCCTAAACTGTATTTTTGGTGGATTTAAACCAATAGACTCTGACATGTCTTTGTTTTCTTTGTTATTTTTTTATTGTTTTTTAATAATTTTGTTTTTTGAATTCTAATATAGAATTTCAGAATCACATGTAATTAGGTCAGACTTCTAATTACATTCTAGTTAAATTTAAACATTTTAGAGTTTTCAGTTTTATATGAAAAGGAACCAATTTTTTCCCAAAATTTTCATCTTTCTCTGTGGTGTCTAGTACATAGCAAAGTACTGAATAAATTTGTTTTTAAATTAAAATTCAAATTGAAGTCCATAAATGATATCATTTCATTTGAATTAGACACCACAATCTATAATTCATAACATGTGACTAATCTTTGTATAATCTCCTAGGCCAGTGATTCTCAAACCTGGAATGACGGTGCCCCCAGAGGACATTTGGCAATGTCTGGAGACATTTTCTGTTGTTACAGCTGGAGAGGGGGTTCTACAGGCACCTACAGGGTAGAGACCAGGGAATGCCTAAACATCCTTCAGTGTGCAGAACGGCCTCTGTTTGGTCCCTACAAAGAATTATATGCCCCAAAATGTTAATGGCACCGAGGTTGAGAAGTCACACCCTAGTCTACCAGTAATGTTATTGCCATTGCATCGAAGTCATTTTTTTTTAACATGCCTCAGTAGTATGTTACAGTTGTCCCAGACTTGAAAATAAATAAAAATGTGTATAAAATACACAAATAAGTATAAACTGGATAGGATAGAACCATTCACATGAACTTACTTAGCAGGTGAAGTGAGTGAGAAACTTCCTCTTGTTGTAGTCACATTCTGTATCCCACAGAATGAGTATCTAGCATGTCAGTGGATATTAGACCTGAAGTTGCTGAATAGACAGCAACCAGAACATGTCATCAGCAGCTGCTGAATATCCTGCAGATAGACTGGGATCTTGTCCAGTCTAGATTACAAACCTCAGGATTTTCAGGACAATCTGTGATACTTTTGGCCTAACTTTTATGGCTTTTCCAAGTTTAGCATTTCAGAAAAACTGAAAAAAAATATATTATCTATTGTAATAAGATCCAGAGCTTATTATCTAATAAGATCAGCAAAATTGTAATGAAAAAACACCATGTAATCAAGGCATGGGTTTTAAGCATGCCTATTCTTCAAGTACTGTGACAAGGGTCAAATTATTTTTAACCTCACTGACTTTATCTCATGTATAAAATGAGTATTAAATACTTTGGTACATGGTAATAAAAATATTAAAGGAACTATTACAACTCACTAATAAAAAGACCACCCAATTAAAAAAATGGACAAAGGCCATTTGCAAAAATGTAGATAAACATTGAGGGCATTATGCTAAGTGAAGTAAGTCATAGAAAAAGACAAATACTATATGATATCACTTACTTATGGAATCTAAAAAAGCTGACCTCATAGAAACAGAAGAGTTGTGGTTGCCAGGGGTTGAGAGACCTCGAGAAATGAGGAGATATTGGTTAAAGAGTACAAACTTCTAGTTATAAGATGAATAAATTCTAGGGATTTAATGTACAGCATGATGATTGAAGTTAATAATACTGTATTGTAGATTTGGAAGTTGTTGGGAATAGATCTTAGATGTTTTCCACACACACACAAAAAACTGGTGATTATGTAACATGATGCAAATATTAGCTAGAGCTATGGTGCTAAATTGTTTTGCAGCATATGAGTTTATCAAATAAACATGTTGTACACCTTAAACTCATACACAATACTGTATGTCAATAGCATTGAAGGAATGGACAAAGGACTTGAATGGATATTTCTCTAAAGAAGATATACAAGTAGCCAAGAGCAGATGAACATAAGCTTATTGAGGACAGGATTCAAGTCTTAGTGAATATCTTTATTTTCCACAGATAGTACTAAGAACATAGTAGATGCTCAGTGTTTGATAAATAGAAGTTTTAAATGTCTTTTAAAGTTGTTGTTTTAATTATTTTCTTTCAGATCTATCAAATCTATTCAAAGCGATCTGCTGAGGATATTTATAAAATACTGACATCGTACAAGGCTAGTTACCTAATAATAGAAGATGCTATCTGCAATGAAGTGGGAACCACGAGAGGCTGTCGGGTTAAAGATTTATTAGACATTGCAAATGGCCATGTAAGTAACCATTTGTAAAGTTTTAATTTTTTTTTTTTTTGAGAAAAATGACTATTTAAACTTGTAATCGTATTTTCAAACTTTATTTTTGGGAACTTAACTAAGAATATGATTAAAAATTATGTAATAGTGTGTGCATGTGCTCAGTTGTGACCGACTTTTTGCAACCCTGTGGACTGCAGCCCGCCACGCTCCTCTGTCCATGGGATTTCCAGGCAAGAATACTGGAGTGGGTTGCCATTTCCTTCTCTAGAGATGTAACAGTGGGGGAGCTTATTAAAAGTAGTTTGAAGTGTTTTTGCAATGTACAAAAGAAAAGTTGGACAATTTTGCAAAAAAAAAAAAATTTTTATCAATACCGGGACTCATAATAGTTGTCTGTACTTGTACATGTTATACATTTATGAACAAAAGATAATTTGTTTTGAATTATGATTTTATTTTAACATTGTAATATAAAGAGCAGCTGTTTGTTTTATTATATTCTTATTTGAGAAATTTCTTATAATTTGATTCATATCTAGAAAAATTGTTTATTAAATTAACATAGTCTTGTACATTGAGCCCCTATTATCCATAAAATTAGTGTATTCAGAACTACTTTAGTTAGGATTTAACTGTATTTTCAGTTTTCATTGATTTTGCCCTTTTACCAAGCTGCGTTACTTTTCAGCCTGAAGTGTATATACCAAATACCTGGCAACTAAGACTTGACAGGGGAGTTTGTCAATGTTTAGTAATTAGTGTTTGTATATCTGGTAATTAGGCACTAGAAAGGGTACCTTTACTCCTGGGAAAGTTGGGGGTGGAGGATCTTAAAGTTTAATAGGTCATTCTTATTTAGATTGCATATTCTATTCAGACTGCAGCCAAGACTTCTCTCTCTCTACCTAATTAAATAGCTTTGTCATAATCATTCCAGACCAGTTTGGAGGTGAGAAATTAGTTTGTTGCTTTGGGTGTTTTTTTGGCCATGCTCCGAGTCATGTGGGATCTTAGTTCCCCACATACCAAACCTGCGCCCTTGCCAGGAGAGTCTAGAGAAATTGACCTCATGACCTCTTAATCTTATAAACTTACTCTGTTTTCTGCTGCATGTATTTTGAATTTTCTCTCTTGGTGCTTGATGTCTGTGATCTTTGGCTTAATTGGTGACAGAATGGAATTTTATTAAACATCAGGTATTTGGTAATAAGAGTAGGAGATGGCAACCTACTCCAGGGATTGCCTGAAAATCCCATGGACAGAGGAGCCTGGCAGACAACAGTCCACGGGGTCGCAAAGAGTCAGACGTGGCTGAGCGACTGAGCATGCACGCATTTAGTAATTACTGCTGTATTGCTGTCTAGAGTTTTATTCTGCTCTTGGACCCCCTCTTGCACCATTTTGAAGGTCAGGTTACTTCTTTCATGTAATTCCAGGCACAGGCTTAAAGCTAATCTCTTCTTTTATTCTTAAAGTTGATTCTCTGACATCTCTCCAAGGCATTAGGATATTTAGTGTTTTTATTGTAGGAAACTCTTTGAGCTAGCTAAGCTGTCTTAGTGAACGTCATTAAAGTGAAAATGTAAAGGATTTACTGATTAGTCACAGAAATGTACTGTTATGAGTCAGTCCTGCACAAGGAGAATATGAACGTACATTAAGAATATATGTCCATTTCTTAGCTTCGGTAGGCTCCATAAGATTCTTCAGATGAATGATAATAGACATAGCCTTCTAAATTTTAGGATTAAATCTTTTAAAAATTGGAAAACACTCTATGCTGGTTTCTCAATCTCAGTGGGAAATTCAAGAATTTACTGAACATGGTAACTTATGAAGAGGCTTTTATTTGCTGAATAATATGAGATGTTTGCTAACCAATGTGAGATCCTCCATATTTAACAAAAATATATATATATTATATAAATATAGTCACTTGTACCTTGATTGCATTTCTCCTATAACCTTTTTAACATTATGTTTCATATCATTTGATAGGTGGTTTGTGGAGAAGGTGACAAGTTAACCTACTCAAAACATGGACGATTTTGTCATGAGGTCAAAATTAACTATTCTCCCTATGTGAATTATTTCACTAGAGTATACTGGAACAGATCCTACTTTGTATATAAAATCAACACTGTGATATCCTTTCAGTCTTGAAAAATAGCAGAGCCTTCATTTCAAAGACTTACATATCACCTGAAGTAAAATACAATTTTCTTCTACGTACGTGGTATCTTTTGGAAATCAGAGTGTGGACATTGAACTGTTGCTGCTGATTTTCCCTCCTGCTGTTAACTGGATCTAGAGTTCTGTGGGGGAAAGAAGATCAAACATTACTGTGCTTCAGTAAAATGTAAAATCCGCCACACTGCAGTATTCCAGCCAGGTGTTTTCGTTATTGCTGTGATTTTACCTTCCAAACCGTTGTAAAATTTTCCTCATAAATCTTCTTTCCATCATAACATTAGCCTTGAATTTGAATATGTTCAAGGTCAGAGTATCTCAAACATAACATTTAACAAATACTTAATGTGATATAATTATAGAATAGAAAGAAAGAATTATCCTTACCCTCAAGGCAGTCTCTGAAGGTATTTCATGATATATAATAGAGCTGAAATAAAAAACAAATTTAAATGTTCACTGAGAATTTGTGGCATTTAAATTAAAATGGAAATTATATAAAGGAAAATGATTTTTAAGGATATATATTGATATATCCAGATTTTCCATGATATAGCTCTCATCATCTACTGCTTATATGTGAGCACTTTCTTAATGACATATAGTGCTTGATATTGCATTTCACTATATTATGACTATTAAGTGGTTAGTTTTTTCACTTACATCCATAAATTTGATACCAATTTAATCATGATAAAGCAGTTAACTCTTGTTACCTATGTATTTTTTAAAACAGATATTTAAAAGAACGTTGCTTTAAGTTAAAAAATAAAAGAACGTTCAAGGTTTTTAAAAATATGGATATGGAGTATATAATCTATTCATGTGTTTTCTATTGAAGTATGAAGTAAAAACTTAAATCTCTATCAGAATGAGAATATATCCACTAAAGTGAGCAGCAATTTCTGGAGATATGTGTAGGTGCTGTTCAACATGCCTCTGCATAGACAAGCATTTGTGGTAAAACACAAGTACTGTTCCTTGTGAAATGGTGGTACGGTTTTCATTAAGAACAAAATGACAATTATCATAAAATTCACAGCACAGTTCCACAACCTGTGTTCCTTTTTATCTTTTTAATTATATTTAAAAGAAATTCTATAATGATTAATGTGGCCTTATAAAGAGTTTCAGGGTGGGTGTATCACTTTAATAAAATGGGATGCATGTTTAGTTTCACCTTATACACCTGTTAAGTGAACAGATTTAAATTTTTTTCACTGGTTATAGTGCTGCAAAAATTGCAGTTTCATCACTCTAAATTACTATATTAGAAAGGAGTATCTTTCCATTATCTTTATGTTCTGTAATATATCTTTTAAAAGTACAAGAGCTCATGCATTCTTAGACTAACTCAGATGTTTTGTTCTTTTGGAGCTTAAGAATTGTTTGATGGCAGTATCGTATGTCTGGTGCATTAGTTTTATTGGTTCTCATGTCATGCTTTTATGTAATGTTTAGCAATTAAGATAGCTACAGGCAGGCCATTTCAGCTTCTCTGTACATCTTAATAGTGAGTCACTAGTATTTAGCTTCAAGCCTTATAAAAATATTACCATAGTTACCTAAGTACACAGTGTACAGAAGTACATGGTAGTACTTATGATTAGATGCAGCATGTAAAACAATGTAATTGAAAAGATGGCTTGCATATTTTGAAAGGGAAATAGAACAACCTACTTTCTGTGTAGCATGAAATATTTAATTGAATTTTTACTGATTTATTTATGATCAAATACGCTGAATTTTGATTGTTGTGTGTTTTTTGTTTTTGACATATTAGTAAGTTGCTTTTGCTTCTATCAACTTATTTCTTAAATAAAACAGGTTTGGAGCAGCTTTTAATTGATTTTTTTAAATAATGAATTTTTCATTTAGCATCAATTGAAAACTGTGAGCTTTATTATAGAAATAATAATACTGGGTATGGAAGATAAGCTTATTTGCTTCTATTTTAGCTCTAGTTAAAACAATAGTGCCAGAAAACTTGAGCATTTAATTTCCTTACTTATTTGTAAAGTAACAAATGATTAAGAATTCTGCAAGTAGTTCTATTTGGGTTAGGTTTGACAGTAGAGATCTACTGTGAAAGGGGCAAAGTTTGTGGGCTTGGGGTGGAAGGAATTTCTCAAAGAAATAAAAACATTACTTTGCCCTTGATGTTGCAACACCATGGAAATAAGTGCCTTAACCTCCTTATTTCAAAGTTTACTTTTTATTATTAAAAAAGTATCCATTTCTTTCATTTTCATAAGAAAATTTTGGTAACTTTTCCCTCATCATTAATTTAAGCACAGAGAAAGAATCCTCAGTATACTATTTTCACTATTAACTTTAATTCATTAGTAACCAAATCTTTGTTAAAGATAGTGATGGGATTTCTAGCCTGCTAAATTAATTTATTTAGCTTCCCAAATGCCAAACAATCCAACAGATAAAACTTACTTGATAAGATGTATGATATTGACTGGTTTATATGTTTATATGTTTTCTGACTTTGGCATCTGTGTTAGACTGGTAGAGTTTTACAACCTAGGGAGTATGCATTGCACTTACAAATTTTTTTCTTAGTTACTTTCTGAGTATGTAGACAGCATGTTTTTTGGGGACATTAACTCATGTTGCTAAAAGCCTAATATGACACTCTTCCACACAGTCTAGATTGACTAAAGGAAAAGTAGAGATGGAGGTCAAAGTCTGTTACAAGTTGGGGCTGAAAAATATGCTTTAAAAAATACGCTATTAATTTATTGAACAGCGAACAACCATCTTATTAAACTTTGTCGTTTGAGGGAAATCAATTGCTTTTTGCCTTTTTTTATTTTTGAGCTTTTAAAACATTTTGTTACCTTTTGGGGGTAAAAGTAGTATCTCTTTTTTTTTTTCAGTATGTCTCTTTATAAAATTATTGGGTTTTTAAAAGTTGTAGGTAAATCAGTTTTATTTGTAAATTTACTTTACGTGCATGAATATTTAAAGGGTATTTAAATGAACTGTTCTGTGCATTTAAGAACCTGTTGTAAAGCAAAATGGCTACTGCGTCTCAGTCTGTTTTCTCATTTGTCCATTTTTTATTTTTTTTCCCAGTTTTTAAAATATACTTTATTTTTACTGTTTGCTGATAGTTTTAGATCCCAATATATATTAAAATTACAGCCTGAAAAGTTGCAATTAAAATTGAACAATTTCTTATTGAAATAATAGCTCATTGTTTAGTTTTTGAATGTATAAAATTAACAATTTAAATAAAATTAAATGTGAAAGTTGCAAAAGAATATATTTGATTCAACTATTTTCCATCCATTAAGATTTCTAAACAATACATTTGTTTACCATAATTTTAAAAAAAGGACATTTTAGGACCAGATTTGCTGAATTTAGCATAAAGGACTTTCTGAGTCATTTCTGTTTTGTAAGTCTGTTAGAGTTAGCACATTCTAATTTTGGCAAATATAATCTTATGTGCAGTTTTATAAGAGATACACTGAACATCTGACCACAATAGTGAAATAATAGCATCAAAAAGAAACATACATTCCATACTTCTAATGTATGATATCTAATAAATAACCCCTTCATATTTTAAATTAATAGCTTTTGTACAGCTATTTAACAAAGATGAATACAACTGAATTTTCTTTTTTAAATTTATTTACTTTTAATTGAAGGATAATTGCTTTAGAACACTGTGTTGGTTTCCGCTGTACAGCGTCATGAGTCAACCGTAGGTACACATACATCTCCTTCTTAAACTGCCCCCCAACTTCCCATCCCACCCCTCTGGGTTGTCACAGAGCATTGGGGTGAACTCCCTGCATCATACAGCAAATTCCCACTGGCTCTCTGTTTTGGTGGCTCAGCTGGTGAAGAATCTGCTTAAAATGTGGGAGACCTAGGTTGGGAAAATCCGCTGGAAAAGGGAACGGCTACCCACTCCAGTATTCTGGCCTGGAGAATTCCACGGACTGTATAGTCCATGGTGGGGCCAAAAGTCAGACGTTACTGAGCAGCTTTCACTTTGGCTTTTGGTCTGTTTCACACGTGGTGATGTGTGTGTTTCCGTGCTTCTGTCAGTTTGTCCCACCCTCTCCTTCCCGTGCTGTGTCCACACGTCTGTTCTCTGTGTCTGACCTCTCCTGCTGCTCTACAAGCAGGGTCATCAGTACTGTCTTTCTAGATTCCCTGTGTGTACATTCATGTACTGTATTTGTTTTTCTCTTTCTGACTTACATTCGCTCTGTTTAGCAGGCTCTAGGTTCATCCACCTCTCTAGAACAAACTCAAATTTGTTCCTTTTTATGGCTGAGTAGTTACCCATTATATATATATGTATCACAACTTCTTTTTTTTTTTTTTTTAACAACTTCTTTATCTATTCATCTCTCAGTGAACATCTAGGTTGCCTCCATGTCCCATCTAATGTATATAGTGCTGCAGTGAACTTTGGGGTACATGTGTCCTTGAGAATTGTGGTTTTCTCAGGGTAGATGCTCAGGACTGGGATTTCTGAGTCATTTCTGGTCATTCCTAGTGTTTTAAGAAATTTCCACACTGTTCTGTATAGCCACTGTTCTCCATAGTGGCTGTATCAATTTACATTCCTGCCAGCACTGCAAGAGTTCCCTTTTCTCCACATCCTCCTCAGCATTTATTGTTTGTCGATTTTTTGATGATAGTCATTCTGACCAGTCTGAGGTGATAACTCATTGTCATTTTGATTTTCATTTCTCTAGTAATCAGCATTGTTGAGCATTTTTTCATGTGTGTGTTAGCTATCTAATACAATTGATTTTTTTATGTATGTTGACTTTTGAATGGTATCTACAACAATGTATATTTAGATTGTGTTCTTCCTGTAACTAAGGATACATCTTCACAAAAGAATAAAAGTTAATTTCAGTAAACAGAAATTCTTTAAAAAGTTGGGTTATAAACTAGTTTATAATATTAAATGTACTTTTATCAAGAATGAGATTATTTATTTCATGCTTAATTATACTCCTTGTTTTGTTTCTATAATAAAATTCTTAGAATTTTAAGTTGTCTTTTATTTATACATGAATCTTTTTTGGTTACAGCTTTATTGAGACATAATTTACATACCATAAAGTTCACCATTTAAAGTGTACCATTGAACAGTTTTTAGTATAATCACCAAGTTGTGCAACTGTTATCACGATCAATTTTAGAATATTTTCATCACCCCAAAAAGAAACCTCACACCTTCTGTCTGCCACCCCCAACCACTTCATCTTCAGGTAACTTCTACTAATTTACTTTCTGTCTCTGGACAAAATGTTCTACTTTTAACATTTCACATAAATGGAATCACACAATATATGATCTTTTGTGACTGACTTCTTTCCTTTAACATAGTGTTTTCTAAGTTCATTCATGTTATTGCATGTATCTCTTTTCCTTGCCAAGTAATATTCCATTGTATGGGCATACATTTATCCATTCTGTGCACCCATCTGTTGATGACATTTGGGTTGTTTCCACTTTTTTGGCTGTTATGAATGAATGTTCATATACAAGTTTTTAGGTGGACATACGTTTTCTTTTTTTTGGATATATGTCTAGAATTTCTTAGTCACATGATAACTGTGGTAACTGAGGAACTGCCAGATTTATCAAAGTGGCTGTATTACTTTACAATTCTCATAATGTATAAAGTTTCCAATTTCTCTGCACCCTCGTCATCACTTGCTATTATCTTTCTTCTTGATTTATAGGCATTCTAGTAAGGTCTGAAGTGGGACATATCATTCTGTTTTTAATCTGCATTTTCATCATATCTAATGATTTTGAACATCTTTTCTTGTGTCTACTGGCCATTTGAATGTCTTCTTTGGAGTAATGTTTATTTAGAAATTGCCCGTTTTTAAATTGGGTTGTCTTTTTATTATTGAACTGTAAAGGTGTTTATAATTCTAGATTATGAATCCCTTAACAGATACATAATTTGGAAATACAGTTGTCCCTTGGTATCCATGAGGATTTTGTGCCAGGACCTCACCCTCTGCCCTCATTGCCCATGTATATCTGAATCTATGGACAGATCCAGGAGACCCATAGAAGGTCTGCTTATCCTCAGGTTCTGCATCTATGGATTCAGCCAACTGCAGAACATAAACAGTACTATGTTTACTGAAAATAAAATCTGCATATAAATGAACCTGCATAGTTCAAACACATGTTTTCAAGGGTTGACTGTATAGTTGTTGCTTGATATCCGCTGGGGAATTGGTTCCAGGAATCATGCAGATACCCGAATTCACAGATGTTCAATTAAGTCCCTTGTATAAAATAGCATCAAACAGTCAGCCTTGTGTATCTGTGGACCCAGCATCTGCATACCAATCAATCATGGCTTGGTTGATTTCAGGGATGAGGAACCTATGGATATGGAGGGCCGATTGTATTTCCTTCCAATCAGTGGGTTCATTTCACTACACTGATAGTGCACAATTGCTTTTCATTTTGATTGCATATTCACACTTGATGTTATTGATAATAGCATTTTTACTTTGATGTATTTGAAGTAGATCTCCTTGCATGTATCTTATTTGGAATTTGTTGAGCTTCTTGGTTATATACATTAAGAGTTTTGTTTTGTTTTAAATCAAAGTTGTTAAGATGAAACTAAAAAAAATTGAAACTCTTTGAGGTGGTGGAGATGTTAACTAACCTTATTGTAATCATTTTTGCAATGTGTACTTATATAAAATCACTACATTATGCACTTTAAACTCACACAGTGTTGTCAATTACATCTCAATAAAGCTGAGAGAAAAAAAAATCAAAGTTGGAATTTCTTACACTTCCATTATACATATGTTGGTGTGTTTAATGGTGATCTACGTTTCTCTGAGGTTCTGTTCAATTTTCTTCAATTTTTTTTCTCTCTGTTCTTTGGATTGCATAATCTCTATCGTTTGTTAATTTTTCTGTCAGTTCAAATCTACTGTGAGCCCCTCTGCTGTGTTTTTCATCTCAGTTATTGTATTTTTCAACTTCAGAATTTTCATTTGGTCCTTTTTAAAAGTAACTTCTTTCTCTTTGATATGCTTTGTTTATAGCAACTCTGGAAATTGACATCCCCCTGTCCCCTGGTAAAGGCTCAGCTGGTAAAGAATCCGCCTGCAATGTGGGAGGCCTGGGTTCGATCCCTGGGTTGGGAGGATCCCCTGGAGAAGGGATAGGCTACCCACTCCAGTATCCTGGCCTGGAAAATTCCATGGACTACACAGTCCGTGGGGTCGCAAAGAGTCAGACACGATTGAGCGACTTTCACCTCACTCACTGTCCCTTGGAGCTTGTTAATTATAAATGGCTTGTTTATTTCTTTAGTGTTAGCTGGACTGTTTTAGTGATGTCTATTTCCTCCACATAGTGGAGTCTCTGTTACTGGTCTCACATGTCACTGCCTTGAGCATGTACACAGATAGTCTTGTATGACAGTGATTTTTGTAGGGCTCCTTACCATCTCTTTCCTTGACCGTATCCAGCCATTAAGTTCCCTTAGTCATCAGCTGACTGCTCTGTTTATTTTTCAACAATCCCTGGAGTATAAATCTCCACAATCTGATCCAATTAAATCCTGGCTCTTTGAAGGATAGTGTCAGAGGACCAGGTGAGTTTGTTCTTTTATTTATTTATTTTTATTTTTGGCTGCACGGAGTCTTCAATGCTCCACACAGGCTTTCTCTAGTTGTGGCAAGAAGGGGCTACTCTAGTTGCTGTGCATGGGCTTCTTTCTCTCAGCGTTGGCTTCTCTTGTTGCAGAGCACAGGCTTTAGGATGTGTGGCTTCAGTGAGTGAAAATCGCTCAGTCGTGTCTGACTCTTTGCGACCCCATGGACTATACATGGAATTCTCCAGGCTAGAATACTGGAGTGGGTAGCCTTTCCCTTCTCCAGGGGATCTTCCCAACCCAGGGGTCAAACCCAGGTCTCCCGCATTGCGGGCAGATTCTTTCCCAGCTGGGCCACAAGAGTATCAGTAGTTGGGGCTTATCAGCTCTAGAGCACAGGTTCAGTAGTTGAGGTGCACAGGCGTAGTTGCTCCCTGACATGTGGGTCTTTCTGGAACAGGGATCAAACTCATGTGCTCTTCATTGGTAGGTGGATTCTCTACCATTGGATCCCCAAGGAAGTCCTGTGGTTTGTTCTAAAGGTAGGGGAGCTCTTCTTAGCTGTCTCTTTCCCTGGTTCCCTCTGGTGAGCTAGATGGCCTATGGTTTAGCTTGTATCTCTTACAAAGCTACCTGCTTAATTGCTTTCCATCAAAATCTCTTGTTTTGAGTACCCTTAAACTTGAACTTTCCTACAGTCTGTTTCAAATAGTGTCAGTTCTTTCAGGGATCACTTTGAAGCTGTTTCATATCCTGGTTCTGTCCCTTAGGCAAAAATCACTGAGCTATAGTTGTGGAGCTGGGAGTGGGGACAGAGGTATGTGTCTGGGTGACACTCTTTAGGAGCAGGCTTCTGGGTGGGGATGGTCTGGTCTTCTTGACATGCCTTTCCCAATTTGAAACTGTCTTACAAACTCTTGTTTTGCCTCTCCATGAAAGTGAAAGAGGAGAGTGAAAAAGTTGGCTTAAAACTCAACATTCAGAAAACTAAGATCATGGCATCCGGTCCCATCACTTCATGGAAAATAGATGGGGAAACAATGGAAACAGTGACAGACTTGATTTTGGGGGCTCCAAAATCACTGCAGATGGTGACTGCAGCCATGAAATTAAAAGATGCTTGCTTCTTGGAAGAAAAGCTATGACCAACCTAGACAGCATATTAAAAAGCAGAGACATTACTTTGCCAACAAAGGTCCATGTAGTCAAAATGATGGTTTTGCCAGTGGTCATGCATGGATGTGAGAGTTGGACTCTAAAGAAAGCTGAGCACTGAAGAATTGATGCTTTTGAACTATGGTGTTGGAGAAGACTCTTGAAAGCCCCTTGGACTGCAAGGAGATCCAACCAGTCCATCCTAAAGGAGATCAGTCCTGGGTGTTCACTGGAAGGACTGATGCTGAAGCTGAAACTCCAATACTTTGGCCACCTGATGCGAAGAACTGACTCATTTGAAAAGACCCTGATGCTGGGAAAGATTGAAGGCAGGAGGAGAAGGGGACGACAGAGGATGAGAGGGTTGGATAGCAACACCGACTCGATGGACATGAGTTTGAGTAAACTCCGGGAGTTGGTGATGGACAGGGAGGCCTGGCGTGCTGCAGTCCATTAGGTCGCAAAGAGTAGGACACGACAGGGACTGAACTGAACTACCAGAGGGGGGCGAACTGGCTGCTGAGGGTCGGGGCGGAGTCCTCTCCTGGCGCCCGGGAGGCGCGGCTTCACGGCCGCGGACTGCGGCTCCCCAGCCTGCAGCCCCCAGGCCCCGGGCCCCGCGCCGCGGCTGCTTCCTCCTCACCCGGGCTTCAGAGACGCTCGCGCCCCCACCCAGAAGGCTTTGCAGGGCGCGGCCCCGCGCCTCCTCGTCGCCTCCGCGGAACCCTTGGAGGGCGTGCTGATGGCCTCGAGAGCTCAGTCTGGTGATCAGCTGCTCGCGGTGCCCCCAGGTCCGCGCTGTTCGGAGCGCGACGGGTTTGAATTGCTTGGTCGGCAGCGGCTCCGCGGCGGCCCCGGGGGCGCCCAGGTGCGCGTGGAGGTGCCCCCGCCCGGTGGCCACTGTAATCCCGCGGGCAGGCGGAGCAGACGGTGCGCCGTTCCCCGCGCGGGCACCGGCGACCCGGCTCCGCGGCTCCGCGGCTCCGGTCCGTCCCCCAGGCTGCAGCCTGCGCCGCCGCCGCCCGGGGAGTAGAGGTGGTTGACGGTGTAGCTCGTCGTCGGGGCGCCGGGGATGCCGAGAGGGAGAGAGCCTGGAGTCTCGGGGTGCACGGCCCGTGCGGAAGCCCGAGGGTTCTGGTGTCCTGTGGGTGATGCTCGTGCCCTTTCTCGAGTCCGTCCGGAGGCACTAATGTTCTCTCGCCTTGTTTTTTATTGTATGGGGCAGGTGCAAGTAGCCGGCAATTCGGGGCAGAGCTGCAAACACAAATGGAGCAGGAGGCGTCAGGGACTCTGGCTCCTGGGTGCACTTCCTTATTGCTATGACAAACCCAGACTGCGTATTAAAAAGCAGAGATATCAGATACGAGTGCTTTAGCTGGGCACGTGGTTCCCCACAAACATGTCTACATTTTCCAGCCTCCTTTGCAGCCAGGCACAGCAGTCAAATAACTAAGTGCTGGCCAATGGGATATGAGCAGAAGTGGTGTGTGCAACTTCTTAGTATGTCCTCAAATGAAGTGGGATGCACCCTGCTGTGTCCCACTTACTGCGCCCCCTTCCTATATGGTATCTGGAATGTGAACAGGATGGTTGGAGATGGAGCAGCCATTTTGTGCAATGAGGTGAATACCAGCCGCTGAGGATAAGCAGAGCTACAAAGACAAAAGGAGCCTGGGCTTCTTACATGTTAACCTCTGGGTCTCTTTCCTGCAAGAGCTATGTGGACTTCATCTCTCTATTATTAAATCTCTTATTTTAATTTTTAATTTTTGGCCAGCATATGGTCAGTGTAGCTAATGTGAAAGAAATCCCTATGTCGAAGAGATATCTGCACCCCTATGTCTATTGCAGCCTTATTCACAATAGTCAAGACATTGAAACAGTCTAACTGTCCATCATGTGGTGTATACATACAATTGAATATTATTCAGCCACGAAAAGAAGGGAGTCCTGCCACTTTTGACAACATGGATCAGCCTTGAGGGCATTATGCTGAGTGAAATAAGTCAGACAAAGATAGACAAATACTGCACGATCTGACTTATATGTTCAGTTCAGTTCAGTCGCTCAGTCGTGTCTGACTCTTTGCGACCCCATGAACCGCAGCACGCCGGGCCTCCCTGTCCATCACCAACTCCCGGAGTCCACCCAAACCCATGTCCATCGAGTCAGTGATGCCATCCAGCCATCTCATCCTCTGTTGTCCCCTTCTCCTCCTGCCCTCAATCTTTCCCAGCAGCAGGGTCTTTTCAAATGAGTCAGTTCTTCGCATCAGGTGGCCAAAGTATGGGTGTTTCAGCTTCAGCATCAGTCCTTCCAGTGAACACCCAGGACTGATCTCCTTTAGGATGGACTGGTTGGATCTCCTTGCAGTCCAAGGGGCTCTCAAGAGTCTTCTCCAACACCACAGGTCAAAAGCATAAATTCTTCGCCTTGACTAGACGGACCTTTGTTGGCAAAGTAATGTCTCTGCTTTTTAATATGCTGTCTAGGTTGGTCATAACTTGTCTTCCAAAGAGTAAGTATCTTTTAATTTCATGGCTGCAATCACCATCTGCAGTGATTTTGGAGCCCCCCCAAAATAAAGTCAGCCACTGTTTACACTGTTTCCCCATCTGTTTGCCATGAAGTGATGGGACCAGATGCCATGATCTTAGTTTTCTGAATGTTGAGCTTTAAGTCAACTTTTTCACTCCCCTCTTTCATCATGAGGCTCTTTAGTTCTTATATGTGGAATTTTCAAAAGTCATACTCCTAGAAACAATAGAATTGTGGTTGCCAGGGATGGCGTGGGTGAGAGAAATGAGGAAATGTTGATCAAACTTTCATCAGAAGATAAATAAGCTCTGAGGATCTTATTACAGCATAGTGACTGCAACTAACAATATTTCCTCTAAATTATATCTTATATATGTTCTTGAAATTTGCTAAGAGACTAAGTCTTAAAACCCCATACACTGAAAAGTTAACTATGTGAGCTAACGGATGTGTCAACTAACTTCACTGTGGTAATCATTTCACAAATATATATGGATCAGATCATCATATTATACATTTTAAATTTATGCAGTTTTGTCAATTATATCTCAAAGCTGGAGGGGAAAAAAGCCAGCATGGTATATTGAGAAGAACCCACAGAAAATAAACATATCTGTATTTTGCATTCCTGAGACTCTTCTATTGCACTGTCTCTAAACAATAATTGTTAAATGTTTTTGTCTTTAAAAAAACCCAACTCTGAGAACTGCTGAAAAATAGGAAAGTTATAATTAACAGCTATGATTCCACAACTAAACCTATCCTTTTTAAGTCTGTGGGGGTAGTTTATTCTGGGTTCTGACTTCCTCCTGGGGGGGCAAGGTATGATTGAAAGTGACTGGCTGCCCCGGTGCCATCGTCATCACTGACTGGCTGCTGTTTCTGGAGGGTGGAGTGAGTGGCCGGCAGCTGGGCCACTGACAAGATCGGCAGCAGAGGCCCGATTGCAGCCCTCTCCGCCCAGGCTTCCCCATTTAAGGGTGTGGTCCACAGAGTCCTTCCTCCAGAAAGCACTCCAGCAGAGGGGCGTCAGTGTGGCAGTCAAGATCCCAGCGGGAAACAGACAAACAGATGAGCGGCGGCCACAAGGGGTCCACAAAGAATGGGAAAACACCCAGGGCTGCTGCTGTTCGTCCTGAAGAGGCAAAAGGGGCAGGGGATTTATTGGAATCAGGGGAGAGCTATACCCTTGAAGAGGGGTCACTGGACAGGAGCACTGCCCAAAGTGAGGTTCCGTGAGTATGGGCAGGAAGGGGGTTCTTGACCTCTCCCCTCTCCTGACCAGCTTCCCATTGAGTGAATCTAACTGGAAGCCAAAGGCAAGGGCACCCAGGTCGAAACCGGCCCCTTAGCACTTAGTTTGTTGTCTTAGTGATGGACCAGTGCACCCCCCCCCCCCCACCGACCCCGCACAGATAGGAACCATCTCCTACCAGTTCTGTTAGGCCAATGTAGATGATGAAATACAATCTTTTCTCAGGCAGTGTGAGTTCCTGACAGTATGCTGTTGCTAGGCAACCTGTTACCCTGTGTAAGAAAAGCCAGCTCCTATAATTTAATGAAATGTAAAGCACCACTTGCAAGAGGGATATTGACCTGGAAATGGCAGCAATGAGCTCAATATTGCTGATTATCTCTCAGCCCCTGGTGGTCAGTCCCCTTGAACACAAGGGATCCTCCGGGTGGTATCGTGGTGGTGGTGGTGGTGGTGATGGGGGCATTCCTGTAGCGCAGGCAGCCCTGGAGCCAGTGAGAGGCAGGTAAATTGTGTTCATCTCTGGTGCCCCATTTAGTCTTTTTCTCTAACTTGATTCAAATTTTTTTTGCCCTTGTTGTTTTCTCTCTCCCATTTTTAGATGTTTGCACTGTGTATAATTCTATCAGTTTAGTTCAGTTCAGTCGCTCAGTTGCGTCTGACTCTTTGCAACCCCATGAATCGCAGCACGCCGGGCCTCCCTGTCCATCACCAACTCCCGGAGTCCACCCAAACCCATGTCTATTGAGTCGGTGATGCCATCCAGCCATCTCATCCTCTGTCGTCCCCTTCTCCTCCTGCCCTCAATCTTTCCCAGCAGCAGGGTCTTTTCAAATGAGTCAGCTCTTCACATGAGGTGGCCAAAGTATTGGAGTTTCAGCTTCAGCATCAGTCCTTCCAGTGAACACCCAGGACTGATCTCCTTTAGGATGGACTCCTTTAGGATGCAAGGATGGACTTCTTGCAGTCCAAGGGACTCTCAAGAGTCTTCTCCAACACCACAGTTCAAAAGCATCAATTCTTCAGTGCTCAGCTTTCTTTATAGTCCAACTCTCACATCCATACATGACCACTGGAAAAACCATAGCCTTGACTAGATGGACCTTTGTTGGCAAAGTAGTGTCTCTGCTTTTTAATATTCTGTCTAGGTTGGTCATAACTTGTCTTCCAAGGAGTAAGTGTCTTTTAATTTCATGGCTGCAATCACCATCTGCAGTGATTTTGGAGCCCAAAAATTAAAGTCAGCCACTGTTTACACTGTTTCCCCATCTATTTGCCGTGAAGTGATGGGACCGGATGCCATGATCTTAGTTTTCTGAATGTTGAGCTTTAAGCCAACTTTTCCACTCTCCTCTTTCGCTTTCATCAAGAAGCTCTTTAGTTCTTCACTTTCTGCCATAAGGGTGGTGTCATCTGCATATCTGAGGTTATTTGATTATTTAGTTAGCAAGTATTTATTGGGTGCCTGTTATATGCCAGGGACTGTACTAGGTAAGCAGTGCAACCACTGTCCTGCTCCTTCCCACCTACCCTCAGGAGCATAGAGTCTTAGCAGCGAAGTTAGCCTGCTCAGGAATTTCACGGAGATGAGATGAGTGCCCCAGTGGGGATGCACAGTGCTAAGGCGGCAGGGAACAGGGCTCAGGGAAGGCCTCGGAGAAAGTCAGTGTAAGCATCAGGAATTTGTTTGGTAGCTATAGGGCTCACTTCTTATCTCTCCAGAGTTCTATTTTTGGAAGCCTCTATGAAGATGTGATTCAGTTAATTGTAACCGATAACTTATGTAAAGAATAGATGACCTCCAATCACCAGCCTCCTGTTACATGCCTTCTTCCTCACCGCAAAGCATCGGAAGAGGGGGGATTCTAGGCGACTTGTGGATGTACTACCCACAAAAGGCCACAAGACGGCAGTGCAGACATCAGCAAAATACTTGACTGAATACTTAAATATGCATTCATAATTGAACCATATTGTATTGGCTTTTTAAAAATTTTGAGATAAATGAACTGAATTTACATTCATTTATATTTATATGATTTTTCAGAGACACTTTTATGAAAAAATCTTTAGGGTACACTGCGTGTGTGCTCAGTTGTGTCTGACTCTTTGGGACCCCGTGGACTGTCCATGGGATTCTCCAGGCAAGAGTACTGGAGTGGGTTGCCATTTCCTCCTTCAGGGGATCTTCCCAACCCAGGAAGCGAACCCAGGCCTCCTGTGTCCATGGGATTCTCCTGGCAAGAATACTGGAGCGGGTTGCCATTTCCTCCTCCAAGGCATCCTCCCCACCCAGGGATTGAACCCATGTCTCTTGCGTCTCCTAGATTGGTAGGCCAATTGTTTACCACTAGTGCCGCTTGGGTACATAATAGTAATAATATCTCTATGCATTTTGTTTCCATTATAACTCTATTTTCCTAGTGCGCAGAACTGATTTCAGAAGGGAAAAGTTAATAACTTACTGGAAAACCAAGAATGCTGGGAGGATATAAGAGAAAATATTCTAAGCTGTCACGAAGCCTTCTTATATCATGAAGCTATCGTGGGGAGACTGACCAGCTACTACGATCAGCATAAAACAGAAACTCCTGCTTGAGTCACTGCACACACAGAAGACTACCCTTGCAAGATACTCTGCAACACATACCATCATAGTAAAAATGTTTCCTAGATTCCACTTACTCTCATGATATAGATACATCTGGTGCCACCTCCTTTGTCAATTTTTTTCTTGACATAAAGTTAAGCACTCCAGTGCCTCTCAGGCCCTGTGACAGCCTTCAGGCCGTTTGATTGACAATTACACTTCCCGTCCCATCTTCCTTTCCCTTCCCATAGTTCTTCTCCAAGGGGAGATGTAGCGTCCAGTATCTGGGCAAAGTGAGGCGCTGTTGCTGCCCGTCGACTATCCTACTGTTAGGGTTTGCCGGGAAGGCGGCGGGCCTTGTTAGGTTTCCGGACTTCACTTTAAAACTGGAACAGTCCCGGCCAAACCAGGAGAAGCTGGTCGCTCTACTGGTGTCCAAAGGAAACAGGGTAATCCAAGAAGGTGTTGTGGAGAGAGAATGATGGAGGAAGTGTGGCAAAATATTCACAATCGAGGCATCTGGGCCAAAGGAGTGTGAGAGGTCTGTACGCTGTTCTTGCAACCATCCTGTAGGTTTATAACTATTAAAAAAACAAAAAAACCCAACAGCAAGGTATCTTCTTCTTGGCCATGCTGTGCGGCTTGTGGAATCTTAGTTATTTGACCAGGGGTTGAACCCTGGGTTCATGGCACACAGCGATGAAAGTGCTGAGCCTTAACCACTGAGCTGCCAGATAATTCCTGAAGTTCAATTCAGTCGCTCAGTCGTGTCTGACTCTTTGCGACCCCCATGAACCACAGCATGCCAGGTGTCTTCTTTATGAAGCAGAACGCTAAGTTTGGCCTCTGGGATCAGATAAAATGGAAACTCAAGTCCCTATTTTAATACTAACTAGATGTGTGATTGCCAACATCCTCTGGATTATCGAAAAAGCAAGAGAGTTCCAGAAAAACATCTATTTCTGCTGTATTGACTATGTCAAAGCCTTTGACTGTGTGGGTCACAATAAACTGTGGAAAATTCTGAAAGAGATGGGAATATCAGTCCACCTGACCTGCCTCCTGAGAAATCTGTATGCAGGTCAGCTAGCAAAAGTTACAACTGGACATGGAACAACAAACTGGTTCCAAATAGGAAAAGAGTACATCAAGGCTGTATATTGTCACCTTGCTTATTTTAACTTATATGCAGAGCACATCATGAGAAATGCTGGGCTGGATGAAGCACAAGCTGGAATCAAGATTGCCAGGAGAAATACCAATAACCTCAGATATGCAGACGACACCACCCTTATGGCAGAAAGTGAAGAACTAAAGAGCCTCTTGATGAAAGCGAAAGAGGAGAGTGAAAAAGTTGGTTTAAAGCTCAACATTCGGAAAACAAAGATCATGGCATCTGGTCCCATCACTTCATGGCAAATAGATGGGGAAACAGTGGAAATGGTGACTGACTTTAATTTGGGGGGGCTCCAAAATCACTGCATGCAAAAACCACTACAATATTGTAAAGTAATTAGCCTCCAACTAATAAAAATAAATGGAAAGAAACAAAAACAAAATCACTGCATGGTGACTGCAGCCATGAAATTAAAGGATGCTTGTTCCTTGGAAGAAAAGTTATGACCAATCTAGACAGCATATTAAAAAGCAGAGACATTACTTTGCCAACAAAGGTCCATCTAGTCAAGGCTATGGCTTTTTCAGTAGTCATGCATTGATGTGAGAGTTGGAGTATAAAGAAAATTGAGCACCGAAGATTTGATGCTCTTTAACTGTGGTGTTGGAGAAGACTCTTGAGAGTCCCTTGGACTGCAAGGAGATCTAACCAGTCCATCCTAAAGGAAATCAGTCCTGAGTATTCTTTGGAAGCACTGATGTTGAAGCTGCAACTCCAATATTTTGGCACCTGATGGGAAGAACTGACTCATTTGAAAAGACCCTGATGCTGGGAAAGATTGAAGGCAGGAGAAGGGGATGACTGAGAATGAGATGGTTGGATGGCCTCACTGACTCCATGCAGATGAGTTTGAGTAAACTCCAGGAGTTGGTGATGGACAGGGAGGCCTGCAGTCCATGCTGCAGTCCATGGGGTTGCAAAGAGTTGGACACGACTGAGCGACTGAACCGAACTGAAATCTCAGAAATGGAAGCCGGAAAATTGAAATAAACAAAAACAGATTTGCCTAGATCACAGTCTGAACCTGTAGCGTTCACTAACGTTTCCGAAGACTCTGAGGCCTGCCGAAGAGGCTGTTCTGTCGGCTGGCCAAGAAACGCCCAGGAAACAGGGAAAGCCAATACAGCGACGCAGTTCACCCTAAAGCCGTCTCCCAGGGTAACTGGGAGGAGGCGTGGCCTGGACATAGGCCACGCCCTCCTCGTCCAACTCGAATAACGATTGGTCTGAAAGCGCGGCGGGGGTGGGGTGGGGGCGGATCCAGAACGCCCAGCCCCGGTAGGGGGTCAGGCCGCCATTTTGGGTTGTGTTGGTTTCCGGGACGTTCCGCGTGCCTTCTCGCTTCCGGGCAGTTCCGCACGTCAGGGGCCCCCAGGGTCCCGCGTCCGAGCGTCAGGTTGGAGCCAGGAAGCGTCCCTGGGGGTAGCGGCGGCGGGGGCAGGATGAGCGCGGAGGCGGCGGACCGGGAGGCGGCCACCTCCAGCCGCCCCTGCACCCCGCCGCAGACCTCCTGGTTTGAGTTCCTGCTGCAGGAGTCGCTGTTGGAGAAACACCTGCGCAAGCCCTGCCCGGGTAAGCGCGGCGCCCGTGGCCCGGGGACTGCCCTCGGGGCTCCCACCGCCCCGCGCCTTCCTCGGCCGCGACTCCGCGGTCCGGGGAGGCGGGCCTCGGGGCCGAGCTCTGGCGCCGCCCGGTCTCTGACTGGGCATCACACAGGCCCGCGCGGGGCGCAGCTGCGGGAGGCAATAAGAATAGCGGGAAACAGAGACCCTCCCGCGCCCTCCCCCTTTTCGTGTTTGCCGTCTTGTCGCCTCTCTGGTGGCCTTGTGACCGTGCTCGGCTTGGGGCCTCAACCCTCCCATGGGGCTGAAACCCGGACAGTTTGGGCAGGGAATGCGGTCTGCGCATCAGCTGTTCAGAGGCTGGTCCTGACGCTTAATAACTATCTTAGGTCCTTATTTTAACTGTTTTATTTCTCAACGAGGGGATTCTGCTGACTCAATTATTCCAAAGTTGGGCTGTAAATCAAAGCGAAAACTTCTGAAGGCAGAAAATGCTATCACAGTTTCAAGATGGTTATTCTATAATGATGTTCATGATTGATACCGCAGTTCAGGAGTGCCGTTTAGGGAAGGTGGGAAATAACGGATATTTCTGGAAAGAGGTATTGGCCTGAAAAGGTGAATTCCTTGGATGAAATTTTGCTGACAGAGTTCGAATCCAGATGTGGCTTGTTCAGTCTAATCTGCTGGCCATAACTGGTGGAGATTCCTGGGCGAGAAGTTGGTGTACTTCACGTGGGCGGTTTTACCACTGTATTGTATTAATGTGCTTTTAATTCATTGCTTTTGATGAACGTTGGCTGAGTGTTTCTGGGTGCTTCATGCTTCATATCTGCATTCTTGTATAATTCCGTCTTCATGATAGGTAGGTGATCCTCTATTTTGCATAGACAGAAACAGGTGCAGAGAGGTAACTTGAGGTAGGTCCCACTAATTAAGCGTTAAAGCAAAAATTTTAAACATGGCATTTCTTTCCCCTAATTGACAATTGTTGTTTGCTGAACTGGAATTTGTAACTATTATGTTCTGTCCTCTAAAGTGCTTTCGTCTGCAAGAATCTGTTATCTTTCCTTCTTACATCCTTCCTGATCTTTAGTTTTAATAGCCAGGCGCACTTCTTGTGAATCATAATCCTTAGTCATTGTAACTACACAACTGTTTGGATCCCCTTTTTTACCCCTTAACTTTCAAGAAAGTTGAAGACTAGTTGATTTATGATGATTTGGGTGTACAGTAAAGTGGTTCAGTTATATGTATTTACCTGTTCTTTTCAGATTGTTTTCCATTGTGCATGTGCCTAGTCGCTCAGTCGTGTCGCTCTTGCGACCCCATGAACTATAGCCATGGGATTCTCCAGGCCAGAATACTGGAGTGGATTGTTACAGGTTATTAAAATAACCTATTTGAATATAGTTCAATATCGAGTATAGTTCCCTGTGCTGTGTAGTTTTGATATATTGATATGTAATATAGTTCAATATGTTGATGTTGAATATAGTTCCCTGTGCTATATAGTAGGTCCTTGTTGTCTATCTCATGTATAGTGTGTATCTCTTAGTCCCAAGTTCCTGGTTTATCCTTAACCCCCAACTCCTTTGGTAACCATAAATTTGTTTTCTTTCTGACTCTATTTCTATTTTGTAAGTTCATTTGTTTTATTATTTTTAATTCCACATAAAAGTGATGTCATATGACATTTCTTTTTCTCTGACTTACTTTACTTAGTATGATAATCTCTAGGTCTATCCATGTTGCTGCAAATGGTATAATCTCATTCTTTTTTATGACCAAGTATTGTTTCACTGTGTATATGTACTGCACATTCTTTATCCATTCATCTGTTGGTGGACACACAGGTTTCTTCAATGTGTTGGCTGTTGTAAGTAGTGCCACTGTGAGTGCTGGTGTGCATGTATCTTTTTGAATTAGCTTTCATCTTTTCTGGACATATGCCCAGGAGTGAGATTGCTGGATAATATTAATTAAAATTATTTTCCATTCCAGGTTATTATTATTATTTCCATTCCAATAATTACTAAAAATTAATTAATTTTTTAAACTAACGTCTGTATTGTTTTTCATATTTGTAGACTTTTAGATGATGGCCATTCTCACCATTGTGAGGTGATTGATTCCTCAGTGTAGTTTGATTTGCAGTTCTCAAATAGTGATACGGATCATCTTTTCATGTGCCTATTGGCTTATTTGGGTTCCTTTTGTGGCCAGAAACCAATATGGTGAATCCTTTTGCATATTCATAATTAGACCTTAAGTTCAAGAATTGCTTTCTTTTAAATCCTAGATCCTGCACCAGTTCAGCTTATAGTCCAGTTTTTGGAACAGGCTTCCAAACCTTCAGTTAACGAGCAAAACCAAGTTCAACCTCCGCCTGATAACAAGAGAAATCGTGTTTTAAAGCTACTTGCTCTTAAAGTTGCTGCACATTTGAAATGGGACTTAGACGTATTAGAGAAAAGGTATACAAGATTTAAATGAATTTTATAAAAGATGTAAATGAATTTATTTTGAGAACTCTTAGATATTTTGGTTTATTTCAGTATGTGTTCTTATAATACTGGTCTTTAAAGTGAAAACTACTTTTCTGTGTATTCTTGGTAAATTATGCAAGTATTTTTCAAAAAGTATAAGAAAATATTTGACTGTTGAATGAATTTAAATCACCTTCAAAGTATAAACTTGGTGTTATCAATAATGAGCCAGTTTATTATTTTTATTTTTTTGATGTGCTAAGTAGAGAAAATCCACGCCTGAACAGTTTTAAATCTTCATTTTACTTTTGCATATCTGAGGAAAATAAATAAAAATTAATGATGAATTGTACATAATACTATGGTACATATTATCTTTGTTAAATAATTCATTTAATTTTACTGGTCATAAATCAATCACTGTCTCTTAAACTTTTAAACTATCTTATTAGAATCAGTGGTTATTTGTTTATAAATAAATATTTCAAATGCATAGTTATGTAATAATTTGTTTTCACCTCCTTCTCACAATTTAAAGAGAAATACCTTATAGAATATTTGGAGAAATTCAGAAAATAAGAAATAATAGGGAAGGGGAAAGAAGTGTTTTTAACATTTTTGTGTAATTTTTGTTGTTTTCCTCCGTATATATATATTTTTTTATTTTGGTTTTCCTCCCTATATTTTTAAACAAAGTTGTGAACATACCTTGTATACTGTTTTGATTTTTTGTTTTGTTTTTATTTTTATTTTATTTCATATAGCAGGATATCATGAGCATTTCACTAGTTTGGTTTTTGGAGATTATCCATTGTATAGATAATTTATTGTTCCTCTATTGACATTTTTTTTAGTTTTTCTCTAGTTTTTCATTTTTATAAATCATAGAGCTTTAAAATGTCTTTGTCCATAAGCTTTATATAAATTTCGGGAGTTGCGTCCTTAGTATAGATTGTTAAATTGCCAGGTCAAGTGGTGTAAACATTGTTAAAGTGCATTATGCATATACTGGATTGCATTTCCAGAGAGTTGTATTCGTTTATACTAACACTAGTAGTATTTGAACACTTTTTTCACCATATGTTTTCCAGCATTGAATAGTAGGATTAAAAAAAACGGTTTGCTCTCTAAGGGGGAGCTTATCTGTTAATAGACTCAAGGCTTAGCAGCAGATAGCAATGTGTGCAGAACAGTATGATGTAAATGATAGAGTTGGAAAATTGAGCACTTGACTGGATATTTGATGATAAACAATAATTTCTTAGATGTGAAATTTATACTGTCATTATGTTAGGAGGTAATTTTTTGGAGATATGTTCTGAAATACTTGGGAAGAAATGATTTACTATTGGGAATTTACTTTACAGTAATAAGGAAAGGAGGGAAGTGGGTGAGAGTAGAGAGGAAACAAGATTGGCCATCAGTTGATAGCTGTTGAGGCTGGATGATGGGCACACTGGTGTGTATTATATTATTCTGTCTACTTTTGTATGTATTTAAATTCTTTTCATAATAAAAACTTAAAAGATCTTTTGGTAAATTTTCAGTTACGTTGTTGAGACAGATTAATAGAATGGCCCCGTGGATTTACTACTTAAACGATTTAATTATTTTTAGCAAAGACACTGAATTGTGCATTGCGTACTTGCACAGCTTACATGTCCTCTGACTCTTCCCTTTTAAGTTTGTCTGTTCCAGTGTTGAATATGTTGCTGAATGAACTGCTGTGCATCAGTAAAGTTCCTCCAGGGACGAAGCACATGGACATGGATCTGGCCACCTTGCCTCCAACCACTGCCATGGCCATCCTTCTCTACAACAGATGGTAAATTTTTCATAAGCCTAAAATATGCTGGGCTGCCTGGCTTTAATTGCATTCTGACTTCAGGGGTGT
Source organism: Muntiacus reevesi (assembly GCF_963930625.1). Classification (NCBI taxonomy): domain Eukaryota; kingdom Metazoa; phylum Chordata; class Mammalia; order Artiodactyla; family Cervidae; genus Muntiacus; species Muntiacus reevesi. The sequence continues at coordinate 11,699,670 of NC_089260.1, forward strand.
GCTTTTAAGTCATTCTAGGGATCTGTCAGAGGATCTTGGGAATAGTGAGATGGTGGAGAAAATTATGACTGCATAGATGAAAAGCATTCTGATAGAGACGTGGATGACTTATAAAGTTTTTATTATATGTCAGAATTTTGGATAGTTTATAAGTTTTCTAGGAAGTACTAAAAAATACTTGAAGTGACATAATGTATTAAATTTTGTTTTTATTTGTCTTTTTTTTTTAAGGGCAATTAGGACAATTGTTCAAAGTAGTTTTCCTGTTAAACAGGCAAAACCTGGACCTCCTCAGTTAAGTGTGTAAGTTGGCCAATAAAGACCCTTACTTGGCACTTTTTTGTCAGGTTTTTTTTTTTTAATTTTGCAAGTTTTTAAGAACTCTTGGTACAGAAGGAATAAAGCAGAAATCAGAGGGCAGAAGGCCTGCATGCAGGTAGGTTTGGAGGGGTTAGAAGGGTGAGCAAATCAGGGCTTTGGATAACTAGAGTAGAGAGCTCTGAAAAAGGAGGGGAGCACTTTGTAAACTATGCCTTTCATCTTAATGTTAGCTGACCTGCTTCTGGGAATTAAGATTGTTTTCATTTAATTAAATTTACTTGAAAGAGATATGTTTGTTTTGTATGTGGGAAATTTTAATTTAGAGTGCAAAAGTTAAGTACAATAGTTTGATCAGGTCTGGAGTTTCAAACCTAGTTCTTAAATTCCAAGTAGTAGCAACTTACCCAAATTTGGAGCTAGAGTGTAGTTTCTAACTTGATATAAATGAGCTTTTACTGCCAGAAAGTTTTATTTTGAAATTGAGGGTTTTTTTTTTAATGCAAAGCAAATGAAAAAATAAAAGGGGCATCATCATAATTGAGTTTAAGCATGAAAAGTAGTATTAGAAGCATTTTTATTTATTTAAATTCAGCCTCACTGTCAAGAATGATCTTTAAGTTTTGAATTTTCAGTCTTTCAAGTAATAGGTGATACTCTTCTATCATTTCTCTTTTAGTATGAATCAGATGCAACAGGAGAAAGAGCTAACGGAAAATATTTTGAAAGTGGTGAGCATTGGTATTGGTTACACTGTAACCTTTCTGGGATGTATTATATTTAGAGGATGTATTATATTTAGAGCATGTATAGGTGCTGCTTCTAATGTTATATATTAAGACTTGGCATGGTCTCGATGTGATGACATTTAGACTTTGACTGTTAGAAGGTAATTTGATAATATTCTAAATTGACACGTTCCTTTTTTTTTTTTTTTTTTTTTGGGCCATGCTGTGTGGCTTTTGGGATCTCAGTTTCTCAATCAGATTGAATCCAGGCCACTACAGTGAAAGTGCCAACTGCTAACCACTGGACTGCCAGAAATTCCCTAAAACTACTTCTATATTCAGAAAAATAGTTATTTTTAAGATTGCTTTTAACATAGTCAACATAAAAGTAGAAGTCATAATTTAAAAATGATCTCTTTAATTCTTTATTTAATACCTACAATGTATCAGAGATACCACCCAAAGTGCAGAGACTGGGAAAGGAGAAGGAAGATAACAGACTGTCTGTATCTATATACAACAGATGATGTATTTTGAATGTGGAAGCAAAATACCTGTGTTGTTGTTATTATTTAATGCCTAGTAAAAATGACTGGCACATTGAAGCATACAAAACATTTCTTGAATACATCAATGAAATGGTATAAAATTGTAAGCATTTTTCATCAGTAACTTTTATATAAAAGAAAAATTTCAATCTTTTCAAATTTGTGTTTTCAATTTCACAATAGGAACCTTCTGAATTTTAAAATCTGAAGATAATTTTAGCAAATATAATTTCACTCTTGCTATGTTAGATGCATTTTTAAAACAGACTACTAGTACATTAAGCTGCTAAGTATCCTGTAAATATTTTTGGTTGCTGTAGTCCAGTACTGCCATTTTTGTGTTTTAAAATTTTGTTTATTGAACTTTTGTAGCTAAAAGAACAAGCTTCTGATTCTATCCTGGTACTAGAGGCAGCCCTTAAGTTAAACAAGGATCTTTATGTCCACACAATGAGAACACTAGACTTACTGGCCGTGGAGCCAGGCATGGTCAATGGAGAAACTGAGAGTTCCACTGCTGGATTGAAAATCAAAACCGAGGAGATGCAGTGCCAGGTATTTATTTCAGTGTTTAATCAATGCATGGCAAAATTTTGGAAAATCTTACATAAAATCATCCTTATATTTTTAATTAGAGTTTATTTCTGCCCTTGTCCCTTTGATTTTACTTCTGATGTTATTAAAACTTTGCATTGTTTTTAATTGTGAATTTTATAAGACTTCTCTTGAAATTTTTCTGAAAGAAATGGAAGGAAAATTTCTTATGATCTTTTGTCTCCAAACTAGTTTCCTGGTTATATTTAAGAGACTGAGAATGCAAGGAGTAATAATATGAATGAACTGACTAACAATTCATTTACATTGTAAAAAATCTAATCAGACTGAAAAAACAAAACTAATACTGTGCTAGATTTTGAAAAATGTAAGGCTCCTAGAGAAATCCCTGGGTTTTCAGGGATCTTAAGTCTGCCTGCTCTCTGTAGCTCTGCACCCTAGTTTCTTTGTTGCTTTCAGTTGTTTTTTGTTGGTAGATATTGTATATATTGATAGCTTCTTTTTCCTTGCTTGATTATAAACTCTCTGAGGTCTCTCTTTTTTAAAATATGTTTGTATTTGTATCTTCCTTACTTTCTAGCCCAGAATCTTGAGTATGATAGAAATTTTAAAAGAATTAATGATTGCCACTACAGTAGAGCCTTCTATGTTCTATATTTTCTTCATTGTGTGAATTGGCATAGCATTTTAAAAAACTAATCTTTTTGGCTGCGCTGGTTCATTGTAGCTGCTTGCGGGCCTCCTCTAGTTACGCCGAGTGGAGGCTACTCTGTCCTTGTGGACCACAGGCTCATGGGCTTTGGTGGTTGCGGCTCATAGACTCTAGAGCACAGGCTCAGTAGTTGTGGCACATGGGCTCAGTTGCCCCAAGGCTTGTGAAATCTTCCTGAACCAGGGGTCCAGCCCACGTCCCCTGCATGGGCAGACAGGTTCTTAACCACTGGGCCACCAGGGATGTCTGGCATGACTTCTTTTATCATTATTTCCCAATCTTGAAAGAGCTGAAATAGCTCTGACTTTTAAAAGGGTTGAGAGGTACCTTTTCAGATTAGCTGGTTCTGAAGTTAAAGATAATCCCTTCTCAAGACTTGCCGAGATGGCGTCTCATAGAGTAGGAGTCGGAGTCATGAGGCATTGGCAGTTGGTAACCACTTCACAGGCTCCCCAGGTAGCTCAGCAGTAAAGAATCTGTCTGCCAATGCAGGAGACGCAGGTTTGATCCATGGGTGGGAAGATCCGCTGGAGAAGGAGATGGCAGCCCACTCCAGTGTTCTTGCCTGGAGAATCCCGTGGACAGAGGAGCCTGGTGGGCTACAGTCCATGGGGTTGTGACAGAGTTGGACACAACTTGGCAACTATACAGCAACAACAACTCTGTGTTTGCCTGGAAAGGGGAATTATGTGTGTCTATAACATGTGTGCAAATATAGGTGTGCTTGTGTGTATATAAATCTTTCTCTGTTATATACACACACATACTTTATTTTAAACTTTAGCACTCCTTTATCCTAGATGGAAGGAAGCACTTTAGAATGGAAATCTGCCCAACATTAAGTGTGGATTAAATACTGTAAAGCAGTATTCGAGAGGCTGAGGAAGAATTAATCTTGATTTGTTGAACAGGACAAAATAGTATCTGTAGTCCGTATCAGTGAAGAGTAGTTTGGTCAGGAATATCAGAGACTTACAGCTTAGGAGTTTGAGAGAGGAATGAGTATCTGTTGGCTCAGGTTGGTTTGGTGCAAATGGAAATAAATGGTGTGGAATGAAATTTAATTCTACATCTGATGTGTATGGGGAGTTGAGAAAACTGGTGTGATTGAAATAGAGAAGAATAGAGGTTTGGAGAGAAAGGGCAGTCCAGATTCTGAGATCCTTGAAAATCAGGCTGTGGGGTTTGAACTTTCTCCTACTTGGGGGAATAAGTTGAAGGCTTTTTAAAAAAGTCAGATTGAGAAGGCAGACCAGTCGGCCTTGTGAGGAGTAAATCTGAGATAGAATATTAGGAACCTGAGGGTCTGGCTTCAGGTTTGGACTCCGCCAGTGCTTAGTTATATGCTTTCAAGTAGAAATGTCATTTTCTGGGCCTTAGTATTCTTATTCAATAAAATGGCCAAGTTCAACTCAGTATTTGAATTCTTCATTGGGTAAATCTAGGCCACCTGATGCGAAGAGCTGACTCATTGGAAAAGACCCTGATGCTGGGAAAGATTGAGGGCAGGAGAGAAGGAGATGACAGAGGATGAGATGGCTGAATGGCATCACCGACTCAATGGACATGGGTTTGGGTGAACTCTGGGAGTTGGTGATGGACAGGGAGGCCTGGCGTGCTGCAGTCCATGGGGTCGCAGAGAGTCGGACATGACTAGCGACTGAATTGAACTGAACTGAACTGAGGTGTCTGTTTAGGAATGCTCCTGGAAAAATATGCAGATTCTGTTAGAAAAAGACAACTGGAAATGCGCTGTCATTTTATACTCATTCGTTCATATTTCTCAGTGTTTTATTCTGGCCAGTTCTTTGATAGTAGACATTTGCCCCTCCTACCCTTTTGGAGACACTCCTGTGACTGTCCCCTTTTTCATTGTTAGAAGAATTCCCTACCTTCTGAGACTTGATGGGAGGGAGAGCCTGTTTCCTATAATAAAACTGACAACTCCAAATATTAGTGTTCTCTAGCCTTATCCTGCTGGAGGGCAGGCACGTCACAACGGTGTGACAGAGACATTTAGACTGAATTAGGAGCTAGCTGGGCTCGCCTGGTGGCTCAGCAGTGAAGAATCTGCCCGCAAATGCAGAAGCCACAGCAGATGTGAGTTCGATCCCTGGGTTGGGAAGATCCTCTGGAGAAGGGCATGACTACCCACTCCAGTACTCTTGCCTGGAGAATCCCAGGGACAGAGGAGCCTGGCGGGCTACAGTCCATGGGGTCGCAAAGAGTCAGACATGACTGAAGCGACTTAGCACGCACGTGGGAGCTCGCTAGTCAGTCAGTGAAGTTTCAGGGATGATGGAGAATCCATTGCGATGGTGAGTAACTGCAGCAGTGACAGGGAAGTCTAGTTCCCGAGGCAGCCCTGGCAGGGGTGGAGCCGCTGCCTGCAGTGTCTGGTCGTGGTGGCCGCAGTCGCCAGATCTGTGGAGTTGGGTTGCGGCTCTTGTTCTGGCTGCTTGCCTTCCATCTCGTTTTCCAGGCCTGATTCTTTGGCTTTCCCAATAATTCTGTAGTTAAATCCCCTTAAGTCAGTCAGAGTTGATTTCTGTTGCTTGTGACTAAGAACATTGACTGTTTTACTGCTCATTAAAACATTGTTTTCTTTTTTGCTACATGTGTAACTGTGTTGCTGAGATAAAGGTGATTTTGAGTTTTGTTAGCTCTTAAGTTCATGAAAAATCACTGATTACCATTTTAGGTGTGTTATGATTTGGGTGCAGCATACTTCCAGCAAGGCTCTACAAATCCAGCTGTCTATGAAAATGCCAGAGAAAAATTTTTTAGAACCAAAGAACTAATTGCAGAGGTAAATACAGTCATAACAGTCACATGATTTTCAATCCTTTAAAACATCTATATATTTTTTGGCTTTCATTTTTCTGATGATTAAAAAATTGTTCATTGTAGTAAATTTGATCAAAAAACTAATGGAAATATTTAAAAAAATCTGTAATACTACTGCCTGGAAATAACCCCTTCCTTTTATGGTTTTAGCTTTTTTTTCCCCCCAGTTTTTGTTCTTTGTGTTTTTATACAGTTAAGCTCATGCTATTTTGTATCTTGCTAAAATGTTAGATATTTTAAATGTATCTATCCTTTTCTGTTGTATATAGATGTGCTATGATTTTCCTAATGTTTGAGCATTTAGATAGTTTGCTGTTCTTATTTATTATAAAGTTGCAAAATTTATATCTCCAAGCATAAATTTTTGTTTGAATTTTAGATAAAGTTAAATTCCTGCAAGTAGAATTAACCATGTCAGTGGCCATTAATTTTTTTAAAGGATGTAATATACAAAGCCAAATTGATTTCTAGGTACATTTCTCTGAGGGCTCTGCTATCAGAGTGAAGTTTTTTAAATTGCTAATTTGATATTTATCTAGAATACCTTTAAAATAGTTGTGTTTCCTTAATTCCTAGTAGGGCAAATGTTTTCATGTGTTTATTGTTTGCATTTTTCTTTTTATGATTCACACAACTGAATTTTAAAGTGTATAACTAGGTTTTTATATGCCTGGTGGCAGAAAAATTCCCATTTCAATCTTTCCTTTCTTCACCAGAAACATTGAGTAAATGCACTAGAGATATACTTTGTTGGGAATTCTCATTTTAATTTGCCTGGGGAACTCATCAGATTTCTAATTTTATGGCATTATGGGTATAGTAATTTAAAGCTTCAATTTTTCTTTTTTTAAAGCTTTAATTTAAAAAAAAAAATATGTCTTAAAAATTTTTCTGTTTCGGTGGAAGCATGTCTATTTTTTCTGGTTGAGTGAAGATTGAGTTTTCTTTGTTGTCCCCCTTTAAATCTCTGCCAAGTGTATGTATCAACATTTTAAAGTATTTTAATCTTTTTTTTTTTAAACAGTTTTCATTCTTTTTTTTTTTTTTTTTTAATATTATTTTATTAGTTGGAGGCCAATCACTTTACAACATTTCAGTGGGTTTTGTCATACATTGACATGAATCAGCCATATAGTTACATGTATTCCCCATCCCGATCCCCCCTCCCACCTCCCTCCCCACCCGACTCCTCAGGGTCCTCCCAGTGCACCAGGCCCGAGCACCTGACTCATGTATCCCGCCTGGGCTGGTGGTCCGTTTCACCATAGATAATATACATGCTGTTCTTTCAAAACATCCCACCCTCACGTTCTCCCCCAGAGTTCAAAAGTCTGTTCTGTATTTCTGTGTCTCTTTTTCTGTTTTGCATATAGGGTTATCGCCACCATCTATCTAAATTCCGTATATATGTGTTAGTATACTGTAATGTTCTTTATCTTTCTGACTTACTTCACTCTGTATAATGGGCTCCAGTTTCATCCATCTCATTAGAACTGATTCAAATGAATTCTTTTTAACGGCTGAGTAATATTCCATGGTGTATATGTACCACAGCTTCCTTATCCATTCATCTGCTGATGGGCATCTAGGTTGCTTCCCAGTTTTCATTCTTTGTTAGTATCTTAATTGTTGTTATACCTACAGAGAGTGATAATAATGTCTACCTTTTTATGTTGGCCTGAAAACTAAGCCAGCAGTCAGTAAATTTTTTTGTAAAGGGCTAAATTATAAATACTTTAGGCTTTGTTGGGGCATATACAGTTTCTGTGGCATAGTCCTAATTTTTTTTTTTTCCTCCCTTTATGACACTAAGGATTATTCTTAGGTCATGGAATCTATAAAAACAGGACATGGGCTGGTTTTGGCCTGTTAGCAATAGTTTGCTGACCCCTGCTCTAAACCTTTAACTTCATTTTTTATGGTTCCTATTTTCCATTGGCATTTTCTTATACTGTTAAAATGCAATAAATGGGTGCTAGACTATTCTTTCTGTTACACTGATGGATAATGATGTATACCTCTTACTTTACAGATAGGTTCATTATCTCTTCATTGTACCATAGATGAGAAGCGGTTAGCTGGCTATTGTCAAGCATGTGATGTTCTCGTACCTTCCTCTGATAGTACAACTCAGCAGTTGACTCCATATAGTCAGGTCCATATTTGTTTGAGAACTGGCAACTATCAGGTAAGATGTATGACGGGGATACAGTAGTGTCATTGGAAAGCATTGGAAACCAGACAACCGAGTTCAAATCCTGACATTACCATTTACAGTTGTCCCATTTGGGGCACGTCAAATAGACTGGTCTATAAAATAGTTGTAATAATAAAGCTTTTTATGAGAATCAAATGAAAAGTTATAGTTTATAAACTCTTAAGGCAGAGCACTGGATAGATGTTGACTCATATTACTGATAATTATCCTTTCTTGAAGGTATAAAATTTGCCCATTTTAAGTATATTCTGTAAGAAACTCTGTAGGCAGAACTTTTAACTTTTAAAATTACAGGTAGAGAACTTTTGGTTTTATGGAGGCTAAAGATCTGGAAGTACGGTCTTCCAGCCTGACCTTATTAGCCACTGCGAACAGTAAGACTGAAGGAGAGGGTGAGCAGAGCGTTTTTGGTCGGTTTGGATAGTCTATTACAGTAGCCCCCTTTTCCAGGGAGGCTGGTTGTCATCTCAGCTTTACTCATGAAAAGAGCTTAAATTAGTCTGTTGAGATTTTTTGTTGCCCTCTCTGAGTATATATCTGTAGCTTTGTAATGAAAATCACTGGGAGTTAGGATTTGTACTTTTAAAATCTTTTTCAGAAAGCCTTCATTCTAGAAAGAGAACAGTACCTTCATCTTATTAAATTCAAAACAGGAATTATGAAATGACAGTGCTCTAACATGCCTGTAAGTTTTGTGTCTCCACAATGGACTTTTTTTTTTCCACAATGGACTTTTAGCCTAGGTTTTTAGTTCTCTTTTCTCAGCTAGAGTTTTTTTTTCTTCAGAGAAAATAGAAGAAGGGAGGGGACAGTGCTCCCTCTCTCTCCCTCTGGCCCCCTTTTTGCCAATTCTGATTTGCCCTAGGGAAGAAAAGTAAACTTTCTTGAAGGTAGGTTTCAGATATAGGTGAAGTTCTCAAGCACAAGAGATCTTTCAGTTACATATCCCTAGTACAGGCTTATGGGGAGTGGTAATGAATTATGCAAAGGTATGGAATCTTTAAGAAGGTTCCAGGCACAGTGAGGCCTGTGCAGGCGAGCGTGTCAGTCAGGTGGGCGCATGTCGCCGTGTGGGCCGCGCTGGGTCGCTCAGTCCTGTCTGACTCTGCGACTCCCTGGGCTGTAGCCCGCCAGGCTCTTTGGTCTGTGGGGATTCTCCAGGCAAGGATACTGGAGTGGGTTGCCATGCCCTTATCCAGGGGATCTTCCCAGCCCAGGGATTGAACCCAGGGCTCCTGCATTGCAGGTGGATTCTTTACCAGCTGAGCCATCAGGGAAGCCCGCATGTTACCATAGATATAATAAAGGACCAAATGTATAACTCAGGAAGTAGTGTAATGGATAGCTGGGGAAGGGGAAAGAGCGGTTTTGTTGCAACTCTGGAATTTATCACTTTAGCTGTATATACAGGAGTGTCTTAGAAATCGTATTTAGCTTTTTTGGGGGCGGGGGGATAGGACTCTCTCTGTGGCTGATGAGCTATTGAACAGCTGTAACAAGCAGGTCTTCCAACATTGGGAAGTGACTTGCTTGCTCCCATGTAGCTCATGTTTTGCTGTGGAAGTGAAATAGTGGTCGCTCTGTAGTTTGAAACCATTTTTGTTAGTGCTCTTGTTGTAGAGCTGATTTAGCTGTTTCCAGAAATCCCCACACTGTCATCCCTACTTTCTTCCATTGCTTGATAAGGAACTGATAAACAACTGAGAAAAAATATAAAAAGACTGTGGTAATATCATTTATTAGAATGACAAATTTTCTACAGTTCACTAATATATTTTAAACCATTTAACTTGATTAGACTAGTTTCTTAGCACACGTTTTTTCTAGCTGAAATATTTCTCTTTGTTTTAACGTTTTAAAAAGTTTGTTGTATGAAATCATGTTTAAAGTGGAGGAGAGGAATTTTAAAAGTCTCTATCTAATAACATAGCTGAATTACTACTTGATGATTCTTTTCTCACCTCTCACTTTTGGCCCATGATCTCCAATTTTAAAGAAGGGTAGGGGGGTTCTTTTGCCTTTTCATACTGTTCATGGGGTTCTCAAGGCAAAAATACTGAAGTGGTTTGCCATTCCTTTCTCCAGTGGATCACATTTTATCAGAACTCTGCACCATGACCCATCTGTCTTGGGTGGCCCTACATGGCATGGCTGATAGTTTCATTAAGTTAGACAAGGCTGTGGTCCATGTAATCAGTTTGGTTAGTTTTCTGTGATTTTGGTTTTCATTCTGTCTCCCTTCTGATGAATAAGGATAAGAGGCCTATGGAAGCTTCCTGATGGGAGAGACACACTGGGGGGATGACTGGGTCTTGTTCTGATGGGCGGGGCCATGCTCAGTAAACCTTTAATCCAGTTTTCTGTTGCTGGGTGGGGCTGTGTTCCTTCCCTGTGCTTGGCCTGAGGCCAGACTGTTGACTGCACCTCCACCAGACTCGGGACACTCACAGGCACGTCTAGGTTAGTCTCTGTGGGGACCCTGCTCACATAGTCATGTGTGCGTGTGAGAGTCGGACCATAAGGAAACCTGAGCGCTGAAGAGTTGATGCTTTTGAACTGTGGTGTTGGAGAAGACTTTTGAGAGTCCCCTGGACTGCAAGGAGACAAAACCTGTCAATCCTAAAGGAAATCAGTCCTGAATATCATTGGAAGGACTGATGCTGAAGCTGAAACTCCCATACTTTGGCCACCTGATGCGAAGAACTGACTCATTGGAAAAGACCCTGATGCTGGCAAAGATTGAGGGTGGGAGCAGAAGGGGTCAACAGATTGGTTGGATGGCATCACCGACTCAATGGACATGAGTTTGAGCAAGCTCTGGGAGTTGGTGATGGACAGGGAGGCCTCGTGTGCTGCAGTCCATGGGGTGGCAAAGAGTAGGACATGACTTGAGCCATTGAATTGAACTGAGGGGAGTGCTATTTTTACCCTTAATGTAATTTTAAAATTTTTGGAAGAGATTTCCCTAGCAGGATATTTTATTTATTTTTTTTCCTAGCAAGATATTTTAATGATTTTCTCTACTTCGTAATTTCTATTACAGAAAGACTTAAAATTTTATTAAAAAAACTTTTTTTTTTAAAGAGACTTTCAAGATTTTTGAAATAGTTGCAGTTTTTTGTCTGTGTTCTAGGAGGTAATAAAGATCTTTGTTGAAGACAACTTAACCTTCAGTTTACCTGTCCAGTTCCGGCAGTCGGTCCTAAGGGAACTCTTTCAGAAAGCTCAACAGGGGTAAGTAAGTGGATTACTTTTTGATTTTTATATAAAAGAGTAAGTGTGCATTTCCAACTTATCAAAAACATCCCTCCAGATTACCCGTATGTCTGTCACAATTATTTTACTTTATTTTTACTGTATGGAAAGTTAACATGATCAGAGGAGCCACTTTAATTTTCATCTAATCCTTTTTTTCAAAGTGCTTGGGTAAAAATTTACACAGCGGAGTTTGATTCTGTTAGTTTGATTCAGATTAATCTGTATACCTAAATTATCCATTGGTAAATTCAGAACTTTCCTGTTTATTTTTTTTCCCCCATTGACTTAGTTATTTACTACTGTGCCTGAATATTGTAAAAATCTTACCTCTCAAGAATAAATGACCCATTCTTGTAATTTTAGTTTTATAATATATGCCTTTCTATTAAAAAATAAATGAATGTATCTACTTTTGTATTTGACAGAAATGAAGCCCTGGATGAAATCTGTTTTAAAGTCTGTGCCTGTAACACAGTCCGTGATGTATTAGAAGGTAGAACGATTAGTGTTCAATTTAACCAGCTATTTCTTAGACCTAATAAAGAGAAAATAGACTTTCTTCTTGAGGTAAGACATTTGTTTCCCCCTTTCTTTTATAATTTTGCTTTAAGTTTACCAGTGACTTCTTAGCTGCCACATCCGGAGCCCTCTTTACTGTCTTCATCCGACTTGCCTCTCCGGCTCAGGGGTGGTACGGCCGACAGACTGCGCTTGCCTGCCGGGTCTGCTGCTGGAGCTCTTCACTGGGTTTTCCTTAGTCCTCCGTTGACTTCTCTCTTGATCTCCCTTTAATGTTTTCATTTACAAAAGTTTTGTCTTTGGCTCACTCAACTTCTATTATTCTTCACCACTTTTATTCTCTTCCAAAACTTCAGTCACCTGCTCTCTAAAAACGCTTAAATCGTACTTCTTGCCCCTCATGTGAGCTCCGTAATTTGTGTTTCTACTGGACCTTTCTGTCTCTTTAATAGTCTTAATGTAACAGACCTTGAGAGAAGTACATAGAATGCAGTTAATATCATTTTGTTCCAAAAATACGACACTGCCAATGCTCTCGAAGTCCTTAATGTGTCCTCCCGCACCCTCTCTGCTTTTCCTTGAAGAAATCCGTGCCCTGCTTTTTTGTGATAGTTATTTCCTCGTTTCTCATTACAGTTGTATCCCCTTTGTATGTCCTCTTAAAGAATATTCTTAAATTTACCTGTTTTGATCTCCACATAAGTGTAATCATACAAAATAAATTGTCTTTCAGGGAACATATTATGTGACGTTTTTTCAAGTTATATGCAGATATAGTTTTTTTTTCCCCCATTGCTGTAAGATGTTAAAACATTATATAACCATGCCACAATTTATTTATTCTTATGATGATGGACATTTGTGTTATTTACAGTTTGGGGTTATTCTACTTGAACATTCTTGTACTTATATCCTGGTACACCCACATACCATTTGTCTGTTACATTCCTGGAGAAAGTATATCTGCAATTTTACCATAAAGTTTCAAAGTGTTTTTGCCACTACATGTATGAGAGTTTTTGTCCATCAGGATCTCACTGTCAGATTTCCTGTCTGGGTCACTGTGTTCTGTCCTTTACTAATTTTAAGTATTGCAAGTATGTTTTCTGAGTTTCACTTTTAACTTTTATTATTTTAAAAGTTCTTAATTTTAAGATAATTTTAAAAAAATTCTTAATTTTAAGATAATAAAATTTATCAGTCTTTCTCATAAAGGAAGAGATTAGTGAATTTCACCTGTGTCTTGCTTAAGAAAGTTTTTCATATCTTGTAGTTGAAAATTTTCCTGTATTTTATCTTCTAAAAACTCCAGAGCTTAGCCTTTGTTTCACATTTAGGTCTTTAATCCACCTATGATTGAATTTTGTATATCATAGGAAGTAGGGAATCTGGTGTCATTTTTTCCCTCACTTGTTTCAGTACCAGTTGTTGAAAGTTTTGTCTTTTTTCTACTGGTTTCTAGTGCTGCCTCTGTTGAATGCCAAGTGTCAGACATACGCACGTGTGTGGGCCTGTCTCTGCTCTATTCTGTAACAGCTTTTCTGTTTGTTTACCGGTCCGTCATCCCCATACCCTGTCTTGGTATCATCTGAAGCACAAACCTTGTTTTCCAAAGTTGTATTGGTTCTGCTTATCTTTTTACATTTTCTTGTAGACAGTAGACTCAGATTGTCAAGTTTCAGAAGTAAGCCTGTTGGATTTGTTTGAAATTACATTACATTTAAAAGCCAGTTTGTGGAAAATTAGTATCATTACCATATTGAGTATCCTAATCCATGAACTGGTATGGCTCTTGATTTATTTTGGCCTCTTTAATGTCCTTTTAAGCGTTATAATTTTTCCATAGAAGTCTTTTTTTAAAATGAACTATAATTGAATTTGTATAATTGACTTTGTTTCCAGCTAGTAATATACAATTCACCCATTTCAAGTGTACAATTCAGTGTAATTTTTAGTATGTCTGTAGAGTTGTGCATCTATCACCTCAGCCAGTTTGCCAACATATCATTCCTCTCTGCCCCTGCAGGAAAGCTTCTTAACCATTGGCAATCACTTCTCATTTTCCTCTCAATCCCTGCAACCCTAGGCAACTGTTGATCTATTTTTTGTGTCTAGATTTGCCTATTCTGGACATGTCATATAAATGAAATCATAAAACATACAGTCTTTTGTAACTGACTTCTTTCACCTGGTACTGAAGCCATATCATCCATGTTGGAGTGTCCATCAATACTTCATTCCTTTTTATAGCTGAACAGTGTCCTGCTGAGTGGCTATATTTACTCTTCAGTGTCTGTTTTGAGGGTCCGTTCATCCCCTGATGGACATTAGGGTTGTTTCTACTTTCTGGCTCTTGTGAATAGTACTGTGTACACATTATATAGTTTAGCTTTTGTGTCAACGTATTAGAGAATGCTGACAATTTCATGAGTTTAGGCTCTTTTATACTAATAATGTATTTTTTTGACTTCTTGTAAATAATATGTGGGAAGCCCAACCTAATAAATTCAGAATGATATTTAAAGAGTATTATTTTTAGATAACTAATATTTTCATAGCTAAGTTGCTCTTTATTTTCATTGTTTATTTTTTAAACCTTGGTTACCTGCCTAACTGTTGGTTCTGTGTTCTTTAGCCATTATCGATCATTCTTTTCAGCTATCCACGATGAGTCTTTTCTCTCACTTTTCTGACAGGAACTACTGATTCTTAAAGTTTATCACTCCATTTAATTTGGGTACATACTTTGTACTCAAGGATTTGTTGGGCAGGATTTGTTCATATGCTAAATAGATTATTCTTTACTGCATATAAATTACCTGCAGTTCTTGAAATGGTCACATTCCACTCCCTCTTCACATAATGCAATCTTATTCTTTGGTCTCATTTCTTAAATTTCTTAACCAAATCTGTGACTGATCCATGTTTGAAAGAACAATTTGTTTTTAAATCTAAACTTTTAAGGTATTATAATTATTTTGAAGTACCCATATTCAAATAAAAATTACTCAAATTCCTAGGTTTGTTCAAGATCAATAAATTTAGAAAAAGCTTCAGAACCTTTGAAAGGAAACATGGCTGCTTTTTTGAAGTAAGTACCTTTCTTTTCTTCTTTTTCTTAATTTTGAAGTTAGGTCTGTGAGAAAAATATCTTTTATTCCTTATCATTTTACATTTACCTTGCCTGTCTTCTTATAACCAGGTGGTAATTGGTAGCTGAGAACACTTATGGTTTAAATTTGTGTAGCCACATAAAACAGGATTCTTGCTGTTACTCTCTTTGTATATTATGGCATTGAAATCATAACTTTAGATAAGGACCAAAGGGAAATTTTAAAAACTGTTCCAAATTATTGTCTTGCAATTATTGAATGGTGACTCTTAAACAGTTTATTAATAAAAATTGGTTAATATGATTGTTTTTCCCAAATTAAAATTATACACCTCTTTGTTTTGTAATATTTCTTCCTGATGTAGGAATGTGTGTCTGGGGTTGGAAGACCTGCAGTACGTGTTCATGATCTCTTCGCACGAGCTCTCCATCACGTTGCTGAAAGACGAAGAGCGGCAGCTGCTTGTCGAGCAGATGAGGAAGCGGTCCCCCAGGGTCAACCTGTGCATTAAACCCGTGACTTCATTTTACGACATCCCAGGTGAGCGTTCCGGGCTCAGGTTTTGGCACATTTTGCCCCTCAGTATATTTGAGGCCGCCGTCTTAATTTTTTTTTCTAGTTACACTAATGCTGGTAACTAATAGACAACCTGTCTTTTGAGGTCATATTTCTGTAAGCAGTTAAGTTTTGGGAATCGCTGAGTCTATGGTTAATGGAGATATAGGCTTAGATACATAAAAGATTTTAGCTGGGGAAATAGATCCATGTAACTCTGCTGCTGTGTTCTTGAAAGTTGTACACCAAGAGGGAAGAGGAGTGGTTAAGTAGTGCAGGCTTGCGTGCATTTCAGCCTTTATATCACTGTCTGCTGCTAAACATTCAGCTTTGGCAACATGCCATTTTTGCCTTATTTATTTGATGATTTTCTTCCATCGTTTTCTCTTATTTTTTAAATGTAATAAGAAAGTATGGTGCTGCTTGTTAAGAAGAAATACAAGCTTCAACACTTCAACATGCAGGGGAGACAGAGTTCAGTTGACTGAGTGAACTTGTAGCTACTTTGGATCTCACTAGATTTAAGCTGCTTTGACTGTCGGTCGTAAAGGAAAAGAATAATATTATCACAGATAAAATTTTGGAAATGCATTATTGAAGACTGTATGTGAAAGCTGAATTGTAATTAGGAGTTTTAATGATCAGTTCTTGGTTCTCTGGGAACGCAATGCCTCTACCTTCTCATTCTCTCCCTTCGAAAAACATTCTTAATGTTTACTACTCAGAACATTTTAGAAGTGCTTTTAACACAGGATGTTCAAAAATAGGAGACTGTCTGTGTAAGTTAAATTTTTCCATATATCCCATATAATTCTTTCCATGTAAAATTACTGATTTTTATTGGTTTATATTTTCATTATCTTTATTTGTTAAAAGAAGACATAATACAGGTTGTGTTGGGCTTTTTATATGAGAGTGAAGTTAAAACATAGTTTGCATTAAGTTGGATAAATCAGTTTTCAAGATGAGAGAGACTCCTAATATTTATAAACGTGCACAGTTTCTGTCCGTAAATTACCATTCTCATGTTTGTATGATTATGAATGAGTAACTAATGAATACCATATCAGATAATTATTTAAATGCAAATCTCTTCTTCCTTTCTTAGCCTCAGCAAGTGTCAACATTGGCCAGTTGGAACATCAACTGATACTGTCAGTGGATCCATGGAGGATTCGACAGATTTTAATTGAATTACATGGTATGACTTCAGAACGTGAATTCTGGACAGTGTCTAATAAGGTAAGAAACCTCTCTTAAGAACAGATAAGAAAATTACCCTTGTTTTCTGATGTAATTTAATAGAAGAGCTGTTGCTTGACCTTTTTGGGAATAAGAAGCCCTTTTATTTGTTAATAGTTCATCAGTAATGCAAAAGACTGTCACACGACATTGTATTTTGAACATCTATTGACAGAGAAAATATGAAATAGGCAAAAAAAATAATATTAAATCAGTAACAACTAAAAATGAGTTTATGTTTCATTTGTTGTTAGAGCATCTACATGCATTTTCAGTATAGCTGTAAATATGTGTATAAGGTATGATATTTGTGCAGTCTATAGCTAATACTTGCCATACAGAGTATTTTTGGTTTAGTTTTTTCATGTCCTCTCTGAGTCTGAAGCCTGCAGGGTTGAATCACTTCATTAAAACTTCTTTATAGAACATTTTAAGCTTTAGATAATTTCTTTAAAATGCCCCCCTCACCCCCCCAAAAAAATACCAAGATAATGTTTCTGAAGTTGTCTTAAGTTTTCCTACATGGAAAGTGCAAATGAAACCGCTTTTTAAACTTTCAGTGGAATATAACTAGAGATACAAGGGAAATAGTTCACAGATGCAGGTAAAGTTAAAGTATAATAACATGGGGAACTTGCCTTTAGCACATGCATCTTATTCATCAGGTGTAGTCATAGTACATCCATGGTGTTGTATCCCACCTCTGCAACACCATGGACTGCAGCCCGCCAGGCTCTTCTGTCCATGGGATTTCCCGGGCAAGAATACTGAAATGGGTTGCCATTTTCTTCTCCAGGGGATCTTCCTGACCCAGGGATTGAACCCAGGTTTCCACCATTGCAGGAGGATTCTTTACTTGCTGAACCACTAGGGAAACCCCTATAATAATATGAATGTGTTTCTAATATAGCTGCATACTCCCTCTCTGCTGAATGTGATAAAAAGCAGCTAGAATTGATGTATATTCTGTGGGATTTGAACATACAAGTGAAGTGAAATGAAAAATTGGTCTGAATCTTAGTTGGGTTTCCATAGCATTGAAGTCATTATTTGTGTTCATTTATATGGATGAGAAAGTGTACAGCCTGAGAGTTACGAACCAGAGTTCTGGTACTAAGTACCTGAGTGTGAATCCCAGTGCTATACTTAATTAGCTGTATAGTCTTCAGCAAGTTTATTTAACTTTTGTGTGCCTCCGTTTTCTCATTTGTGAAATGGAGATATAATAACTGCTGTGAGGATCATATTGATTAATACATACTAAACTCCTAGAATTTTTCTTTATTTCTATAGGCTATCCTTCAGAAAGTTCCAATCCATTTAATTATTTATTACTAGGTTATTATAATGGGTATGTTCATCTTGATTAGCGGTTCATCACAACTGTCATTTTCCTTTCTATTTAAAAAATGACCTTTGAATGATTTTATTAAATGGAGTTGACTGTTACTGAAGGATTGTTACCTAGATTTGGCTTTGTGTGTGTGTGTTTATGTATTTTTATTTCTTCTAGTGGGAATTACCTCTTGTCTATAGTAATGTCATCCTGGGAATTAAAGACAATTTAACAAGAGATTTGGTTTACATTCTAATGGCCAAAGGTCTGCACTGCAGTACTGTTAAGGTGAGTAAAAGTATACATTGACCTCTGGTTAAGAATATGCTCTATTAATTTAGGATGAAATCAGGAATCAGGATCAGTTTTGTTTTTCTGATCTTAAAATCATCATTGTAGGTCTGAAAGGATATCTGAAAAGGCATCTTGGTTTATTCTTTTCCCTTTATCCTCATAACTGTACAAAAATGGTCTTGGACATATGGTTGCTTCTCTATATCTTTCAAAAAATTAGAGAACATGAATAGTTCTTATTTGTATTTAGTATTACGTTAGTAAAAGATTGTATTTCAAGCTAAAAACAAAACAAAGATCCTTAAAATCACTTCTGTAGATTTTACATAAGGAATTTGTAATCTGTTTGCGAAGTAGTCTGGGTTGGAAATACAGATTTGGGAATCATCATAGATCATGCTAGGAGGATATACTAGGGTGTCTGGCATTGTGTCCAAGAAACAGTGGCATGGAAGAGTCTGGTATGAGAACCAGACTCATGGAGTCATGATAGCTAAGGGGATAGAGGATGTCAGCTAGAGGGAATGGACAGTACTGGGCTGTAGCCCTGAAGTCCAGTTAGGTAACTGGAAAGTACTCAGTAGAGTGTGCCATTAGGAGTTTTTTTATTTAGTAAGAGCCATTTCTTCTTCATGACATGCGGGATAGAAACCAGATTATAAGAGCATGTGGAGAGAGAGAGAATGAGCAAAGGCTATGTTTTGGAAAAATTAGAAGGAAATGTGTAGGAAAGGGCTTAGATCATAGCTGATTTGTTTTATTAATTAGTTATATAGGCTAATATGGTTGTGTGCAGAATTTTAGGATGTATATATATATATATATAAAAGAATTAAATATTTATTGGATTAAATCAATAATGCAAAGATGATAAGTAAAAAGGTGATAATCTAGCCTCACGCCTCGAGATAACCAGTGTTCACCATTTAAATTAATTCTTCTCTTTGTTCTGTGCTTATAAAGACATTTTTCTCACTTCAGAGGAAAGGTGATTCAGACCATTCTGCTATTCTTTTTATAGGACTTTTCCCATGCTAAACAGCTGTTTGCTGCTTGTTTGGAGTTGGTTACAGAATTCTCACCAAAACTTCGTCAGGTCATGCTGAATGAGATGCTGCTTTTGGATATTTATACGCATGAAGCTGGAACAGGGCAGTCAGGAGAGAGACCTCCTTCTGATCTTATTAGTAGGGTGCGAGGATATCTGGAAATGAGGCTTCCTGGTAAGACACTTTCACAAAGCCAAATTTCAGGACTTTAGTACTCAAATAACTGTGGGGAAGATTCTAAAAGAATATTTACAGGACTTTTTAACCATCAGTGAAAAAAATTAATTTTCTTTTAAAACAATTCAGATGTGGAGTTCACTCAAGAACATTGGGGGAAGTGTAGAAAACTGTTCTAGGACTGCCATATATTAGTACCGAAAATATATTCGTTTACAGTTCTGGCGATGAGATGTCTGAAATCAGGGGGTCTGCAGGGCCATGCTTCCTCTGAAGGCTGTTGCTCCTCTGTACAGAGAAGGCAATGGCAACCCACTCCAGTACTCTTGCCTGGAAAATCCCATGGATGGAGGAGCCTGGTAGGCTGCAGTCCATGGGGTCGCTAAGAGTCGGACACGACTTAGTGACTTCACTTTCACTTTTCACTTTCATGCATTGGAGAAGGAAATGGCAACCCACTCCAGTGTTCTTGCCTGGAGAACCCCAGGGACGGCGGAGCCTGGTGGGCTGCCGTCTATGGGGTCGCACAGAGTCGGACTTGACTGAAGCGACTTAGCAGCAGCAGCAGCAGCAGTGGAAACTGTGGCAATCTGTTATTGGAAAATATTAGACTTTCTAGAAGAAAAGTATAAAATGTTAGTGTTTTTCTATTTTTTCCACCTGTAACTATTGTTTTTAATTTACTCAGCTGGAATCTGAGCAACTATTTGCTTTGTTCTTTTAATGTTATGATAGTAATTCCAACAACTTTCTTCTTTGATTTTTAGATATTCCTTTTCGTCAAGTTATTTCTGAGGAGTGTGTGGCTTTTATGTTAAACTGGAGGGAAAATGAATACCTTACTCTGCAAGTCCCTGCATTTCTACTTCAGAGCAATCCATTCGTGAAGGTGATTCATGTTTAGTCTAAATGAGTTATTAAGGTGGGGTTGTTGGACTAGTTCCTTTAGATCTGTACTCCTTAGGAAACTTGTCCAGTTACTAAGGTTGAATATAAGTTTGGACAAATGCCTGTTGGTTTTTTTTTCTAGTACCATATAGTTATGAAAATCTAAGCAAAAATTATTTAGTTAACAGGCAACATTTTGGAATAATCCTAAACTAGTGAGAAGTTAGTTGTTCTTGCTTTGATTGATGTAGTCAGACCCTGACTTTAACTCTGGAGTACCTGGGGTCGACCTGAGGAAACCCCCAGGGATGAATTGCACCCATTTCCATGTGAGCACCTTACCCTTCTTCGAAGCCTATTAAACTCTCTTAAGTTGATGCCTGATTCTTATTAGTGTGTGTGCAAAGTCACTTTAGTCGTGTCTGACTCTTTGTGACCCTGTGGACTACAGACAGCCAGGCTTCTCTGTCCGTGGGGTTTCTCCAGGCAAGAATACTGGAGTGGATTGCCTTGCCCTCCTCCGGGGGATTTTCCCGACCCAGGGATTGAACTCCAGTCTCTTATGTCTCCTGCTTTGGCAGGTGGATTCTTTACCACAAGAGCCACCTGGGAAGCCCCCTTAATTAGCGCACATGTTTGTTATTAGTGATTATTTCCATGTGAAAGAATTCATTCAGTGAATTCTGAATGACAGTATGTTGTTTATTATTCTTTCTTAATTGCATCTCTCCTGTACCACTGAAAGTGCTTCTCTGTGCAGAGAACTTCAAAAATACGGAGGATATTTTCCCTGAGAAAAGTCATCTTTCCCGCGTTAATACTACGTTTGCACTGAAGAAGCAATGAGCTTTTCTCCCTTTCTGGTCTTAGAGTTTAAAAAGAAGAAATTTCGTGATTTAAGACTTTGTATGTATGCATTTCATCGCAGGTTTCCTTACTCTTTTTTAGAAATGCTTATTTATTTATCTTTGTTGCTGCCCTTGGAATTTCTCTGGTTGTGATGATTGGGGGCTACTCTAGCTGCCGCTCGGGGACTTCTCATCGTGGCGGCTTCTCTTGCTGCGGAGCGCAGGTTCTAGGGCGCACGGCTTCCGTACCTGCAGCTCGTGGGCTCAGGTGCCCTGCGGCATGTGGGATCTTCCCTGACCAGAGATCGTGCTGGTATCCCCGCATTGCAAGGCAGATTCTTAACCTCTGGACCACAGGGAAGCCCTTATTCTTTTCTTAATGCTTGTATTACCTTTTGTTCTTATCTGCCCTCATCTCATCCTTAGTACATAGTCCCTTAAATTGATGGCTATCTGGGAACCTTGCAAGATTGTACTAGTTTTTTACATTTGTCTTTGGCTATTTGTTTCTTCCTTCTTATTTCATGTATGTCCTTTGGAAAACTGAGCCCATTTTATTTCAGCCCTTTGGAGACTTACTGATTTTTTGGTTTTCCCTCCTTTTTTGTTTTCTTTCTGATTGTTCATAAAAATATATTGTTGTCCCTGAATTATCCTTCTCTTTGTAATTTCAGACTTTGGATTATATCTGT
This sequence comes from Muntiacus reevesi, assembly GCF_963930625.1. Classification (NCBI taxonomy): domain Eukaryota; kingdom Metazoa; phylum Chordata; class Mammalia; order Artiodactyla; family Cervidae; genus Muntiacus; species Muntiacus reevesi. Next base: position 11,721,567 of record NC_089260.1, read on the forward strand.
GTTTTTAGTCAACTTTGTGAGATGGGAGTTCCTCATATTTAGGGAATTTTTCTGATTATGCCCAGCCGCCTCTTAGGCTTTAGTGAACCCTCCGATGAGAGAATCGTTTTGTTTCAAGGTTGTCATGTCCACTTAGAATGGCGGCTTGGTGTTAAGATGGTGCGTGGCTTCTCTCTGTTCATCTGAGCAGTGAACTCGGTGGAGCCATGCTCCAGAGAGGTTGGCCGCGTGTTTGAGGGCCCGCAGTGCAGAGGGTTGTGCTGTTGGTTACCTAGCCCCTGCTTCCTGCACTTGCCCCTCATCTGGCTGCAGAGGAGGAAGGGTAAGGGATGACCTTGCTGCTGGGCCACTCAGGCCTCTTGTTGTCTCATCTGGGTTAGGGTTTTGGCTGCCTTCTTCCCTAGCTGGCCCCTTGTTCCCTTGTTAGCATAGAGGAGAAAGTAGAGAAGTCTAGAGTATGGGATTGTATTAAAAATTATACAGTGTAGAGCACCTTTCAGACTTTGAATTTCATGTGGAATATAAATATACATGCACAGGGAAGAGTTTGAAAGGGTATTAGTAGTCATTATCCCTAGGTAGTGAAACAGTAAGTGATTTAAATCAATTTGATTTTCTATTCTGTTACGTATTTTCTTTCTTTAAATATTCGTTTATCACAAAAAGGAAAGAAGAAGCTCTTAAGCATGTGACTAAAGATGACCTTTTGAAATAGTAAAAGCTGTCTAGTCTAGTAAAAGCAGATCAGGGTGGGGTTAGCGTAGTCTAGGAAAATGTACAGCATTGATGGGCTCTTGGATTATAGGAGACTGGCCGGTGGGAGGAGAGGAGAGGCTGGTGCTCACTTAGGTCGCAGTGGTGCAGGACGAAGGCCCCGGCTTTGACCGAGCCTGCCCGGCCTCTTACGGCACGGGAGCCTCTCCTTCCTCCTTGGCCCGCACCCTTTGGCGGCGCCGGTGCGCTCCCAGCCCCGTCCTGCACTTCTGCCGGGGTGTGTGCTGTGTGTTCATTCTGGATCCTTCCTCCACCTTAGGCCCTGAAGGCTGCCTTTGTTCAGATCAGTCCCTTTTAGTAGTCTGTGCTTCCTTAATTCTGCCTCCTCACATCAACAGTACTTACATCCCTAGTCGCCACCCTTTTCCTTAGAGAAAAGTTGCTCTAAATCTTGTTCCTCTGTTCTGCCAACTTCAGTGTCCATATTTTTTCCTAATTTTTTCATTAAAAAATAAAAATAATAATGTGTGGGTATGAGTGAAATTTAACCACTATTTTAATCTCATCTCTGGGCTTTTACAGTTAACACTGTCATGTATATATTCCATTACAGGCTTTTTGTTTCTTTTCCAAGTGGGATCATAGTAAGTGTATTTAGCAACTCCCCCCCCCCCCACACCTAACTTAATAGCATATCTCTGAATTGTTTCAGTTTTATTCTCATTAGACTATGCTGTTTTTGTTCTCCTTAGACTGGTTGTTTAGAAACAAGAAGGTTTGTAATGTGGTGGAACCAGAGGATCCTCTTCCCAGATCTGACTCAGATCTGTCAGTGGACAGTGACCTCTAAATTCCTTGGTGGTCAAATAGAGGCCAGCATCAAATAACTGTGCTTTGTATGTGTGGGCAGTTTTTATCTTTCTTCAAATGTTCATCAGTGATAGAAATAGCATGTATGACATTACAGAATATCTTTTGTGTGTTTTCTGTTTTTCATGTTACAGCTTGGACAGCTTTTAGCAGCTACATGCAAAGAACTTCCAGGCCCTAAAGAAAGCAGACGGACTGCTAAAGACCTTTGGGAAGTTGTGGTTCAGATCTGTAGTGTGTCCAGTCAGCACAAACGAGGAAATGATGGCAGAGTTAGTTTAATAAAGCAGAGGGAATCTACATTAGGGATAATGTATCGGTATGTTTCTATCAGTTTGTTTTTTAAGTTATCTATATACTATTTTGTACTATTTTTAGAACATCTGTCATTATAAAATGGACAGTGTATCATATCTGTATCATAAAAATGGACCATGTAAGAATTCTCTGGGCTGATCTCCGATGGCCTTGTCTAATAGCACCACCTTAGGAAATAACTGTTTATATATAGTTACTTTAAAGAACTACCTGTTAATCATCTAATATAATCAAACCTGAATTCAAAACCAACAGTGTCTGGTTGGATAGTACTGAAGATGTCACATGTAATTAAAACAGGAAAGACATTTTATTAGGTTAGTATGTCAATAAAATATTACACTCTTTTATACATGGAGAACTGGAAAGTTAGGAATAGACCTTTGCCTAGAATTTACTTTTTTGTTTTCATTTTGAGTTTCCGGTATTAAATGTATATACAAAAATTTGTGTTTTTGTAGGAGTGAACTTCTTTCTTTCCTCAAAAGATTAAGGGTAAGTTTTGTAAAAGTGGATCGAACTACTATTGCTGATTTCTGAGGATATGGTAAAATATTGAGTGTTAAAATGATGATTATTTAATCTGTTAATGTGCTTTTTATATTCGGTGATCATTTTTTGAGGATGGGATAGTCTGAATGGAGAAGTTTACTTTGCATTTACCTTACTCTGTTTTAGTGAGTAGAATAGGTGTTTTTGAATTTTAAAGAAGTCTTCATAATAGGGCTAGATGTGTAAATCCTAACTTTAATTCTTGATAGGATTAATATCATATTTGTTTATTGGACATAGATTCCACTCTTTAAATTCCATTCTGTAAATATTATTATTAACTGTGCCACACAACTTGTGGGATCTTAGTTCTCCCACCAGGGATCAAACCTGTGCCCCTGCAATGGAAGTGTGAAGTCTTAACCACTGGACCACCAGGAAAGTTCCTGAATATTAGTTTGAGGATTAAAAAGTCAATTTTTTTAGAGGTAGCTGGAAGTACTAGTGGGAAGGAGTTTTATTTATTCAATTTCAAAAGACAGGGGAGGACAGACACCTAAATTTGATCATTTTTGTGTTAATTGTGTGTTGTGAATTCTTCAATGAGATTAATGTTAATCTCTAGTGTATTCTTAACTAAAGCAGGTGATAACTTTCAAAAGTGTAAGAATCTTTTGAAGGAAAGTACTTGGTATCCTTGAAGCTGGTAGAGAAATACTAAGGTATATAATATTTAAGGGTTCTCTGTTTTCTTTCTCATAGGAACCATTGGTTTTGACTATTATTTTGTCACTCTTTGTGAAACTTCATAACGTTCGGGTCAGTATTTCATAATTTCATCTAAAAAAAATCTTTGAAAGTTCTTTTTAAATCACAGTTTTTTTTTTTCTTTTTTTTTTAAATAAGGAGGACATTGTGAATGATATTACAGCTGAACATATTTCTATCTGGCCATCCTCCATCCCCAAGTAAGAAGTATTATAGTTTACATTTTATTAAATTGTTTATATATTTTATATATATATATAAAAACTATCCTGACTGGTATAGATAACCTTGAATAATTTGATTAAAAGACTGAAATTTGTTGCAACTCTATAGCCACCTTCATATTTCTCTATTACAGTAATGATCTTCCTAAAAATTACTCATCAGGCATAACTAAGTAGGAGCTGAAGAGTACTAGCCTCAGGTTGAATCTAGACTGACTCTCAGTAGTCCCGCTTTCTTGTAGGTGGTAGAATTAGAAAATGGAAGCTTATAAAAGGATGACTTTCTAGCTGGTTTTTCTAATACTGATTGTCAGAGATCCCCAACTCTTTTTAGTTACCTTAAGAAATTTTTTAGTTACTTTAAGAACTCTTCTTTCTTTTATCACCTGAGAACCACAGAAAGAGCTGGATGACTAAGGACAACTAAGGGGAGAAGAAAGTGTTCTTCCTTTTGTGGAAGAAGAAACCGTTTACATTTTCCTCTTCCCGCAGATAACAGCTTCTTACTCAGGAGAGTCCATTTGTTTCCTCACAAAGTTACGCTTCCTTTTCTCCCGTAGTCATGCCCGTAGTCATCTTCTTGTGCCTGAAGGGCAGGCACAGAAATCTAGGCCATATGTTATTGCTCTCAATAAAGGCATCGCTGAAGAAGACAAGACTGTAGTAGGTAGGTAAGCAGTCTCAGAGATTGGAAGCTCTCTCGGACAGGGATTTGGGAGGATCCAAAGTGGTGAGTGACCCTTGCCGCCACTTACGAGTCCTGGTTCCCAGAGCAGCACCGTGCTTCCTGAAGCGGATAGCTGCAGATTTTTTGTGTAAAATTTGGTATATTAGATAACAGCCCATTAATCGGGTAGAGATCATTGTGCCTTTTTTTTCTTTCTGACTGTGCTGAGTCTTCACTGGCGCACAGGCTCTCTCCAGTGGTGCAGGAGCTCTTTTTGCGGAGCCTGGGCTCGAGCTGCGGGCTCAGCAGTTGTGGCGTGGGGGCTTAGTTATGCTGTGTTGTGTGGGATCTTAGTTCCCCAACCAGGGATCGAACCCGTGTCCCCTGCTTTGGGGCGCTGGGGAAATCCCCATTTCCTGTTGGTTATGATAAGGCTTAGGTGTTACTTCTTCAGCCTAAGTTCAGATTGTAAAATACTGATGGATTTTCTTCAGTATGTGTTTGTAAATGAGGCAGTGGTTTGTCATAGAGGCTCCGAGCCAGGCTCAGAGAGCCTGAGTCCCAGCCTGTCCCCTTACCAGGTGTATGACCTTGGGTTAGTTGCTCTCTGTGTCAGTGTCCTCATCTGTAAAATGGAAGTAAGAATAGTAGCTACCCCGTGAGGATATTACATGTTCTAAGGTAGGTGTTTACAATCATTACTGCTACATAGTAGGCTTAACTATTTTTATTTTCATGATAAAATTATTTTAATGTAAATTAACATGGAGAAAATAAAATGTGACTAAATGTTTGACCAGAGACTTTTCTCTTGAGCAAGAGTCTTTATTGAATCCAAGAATAGTGTGAGGATGGCATAGATTAAATATTACTGCTTTATTAAAATTGTTTGATATATAGAACCAATTCTTAAACTTAGCATTTTACAAATTTCTAGAAATTATAAACTAGCTAAACTTACTTGTGCTGTGCTTAGTCGCTCAGTCGTGTCCAACTCTCTGTGACCCCATGGACACCAGGCTCCTCTGTCCATGGGATTCTCCAGGCAGGAATACTGGAGTGGGTTGCCATGCCTTTCTCCAGGGGATCTTCCCAACCCAGGGATTGAACACAGGTCTCCGCATTGTAGGCAGATTCTCCACCGTCTGACCCACCAAGGATGCCCTTATCTTATTTAAATAATTGTAAATAAATTAGTTGTAGGCTTTCCTGGTGGCTGAGCAGTCAGGAATGCATGCAGTGCAGGAGCTGCAGGAGACACGGGTTCGACTCCTGGGTTGGGAAGATCCCCTGGAGGAGGGCATGGCAATCCACTCCGGTATTCTTGCCTAGAGACTCCCATGGACAGAGGAGCTTGGCAGGCTCAGTCCATATGGTCGCAAAGAGTCGGACACAACGGAAGTGACTTGGCACAGGGAGTTCCCTGGTGAGCCAGTGGTTAAAAATCTGCCTGCCAGTGCAGGGGACAAAGTTCAGGGAGGTTCCCTGGTCCCAGAAGAGCCCGCATGCCAAGGGCAACTAAGCCAGTGTGCCAGAACTACTGAGCCTGCGAGCTGCAACTACTGAAAGCCTGTGTGCTCTAGGGCCTGCAAGAGGCAACAAGGGAAGCCAGCACAGTGAGAAGCCTGCGCACCTCGACTCCAGAGCACCTCCCACTCACTGCAGTTAAATAAACAGTTGGATGTTTGCTAGTAGCACCACAATACTTTCCCACTACACTGGGAACAGTGGTGAATTTTGGTAAAATTTAGCTCCTCAGGGCAACAGAAATTGCCCTTGTCCAGGTTCATCTTGTTAATGATAGAGCCAGGACTTGAACTGTGGTATGCTTCTGAATCAAAACCCTGTTTTCCCTACCATTGGGTCTCACTGCTTCCGGGAGGTAGGAGCTGTGGTTGTGTTTCTTGGGTGCTGGCCTGGCTTTCATCCTCACACTTCTGTCTCCCTATTCTGTGTCTCAGAATTTCCAGATTTAACCGGGCTCAGAGCAGCTGGCCCCATTCCCTTCGTTTTTTGGATTCTTCATTGCTTCCAAATGCATTGCAGAGATGACACTTGCCATATCTCGCTCCTAACCCAGTAAAACATCTAATCCAGGAGTTAGTTACTCTTACAAGAAGCCACAAGATGGATTTAAGGCCACATGTAGCAGTACTGTTGGTGTTTGAACCCTTGTTTTTTGTAGCTTTCTCTAGATTACAGAACGTAAAAATCATTTGGAAAATTTTTATGAGTGTATCTCTTTATAATTTTGTTTCCTGTAAGTTATGCATAAAAAGTGGAGATAGGGTTATATCATACCACCTTTTTGTGCTTTACATTGTAAAATGTTTAAAGATACTCTTAGAGTGGCCTAGTTTACTTTATTTGGCATTTTGGGGAAAGGAAACAAAAATCAGATTGTTTTCAGCCTCGTATAAAAAGCTTATCACACATCCTCTGATTTAGTTGTTTTGATAGTTTAAAAATATTTACTGCTAGTAATATTTAGCATTGTATTTATGATCACTTAAATTTTGACTCTTTTGTTTGTTTTAATAAATGTGTGTATAGAATGTGAAGTTGACTCCTAAATTATGTTTATTGTCTTTGTTGTAGCCTCCAGTCAGTGGATTTTGAAGCTGTAGCGATCACAGTGAAAGAGCTAGTTCGGTATGCCCTCAGTATAAACCCAAACAACCACTCCTGGTTAATTATTCAGGCGGACATTTATTTTGGTAAGTGACATGTATCACTGCTTTGTATTTTGTTTTTGTAGCTCTTTTAGAAGTGAAAATAAATATGTTACACTTACTCTTACAGTACTTTATTAAACTTGTCTTGTTTTTGACATTCTCTAACTCTTCTTCCAAAATGAAATTGAGAGTAACTGTTACTGTTATATGTATGCATTTTTCTGAGTCTTAGATTCAGATGTTTTTAATTTTATGTTGACCACCTTTTTTCTTTTTTTTTTCCCCCATAGTAAGTGATCATCTGAACAGTTGGTAAAACATTCTTAGGAGGTTAAAGTTTAGTTTGCAAAATTGCTATTTTAAAGGTTCTAAAATATATCCAGGCACTCTTAATAATTATTTGAGTTCATGGGAAGAGATTTGTTGGCACCCATTTTTAGCAGTAATTAACTCAGGGCCAGTCTTATTTCATATGTACCGTCACCTACATCATCTGCTCTCCTCTGGATTATTTTTTGAAACAAACCATGGCCAACTAAAAAAATATGTCTTTATTTTTGGCTGTGCTGGGTCTTCATTGCTGCTTGAGGGGTTTTCTCTATTTGTAAAGAGCAGAGGCTACTCTGCACTTGGAGTGCTCAGGCTTCTCACTGTGGTGGCTTCTCTCCTAACAGAGCGCAGGCTCCCGAGTGTGTGGGCTTCAGTAGCCACTGGGCTCAGCCTCTGCCACTGGGGGCAGGCTCAGTGGGTGTGGGGCCTGGGCATAGTCGCCCCCAGGCATGTGGGATCTTCCTGGATCAGGGATGGAACGGGTGTCCCCTGCATTATTGCAAGGCTGAATCTTAACTACTGGACCACCAGGGAAGCCCAATAATTGCCAGTTTTGATGCTCATGTTTACCCTAGCCCCACAAATAATTTATTATCAGGATCTTAATATCTTTATTCAGAGTAAATTTTCTGATTCTAAACGATCTCAGAAAAATAAGGTCTGTTTCTAGTATAGGCATTTGGAAAATAAATGCCTCCAAGTACTAAGTTATGTACTAGTAAGTTTGACAAGAAATCTGAGGTAAAACTTTGCCGAATTAGCCGTAGAAGGGAACAATTTATATAGGGCTTCTTTAAAGTGGTTGAAATAATAAAGCCAATTTTTCTCATTCTTGCCCTGGTTAAGCCGTTACCCCTAGGTCTGTGGTTTGCATCTACTTTGTCACACATGAAGTAATAATAGCTGACTGTTCACAAAAGACGCCCTGTCTTTATAGCTGCATATTTAATGACAGATAATCTTTATCTCTGTTTTCTGCTTCAAGCAACAAATCAGTATTCGGCAGCTCTTCACTATTACCTCCAGGCAGGAGCTGTGTGCTCTGATTTCTTTAACAAGGCTGTGCCCCCGGATGTTTATACAGACCAGGTAAAAGTTGTTGTGCGCTTGCTTTCTTCTTGTGTGTCTGAAAACGTTCTTTTTCCTGGGCCTCTTTTTGCCTGAGTTTCTTCCTTTCCATAAATGTGGTGGTAACTCCCAAATGGAGTGATTGCTCTAGGTCAGACCACGCTTCATAGTTCCAGTGCCCACAGCCATTGCTGATTTGATTTCCCCAAACACCTCAAACTCAACCTCTCCACAGCTGGTTCAGCATCTTACTCTACCAGTCTCTGCTCCTGATGACCTTCCCACACCAGAACAAAAACATAAATCCCCCCTGAAATATCAGTCAACTTTGTTTTGCCTTTTGAGTTGACCAGGCATAAATCCTGAGTGTCATCCTCTTTTCTTTTCTAATCCTTCCAGCAATATCCACTCAAACCTTTAAGGCATGTTGATTCTGTCTCCTCAGTCTCAAATTTTATTCATTTTCTCCCAATATGCTCTACTCTGTCCTCTGGTTTAGGCTGCCAATATCATAATTAATACATGGCATTTTTTAATACTTACAATAAGGATTTGAAATAGGATTTAAAATCTTTTAATAATTAGGTTTTTAAAATTAAAAGCTCTATTTTTTAGAGCAGTTTTAGATTCACAACAAAATTGAGTGAAAAATAGTAGAGTTCTTCTATTCTTCCTATCCCTGCACATGTACAACCTACCTTATGATGAACATCCCACGTCAGAGTGGTACATTTTTTATAATTGTTATCAATTAGTTTTTTAAAATAATCAGAATTTTGTTTTTGTAGGTAATAAAAAGAATGATAAAGTGCTGTTCTTTGCTGAATTGCCACACACAGGTTAGTTTACAAAATTATGATAATGGTCTATTGTCATGTGAGTTAGAGTTTATAGTAAATACAAGACATTGCACTGGGAAGTATTTTCCATGTCATAATTCCTTAAGTTTATAGCATTTAAGAATTGGGCATGATCTTTAAATTTTTTTAAATAGTTTACAGAATTTTAATGAAAATGAAAGTATGGCTTACAAAACATTGGCCTTTGAACCTTACAAATAGAAAAGGCATTCTCAAGCATGTCTTATGTTTAAGAGTAGAGATGTGCTTTAATCATTGGGTGTGTGTCAGTCTCTCAGTCATGTCTGACTCTTTGTGACCCCGTGGACTCTAGCTTGCCAGGCTCCTCTCTCCATGGGATTCTCTAGGCAAGAGTACTGGAGTGGGTAACCATTGCCTTCTCCAGTGTTCTTCCTGACCCAGGGATTGAACCCAGGTCTCTTGCATTGCAGGCCAATTCTTTACCATCTGAGCCACCACTGAAGTTCCACATTAATCATCAGGGAAACGTAAATCAGCACCGCATTGATACCACTTCACACTTATGAGGAGGCAGTAACTGAAAGACAGAGACAAGTATTGGGGAAGCTGTGGAGAAATTAGAACCCTCATGTGGCTGGAAGGAATATACAATGGGACAGACGTTTTTGGAAAACAATTTGCTGCCTACTCAAGAAAGTAAACATCAAATTCCCTACCATATGACCCAGGAGTTTCACTCATAAGTATATAACCAGCAAAACTGAAAACACATGTCCACAAAAGAATTTATATGTGAAATATTTATAGCATAGCAGCATTCATTATTCATAATAGACAAAAAGTAGAAACAGCCCAAATGTTCATTTGCTGATGAATGGATACACAAAATCTGGCATATTTATATAGTGGAAGATTATTCAGCCATGAACAGAGTTGAAGTACTGATACATGCTACAACAGGGATGAATCCTGTAAGTTTCATGTCGAGTAAAAAAAAAGCCAGATACAAAGAGCTTTGATTTGTATGATCCCCTTTATATGAAATGTCCAGAATAAGCAAATCTGTAGAGTCAGTGTAGGTTAGTGGTTGTCAGAGACTGGGAGATGAGGAGGTAGGAGAGGGGCTGCTAATGGATGTGGAGTTTTTCCCTGTGGTAGGATAGTGAAATGTTTCGGAATTAGGTAGTGGTGATGGCTGTACAATTTTGTGAATATAGTAAAAACCACTGAACTTTATACTCTGAAAGGGTTCATATTTTGGTATGTGAATTAAAATTTCTATAAATATTTAAGAAAGAGATCAGCATTATGACCTAGATACCCGATTGAAATGGATCTGTCTTTAATCTTAAGCAGACTGGCAGCTTACATTTTGCCAGAATGAGCTTCTGCACTTGCCAGCTGTGGAAGGTTTAATTGGATGTTCTGTATGTCCTTGAACATTTAACACTTTTGTCAGTTTTTCATTCCCTTTGATTTTCTAAACCGACTTTTTGCCAGCCTCTCATTCAAGTAAATCTCTAAAAATTTTATGATTTAAGTCACTGGTGAAGAAGATATTGGGCAGACAGACACTTGTGTAAGGATTTTTACCATTAAAATTGGATGGATTCCATACATACGAGCTGATTCATTTAGCCTGATCCGCAAGACCTCTTAAGTTATAGAGTATATTCTTGACATAGGGCTTCCCTGGTGGCTCAGATGGTAAAGAATCCACCTGCATTGTGGGAGACCAGGATTCAGTCCCTGGGTTGGGAATATCCCCTGGAGGAGGGCATGACAACCCACTCCAGTATTCTTGTCTAGAGAATTCCATGGAAGGAGCCTGGCAGGCTACAGACCTTGGGGTCACCAAGAGCTGGACACAACTGAGCGACAAAGCTCACATCCTTGACATAAGAGTCATTAAAAACTGTCCCTGCAACGCCAGGAGTCACTGTTGACACTAATTACATGAAACCATTTTTATTTTATCTTTTTCCCCCAAACTTTAAACTTTTTATTTTGTACTGGGGTATAGCTGATTAACGTGGTGTGGTCATTTCAGATGAACAGTGAAGGGACTCAGTCATACGTATATTCTCCCCTAAAGCCCCACCCATCCAGACTGGCACGTAACATTGAGCAGAGTTCCATGTGCTATACAGTAGGTCCTTGTTAGTTAGTTATCCATTTTAAATACAGCAGTGTGTACATGACCTTCCCTAAATCCCTAACTATCCCTTCCCCACAGCAACCAAAAGTTCAATATGTGAAACCATTTTTAATTCTTTGTTTATGTAGGTGGCAATTTTATGTCAGTTCCTCAGAGAGATTGACTACAAAACAGCCTTTAAATCACTGCAGGAACAAAACAGGTATGAGTGGTTTTTAAAATAAAGTTGAAATTTTCTGCTTAAGAAAGATGAAATAACTGAATTCTGTTTTTCAGTCATGATGCAATGGACTCCTACTATGACTATATATGGGATGTTACCATTTTGGAATATTTGACTTGTATCCTTTCATTAACATATATGTGTGTTACTAGAACAGGTCATTTTCTTTAAATTAAAGAAGTATTTAATATTGTGTATGTTCTAAATAAAAAGTGAAGAACAGAATAGAGACTCTTACCATGATATGTAATAGTATTAAATTTATTATTCTTAACTGATTCATTTAGATCTTCATCATAAAAGAGGAGAAACAGATAAAAGACAAATTGCAGTAAGTTATTTTGTGCTTTGATTCTTCAATGATATACTTAATTTCCCTAATACTAAACCATTTCTTGTCTCACACCGTGTTGGTGTCCTTACAGCGGTCTGCAAGGTCGAGAGTGACCTGACCTCCAGCTAGTCACTTGACTCCCCTTTGCTAAGTTCTGCTACCCCAGTACCCCTACCGTTCTTTGAGCATGCCAAGAACATTCACCACTGAAGTGTCTGTCACATTTTCTCTTTCAGGAACATTCTTTTTTAACTTTGCTCAGGTTTCTTCTCAGATGTCAGCTTCTTAGAAATCATTACTTTCCTGTTGTTGTTCAATCGCTGAGTTGTGTCCCATTCTTTGTGACCCCATGGACTGCAGCATGCCAGGCTCCTCCGTCCTTCACTGTCTCCTGGAATTTGCTCAGGTTCATGTCCATTGAGTCAGTGATGCCATCCAATTATCTCATCCTCTGCCCCCTTCTCCTTTTGTCTTCAGTCTTTCCCAGCATCAGGGTCTTTTCTAATGAGTTGGCTCTTCCCATCAGGTGGCCAAAGTACTAGAGCTTTAGATCAGTCCTTTCAATGAATATTCAGGGTTGACTTCATCTAGGATTGACTGGTTTGATCTCCTTGCAGTCCAAGGGACTCTCAAGAGTCTTCAACACCACAGTTTGAAAGCATCAGTTCTTCAGCACTCAGCCTTCTTTACAGTCCAACTCTCACATCCATATGCAACTGTTGGAAAAACCACAGCTTTGACTATGAGGACCTTTGTTGGCAAAGTGATGTCTCTGCTCTTTAATACATTACCCAGGTTTGTCATAGCTTTTCTTCCAAGAAGCAAGGGTCTTTTAATTTCATGGCTGCAGTCACCATCCACAGTAATTTTGAAGCCCAAGAAAATGAAATTTCACTGCTTCCATGTTTTCCCCTTCTGTTTGCCCTGAAGTGTTGGAATCGGATGTTATGAGGTTAGTTTTTTGAATGTTGAGTTTTAAACTGGCTTTTTCATTCTCTTTCACTCTCATCAAGAGGCCATCTAGTTCCTCTTCACTTTCTGTCATTAAAATGGTATCATCTGCGTATCTGAGGTTGTTGATATATTAAAGCTTTCTATTTGGACTAAACTGTATCGCCATTATTTAGAGGCGACAGAGTGACAACAGCATCTTAAAAAAAAAAGAGAGACGAGAATATAGTACCAGTTCCACTTTATTGGAAGCTACTCATTCTTTCGTTTATAACTTAACCAGGGTTGCAAGGTAATGCTGAAAATTTCTCAGTACCCTGATGAGATTTCCAGACTACCTTTACTTGTATCATTTTTTAAGCCCCTTCTTGGGAGCTTAAACCTGCCTCCTTACTAGCTCATGTAGACACTAACCTAGTTGTTCCTCTGCATGCATCAAAAAATGTATAATCGACTTATCCAGCTCCCCAACATTCCAAGTTCCATTGTCATCTTTACTCCTCATCAGCCTCCAGCATCCATAGCCAGGCCTTTTTGGCAGAATTGCTCTGTGATCTCTCTGCCAATAATCTGTCCGTTTCTTACCTCTTGACCTTCATATTTCTCACCGTCATGGGATGTTCAGGTTCATGACCACGTATTCCCCAGTCTGTCACCCCTTTCCCTTTGCCCTCTTTCCTCCTGGCCTGGAGTACAGCAGACGCTGGCCGATGGACTCCATGGCCTGCAACCTTAGCTGGCCCCTGATTTCTTTTGTCTACCTGCCACTAGTCAGTGGTGTGCCTTCTTTTTAGGGAATATTTTAGACTTTTGCCCTGTTAAGCCCTGTCCTCTCTCTCCTTTTTCCATTTTCAGTAACTTCCTTGTGTTTAAGAAAAAAAGACTGATCAGTTCCTGTCCTGGTGAAAGTTATAGTCTTGGGAGTTACGGCCCTGTGAGTGCCAGCTTCAAATTCCTGTTTCAGATACCTGCTTTCCACCTTTGAAATAATTGCCAACTGTACTCAGTATAAGTTTATGCTACCCCTTTATGAAGATACATTTTTATGCTTTTGATTCTATCCCTTCAGTCATTCTATCCCTTTGAGTTGGTTATCTCCTCTCTTACATTGTCAAGCACTCCCATTAAACCTAAAAACTATTTCATCCTTAATAAAAACTTATCTTGACTGTGCCTCTACCTCTTTCTGTCCCCTCTGCCTAGTTTTTTGGGCGCTTTTACCCAGTACAGTTTGATTTCTCCTGTCCCTCACTGTTTTCAAGGGACACCAAATGCCAAAGGCAGTGAATACTTTTCAGTCTTTATTGTTTACATCTCCTTCCTTCCTTGAAATTATTCCTTTGGCTTCCTTGACATCATTTATACTCAGTTCTTCTCCCTGACTCTTCTGCCTTCTCTTCTTTGTGGGTATTTCCACATCTACCCCGAACCTTGGTTTTTGTCAAGAACTTAGTCCTTGGGTATTTCATGATTGCCCTCCATTCTCCCTAGGTAACCTCATCCACTTATGGTTTTGACCACTACCCACTTAGGGTGTGTTATTTCTCTCAAATATCTGCCTCCTATTCCAATTTCTGTCTTCTTAAAATTTTTATTGGGATATAATTGCTTTACAGTGTTCTGTTAGTTTTTGCTATACAGCAGAGTCAATCAGTTATATACATATATATGTGTGTATTCCTTTTTAGATTTCTTTTCCATTTAGGTCATCACAGAGCACTGAGTAGTTTCCTTGCTATTCAGTAGGTTCTTATTAGTTATTTTTTTATATGTAGTAGTGTATATATGTCAATCCCAAATTCATCCCCCCGCACTGTTATCCATAAGTTTGTTCTCTGTCCAATTTCTGTCTTATACTTTGGATTTTTTTAGCTAGTTGTCTTCAGGATATTTTGTTTGAAATAACTCTAGTTATTCCCCAGTACTAGGTTTTTTCACATGCATTCTTTCATATTGAAATAGCATTATCAGCAAGTCCTCCTACCCACTAACCTGATCATTTCTGAATAGTCTTAGCTTCCTTTAGGCTACCTTTCAAATAGTCTGTTGTTTTTAAAAAAAACAGCTTCTTTAAAGGTAATTTTAAGGTCTTAAAACATGCTTTCACAAAACATTCCGTGGCAGGATATTACTATAGATTTTTATCAGGCTGAAGTATTTCTTTCTAATCATGAAAGAGGTGGGTCACTATATATGGTGCTGAGCAACTAGCTATTTTTACATATATAAAAAGTGAAGCCCCAAAATATGAATTTTTCTTTTTTTGAATTATTTTTTAGAATCTTTTAAAAATGTGTCAGATTACATGCACACTTTATTTAGTGATATTTTTAATCAGATAAACATAAATGAATTTACTTAATATTCTGAAGATAATTCCACAAACTATGTTAATTGGTCTTTTCCTTGAGTGCTTCCAGTCTTTATGTTAATTTCTTCTACACCTCTTAGCATCTACAATTAGAGGTTCATTTATTGTTGTTAGCAAGTAGGTAGTTTTATATTATGTATACTAGCAAAGCTTTGTTTTTGATCAGACCTCTAACAACATCACTTTTCTGTTTTGGAAGATCAAAGCCATCGGCCAGACAGAACTGAATGCAAGCAACCCAGAAGAAGTGTTACAGCTGGCAGCGCAGAGAAGGAAAAAAAAGTTTCTCCAAGCAATGGCGAAACTTTACTTTTAAGCAGTTAGTTACAATTTTTAACTTTTATTTTTTAAATGATGGGCTAAAAATAAACAGTATTAAAAGATTAAGTTTATATAATACATATGTACATATTTAGTGGCGTTTTCTTTTCAGACAGAATACTGAAACATACTAGTTTAAAAATGAAAACTATACAGAAGACTTCATACCATAACAATAGCTTAAATTTATAATTTCTTCAAAGGAAAAAGAGTCACATGTTCAATAACAATAAACTAGTAAATCTAGGATAATTTTCTAATCTACTTTTGAGGCTGACATTTCATTTTTAAAAAAACTAGAATATTTATGTAGGAGTAGCTATATACAGTAAGTTATGTCAAGGTTTTGTTGCTTTTTTTTTTTTTTTAATAAATAGATTTCTAGGAGTCAGTATACATTTACTGCTTTTCTGCCTTAAGAAAATAGAAGTTTAGGTCAAGTGTTAAGCTTTATCACTTTGACACTGTCCTTAACTCATAATGTAAGAATTTAAAAAGGACCTTAGCAGTTTTGTAAATATAAATAAAGCCTTAGTCACACTAAATTAAGATAACTCTAAAGATTTTTTTTAGAGTAATAAAGTGACTTTGTCATATAAATAGTTTGAAAGGGTACTTAAGTTTTTCGCCCCAATTGTGATGTACAAAGAGTTATTATAAAGCAACCTTTATGTCAAAGCCCCAAGTAGGAGCCACAGCATTTATCTTGTTTATAATTTCTTTGGTATTCCCACTGTTCAGAGTACAGTTTAAACACCATATTCATCTAAGCTTTACTGGTTAAAAATGTTTTATATAGCAAGGCAAATAAAAATAGTCAAAAAGATGAAAGTTCACCATTTTTTAAAAATTCAAGTTTTATAATAGCTTGCTTGCTACAGCAGCTATAGATAAATTAGTCACCTTATTAAAAATCTAAACCTTTGTAAACAAGTTTAAATTTTATTTTCAAGAACCAAATTGCACTAGTTAAGAGTTTATAAATTTTGAGAATCTAAAAACTAGATTCAAAGTACTGTATCATTTAATATACCCTTTAAGGTAACAGTTATCTAGTTGAAAATTCCAATGATGAAATTCCTAGTTTATCAAGATAAACTTAGCAACACTGGGTCAAAAGACTTGTTAGGGCATAAATCGTGGCTGGCTTTTATCCAGCCAGTATTGGGAATGAAGTCATCTTTGTAAACAAGTACTGCTGTTTCTTTAAACAGCTAACATGGGAATTAAATACATTTCCTCCTTAGTGCCAATTTTAAGTGGTTTTTAAATCAAAGAATGGCAGTGAAACTTCTGAATTGGCAGGACAGTCACAGCACTATTTTCCTGTAAAACTTAAGTTCCATGAAATGCTGTGCAGCACTTCATCAGTTCCAAGTTGTTTGCTCAGTTAACTTTCTTAGTGTTTTCCTGGTGGTTTTTCAGTGCTCTTCGGTGGTGTCATAATGCCTCCATTGCACACTGGTGACAACTGTCCCTCCTTTCTGAAGGTGTTTACATAATTTACTTCATCCTATACATGTGAAGAAATCATGCAGAGATTAACAGCTAAGATGAAGCATTGACATGATAAAACAAAGTCAAACCAGACTCTTAGGCTTAATATAATGGTCTCTCTATGTCTTTACAACTGTGAGTAGTCATATTCTAGAGGTTCAATGATATTAACTGCCTGCAACTTGTATTTTTAAACTCTACCTGGAATACTGGTATTAATCTTGAGATACTTAAGTCAAATCTTGATTTGACTTCAAAGTTAATTTTTATTAGGTTTTCTACATTTGAAATCAATGTCCTCACTGGAACTTTCTATCCCCTCACTATCTTATATAACTGCCTCAAATATTACTCCATTAGTATCCTTACTGTCAGTTTCAGTGCCTTATCAAATAGACCAAAAAATACAAGAAACATACCAGCATAGCCAGATAATTTGTATGTGTCTGTATGTTGTGTCTGTCTTCCATAGAAATCTTCTTAAAAATCTTAAGCTTCGCTGGGCTAGTACTTTTTACTACACTGACAAAAGGTACCATCCAGTCTACACATTCAGAAATGTTGTCCCATTCCAAACCTAGATAAAGAAAAGTTAGAAAAATACATGTATCATTAGAAAAATACATACATGTTTCTATTATATCAGAAACATGATTACTGTATTTGCTTGTGCTTGAAAATTTAAAGATAGTTAATTAAAAACTCATGTAAAAAGGAAACCAAAACAAGCACATAAAATAAACCAAAATCAATAAGTTTAGCAAGTCAAAACAGATTATTCCTCTCAAACTGTTTATAATGTGACTATTTTGAGGGAGAAAAAGACTTAGAGCTTTTTAGCCAGTACATGCTACATAGGGAATTGAAACTGTCAAAAACCAATAACTTAAGGCAGAGCTATAATCACACTGACTAACTTCAAATGGATTTAAATTCCATTTGACTTCATTTTTAAAGAAAATACTTATTTGGCTGCCCCGGGTCTTAGTTGCAGCATGTGGGATCTAGATCCCTGACCAGGGAGGCATCTGGGTCCCAGCATCAGGAACGTGGAATCTTAGCCACTGGACCACGAGGGAAGTCCGAACCTTAATTTTTATTTGTGGATATACACTGGATTAGAAACTACTTACAATAGAAGGGAAGATAACTGTTAAATTGCTTTTTTTCATTAAAATTTTAAAGTCTTGTGTAGCAGGATGCTAAGTTCATAAATAGACCCTTCAAGAGCTGTAAATGTGTAAGGAAAGACAAAACACGCGGTCTCACCTGAGGCTTTCTTAACCACGTCAGTAGAGGTAAAGTGGCACAAGGCAGCAGCGGCCAGTATTCTGTACTGGAACGCTAATGAATCCGCGGCTAAGATACACAGATCTAAAAGCTGACAGAGGAAGAGGCGTAAGGGTTTAGGGAAGAAGGAGTGCTGCAAGTCAGTAGTCAGCTAGCATTTTAGAGTGCTTACGATGTGGACCATATGCCAAGAATTGCTAAAATTGCAGGGATCCAAAGAGAAGTAAACTGCCATCCAAAGGAAGTTCCAGTCTTGTTAACAGGCAAGTAAAGAACTGTTGCAATGTAGCATGCATATCCTCTTAGGAAGTGCCCTGATCCAGAGCAGGGAGGACTCTGCTTAAGGCAGCCCTAACACAGGAGGCAGCCGGGGGGGGCGGGGGGGGGCGCGAATGTTCTGGATACAGGAAACAGAATTTACAAATATTAAGTGAGAAAGTATTACTTTTCTGTGGAACTCCAGTATTTCAGAACACAAAAAAATATGAAATAAGGAATATCTTTCCCTCCTGTTTTTAAAAAGGGAGCTGCTAGAGAGTTTTGGCCTAGAAAGGGTCTTTAAGAAGTCAGACCTTTATAGTTCTGATTATTCTACTTATGAGAAGCAGGCAGGAAAGAATAGTACCCTCCTCCTGTACTTTCTTAGAATATTTGTTACACACTGGCCTAGGAAAGTTTAAACTTAAAATTTTTAAATAATATTTTAACTAAATTAGGTGATTTTAATTCCAATATGTAAAATAGGTTCCATATGTATTCAAATATAAGATGGTAAGATAATTATATTGCAATGATTTTATACCATTTAAAACCGAAAACAACTGGCCGAAAAATACCTTTCTGTGTTAAATCAAAAAGAGGTATTTAACTGTCTACCTCATTCATACTTCTAGTGAAGAGTGCTCATGATATATTTAAACTCAAGTTTAAAAACTTTTATAGAATTTTCAGTTAACAATGTAAATACTAGGACAGAATTTTATGCATCGGGAGCTTTGTTCTAGTCAGTTAAGGAGTGAATTTAATTCAGTATGCTTTCATTGGTTGTACAGCCTATTTAACGCTAAAGAAATATACTAAACAAAACCTGTAATTAATAACATTAGCATATATACAATAAAAATATCAATACCTGAGCAATTTGAATGAACTTTTCCTGAGAATACTGAGGTAGAAGAACTTTAGGAGCATCTTTAAGAGCATCAACTTGCAGGAAAAGATTTAGCCAGGAGATGACCGTTACAGGACAAAGTTCCCATTTTAAAGCCTGTTAATGAAATTAAAATGCCTGTTAATAAGTGTAGTTATATATACACACCACATTATATGGGTAGTTCCTTAAATAGCTGTTTTAAGAAACTTTCTGCTTTAGGCTTATTTCTTCTTATTTTAATGAAAATATTTATAGGTATCTCACCATCTAAAGTGGCTTGTGTTTTAGTCTATTATTGCTATAGACCCCTTTATTATACTCTAGTTATCTTTATTTACAAAGTTCATTGGGCCTATTTTTCATTCCTATTTTTCTCATTTCCTGCAGCCCCTTCTCTTCCAAAAGTGTTCTCTACTTTATTGAAACTGCCCTTTTAATTGTATTCAATGACTCCACAGCTAATTCCATTTAAATCTTCCAAGAACTGATTCTACACTTTTTCTTTCTTTCTATGATCTCCAGTGGCTTCTATTCAAAATGTAAAAGTTATAAAAAAAAAAAAAAAAGCCAAATCCTAATTTATGATATCTTTCCCTCCACGAAGCCCTGGGACTTTACCATTTATAAGTCTACAAAAATGAGGATAGAACAGAGAGTCTTAATGCCTGTAGGACCACCCAGAGAATTCCATCTTCTCTTTATATATCGTTATAGTATACTTCAGGCTTCCCAGGTGGCGCTGGTGGTAAAGAATCCACCTGCCAGTGCAGGAGATGCAAGAGACCTGGGTTGGGAAGATCCCTTGGAGGAGGGCATGGCAACCCACTCCAGTGTTCTTGCCTGGAGAATCTCATGGACAGAGGAGCCTGGCGGGCTACAGTCCACAGGGTTGCAAAGAGTTAGACATGACTAAAGTGACTTAGCATACATGCATCATACATTATACTTGAAGTCTGAATCTAGATAACTTTATTATTAGAACATATCAGAACTATACTAAATATAATAACCTATAGTGGTAAAAAATCTGAAAAATAATATGTGTATGTGTATATATATATATAGCTTATATATATATATAAGCTGAATCACCTTTGCTATACAGCTAAAACTAACAACACTGAAAATAACTATACTTCAATAAAAATTTTTTTAAAAAGAACAGTATCAGCATGCCAACAAGATCACATCCTAACATAGAGCTATCAGTTGAATGTTTATAAATATTTTACAAGTTTTTAATTTATATTTTAATGCATATAGTTTATAGATAACTTACAAATGAAAGTCATATTGTGTTCTCTGTGTCCTATTTATAAAGCCATGATGCTCAGATTTCATAGCATACTTTCTAGTAGCTAACATCCACCCTTTAACTTCTAATTCAAGGCCCAATTAAATACCTTTATACTTCTCTCCTCTACCCTTCTATTAATAGCCCTTGCCATACATATAGAGAAGAAGAAAAAAGCAGTGAAATATTTCTCATTCTCTATCTGCTGGAAGTGGAAAAACAACTAAGATTTGAGAATCATTGTTGAAATTCATTTAGTACACATACTGTGCTAACTACCTTTTTTTTAAGTTTTAAGTGTTGTTAAACACTTTAAAATTAACAAATATTCTCAATATAGGAAAATTTGAAAGATGCAGAAAAATACTTTACAGGTTAAGAAAATTCCCCTCCCATCTTAGAACTGAATCCTAATACTAAAATCTCAGTTTTCACTACTTACATTGTAGTCTTTGAGATTTAGTAAACTATAGTTACTAAATTGCAAGTAGAAATAATAAAGATACTATTACCTTTAATATAGCAAGTTCCATACTTAAGATATCCTCTTCACTGCAAGCACCATCAGTGACATAAGCAAACTCTTGGAGCTTAGGAGCATAGATTTCCTTTAAAATGGATTTAATTAATATCAAGCACAGCTGAGACTGAGACTAAAACAAACCACATATACAAACCACATCTCGGCTTTGTTTTTAAAAGACAGTGTCACAAAGTGATTATAAATTTTTATAAAATAATTCTGTGGCAGCCAAAGCAACCTTACATTTAATATTTTTCACATCTAGGTATCTAAATTAGCCAACTTGTATTGACTGAAACATTTTTATAGAACTGATTTAAAATCTTAGTTAATAAACAATGAGGAGTATTTTAACCAGTGATTTCAGTGACTGGTTAAAACAAAAAGCCAAACTTGTTTTAGGACTGCTTGGTATACTAGACTAAAACAGGATACTCAACAAAGTCTAGATAACCTTACCCTAGTACAAAAGTATGGTTAGTCAAACAATAATTTGTGCAGTTTGTTGATCTGTCTTAATTGAGAAAACAAGAACCAGAATGATCAGAGGAGTAGAAGAGATGCCTGCCACAGGTGAGAACAGGCTAAAGATCAAGATTCAGTCTAGAAAAATATTTGAAACATACAGTATTATTTCAGTAAGGAGATACTGAATAGAAACTTATAAAATTTGGGGATAGCCCATAGACCTCAAAAGACAAAAATGTGGAAGAAAAATACACTTCAGGAAATTAATGCATGGTTCAGTCCCTCCTGTACTCTCAAAACTGTACAGGCTTTGAAAACATCAGATGAAGTTACTAATGATCTGTGTTGAATTTAAGAAAAGTAGATTGAAACTATGTGAAAAAAGATTTAAGGCAGAAAAGTTATTTCCTTCTATCCTGGCACTATTATCAGATACAGAAATATTAGGCTGGATATAGATCATTATTCTAACCCAAGATAGCATTTATTGCATTTGATTGGTTAAGTAGGTCTCCAAGACCATTCTATTGAATCCAAGCACCATAACTAGGTATATAGAGACAGCACTGGTGGTTTTGTTTGGCACAGTGAGTCATGGAACATTTCACCTAGATTCTAGTTCCAGAATCAAACCAGAGACTTATAATTTAAGAGTTTGGGGTAAATATATCTAGGGATAAATTCTGAGAGCTTACCTCAAGTTTGGAAGCAATGAATAATGAGGTAATTCCAATCAGTTGAAGCATATTTTTATTTATATCCTTTTGTGTCAACATAAATCTATCAAAAAAGTCTTGTGCAAGATAAAATGTTTCCCTATGAAGTGTGTATACTTCACATACCTAGAGAAGAATCCAAACATTTAAATATTATTCCATTAATTTCTCCAAATTACAGAGTTCCTCTTAGCATACTAAAGAACAGTTTTCTGAAGCCCAACTTTTTTAGGATACCAAATCACAAATGCAGGAAAAAGTAACATGTGCTAATAGAATAAATTAATCTATTACCATCCTCACTGACTCTTAATTAGTTTCATAGGTTTTTTCCACATGGATTTAATGTGTTTATTCCCAGGTTCATTTTGCTAACTATGGATGAGAACTTTTTCCTATTAACTTTTTAATTTTTAGTGATGATAAATGGGTGGGTGTTTTCATGCTGCTTAGTTTGTCTTCTGATAGTTCCAAGTGATTCCTTTCATTATTTTAGATATACATTTAACTACAAAATGACAACTGTGTTTCTTCAATGTTCTTACCTCATTTAAGAACTAAAGAAGAAAACTGAATGGATAACACTGGTGATGGTCAAAATTTTTATTGTATTCCTTGTTTCTGACTGTAATGGGAGTTCCCCTAATGTTACACTATTACTATTACTAATAAGTAGTATCTGTCATTTCCACAATATAGGGAAAGCTTTTAATTCTCAAAATAATTTCATGAAGCAGGGAGGAAACAGAGGGATAGACATCAATGTGTTACTAATAAACATTTAATGTGTTAAGGAAATTTATTCCTAGTTTATTACACATTTTAAAATCAGGAATGTATATTGAATTTAAAAAAACACCTTTTACATCCATGATATATAACCTTGTGATTTTTCTTCCTTAAACTATAAATAGAGTTTCAAATGTTGAACCATTTTTGCATTCCTAGACTGAAAGACTAAGACAAAGTAGAGATTAGTGCTCTGCTGGATTTGACTTACTATATATTCTATTTGGTTTTGTATATGTAATCATATATTTAAGTGAAAATAGGGATAAATTTGATAGACAACCACCGAATAAAAATCAATTTAACATAAAAGAAAAATAAAATCAACATAATTATGCTGAAAAGTTGCATTCATGATCACTAGACATTCAGAAAAAGTCAGTAATCAACTACAGTCTTGTACACATATGATTGAAATATAATCTTCCCTTCTAGTCAGAATAAGGAATAAGATGACCGGATTCAGAAGGACAATATTTTGTATTCCTAAGAACTTTTCTGATAGCTCCTGAGATCTATTCTGCCATGTGGTACTTCCCCCTTAAAGTTCACTGTCTCTATACAAAACAAGGAAATTACAGAGCAAGTATCCAAGGATTGTGGGAAAATCAGTTTGTTATCAATACAGGTAATCATTTTCTCAAATAATAATTTGAGATTCTTTCAGAACTATTATCCAGAAAGGATATATGGTGCCTAAACGAGAGCAGACATTCTGGCACAGATTTTTTAGGGACTTCTGGATCACTAATTATTTCTTTAATGGTACAGTTTATTTCTGAAAGGAACAGAGGGATATAATAAAAGTTACATGGAGCCTTGAGGGCTTAGGGCTACTGGATATTCAAAACTTCCTTATCATTTAGGATATAGAAATTAGGATTCCAAATCATAATTTGATTTTGGTGACGAAGGACTTCTGAGGGTCCTGAAGCCCAGTCCTGGTTCTTCACTTTGCACGGCAGAATGCAAAACCTTGTCAAATTCTGTTCATCTCGAGTATCCTTGGCACCTAGAACAGTGCCTAGTACACAGCAATACCCAGATACCAGAATTTCTAAATTGCGTTTGGGTTATGTGGGATATAGTGGCTGTGTCAAGATTTTACTCTTATCATTTGGTATCATCTGCTGGTGAACAGCACCCAAAAAATGCCTCCTGGGGTCTTTCCTGGTGGTCCAATGGCTAAGACTGTGCTCCTAATGCAGGGATTTGAGGGAACTAGGTCCCACATGCTGCAACTAAGAGTTCACATGCTGCAACTAAGATTTCACATACTGCAACTGAAGATCTACATGCCACAACTAAGACCCAGTACAGCCAAATAAGTGCTAAACAACAACAACAAAAAGGCTCCTGGCAATAGGTAATAATACCATGAGGGCACATGGAAAGCATATTATGTTTAAATACTTTCCTGTCATACAGAGAAAAAAGAAATTTGTACTGCTAGAACATACCTCTAAAAGCCAGTCTAGAAGTATTGACCTCATCTGTGGTTCCAACTCAGAATGCAGAACTTCAAAATGTTTGTCGTGAACATACCTGGTCTCTTTTTTTAACATGTTTAGCCAAACATCTTGTGAACATCCCCAGCTATGGAAAAGCGAAAAATATTGTCTGATCTACATAATATACAGCTACCTGTTTCACATTGAGTAAACTCAACTTCCAAACACTGAATTAGAATTTGGAAGGAATAACTCTTAAATTAGGAAAAATTGCTACTTTAAGAAACCATTTCTTTAACATGAAATTATACAAAGAACTTGAACTATGATAATCTAAATTGACAGAGTTCAAGAATGCCTTCTAGTCCCCATTTACTTATATTTTACAAAGGCACCGATTTAAGATAACCATGTCTTCTCGAGAACAATACTAAAAAAGTAAATATTTAGAACGTATGATCCCAGTAGACACAGTCTCAATCACCTCCAAACAGACTGTCAGTACTTTGCAGTAGGAGTTAGGTGGGACAGGACAAAAGGAAGATGGGTGAGTTTAAACATTTGAGTCCATTAATTTGCTTATTAAAGCCAAATATAAATTACTACACATTTTATATAAGCTGTATCTCTTAGTCATTCATTAACTATAAAAAAGTATAGACCTTAATAACTAATCTTGGTAAGAAATAAGAGGAGCTAATCTATCAAATAAAAATGCTGTACATGTTAAAATACTTCCAGCTTAATGTACATAAATTACTTAAACTCCATTTAAAAGGTGATTCAGTTCTGATAAGGCTTACAGTCTTCAGCAGGCAAATGAAAATAATGTTATACAATCAATGTTTTAAATACCTATGTCATCTGCAATAGCACTACTGCCAGAAAACAGGCTTAAAGACTAGTTTTTAAAAAAGCAGTTTTTACAAGTTTCTATCTTATAGTGAAGGCAAAAAATAAATCAAAATAGCACCATATATTACATCAGTAAATTTTAATCTTTGACATTAAATTACTGAAATTTTTCTTACCTTAAATCAGGTAAAGGTGAAGGATTAATAAAAAGATTTTTAAATCTATAATTTGTGAATCTGGAGAAGTCACTTGTTCCTATTTCTTTGTGGGGTGTTTCAATGATAATGCAAGGACTGACCCCCCCGGATAATACAGGTGGCCAACAATTCTGTCATTTAAAAAACAAGAATATATTTGTACAGTAAGAAACCAGCTTTTGTCTGAGATCTTTTCTAAATGAAAGCTAATACTTCTAAACAGTCTATAGTTTCCCCCAAACACCATCATTAGCTAACAGTGCTGACAGTCTAGTTAATTTAAGCTGACATTCATATTTAATAATTAGTCCTGTAACTCATATCACTGTTCATAAATAGCAACAGGTAGAATGTTTTAGACAACAAATTACAGTTCTGGAAATACAAGACATTAGGTATTGAGGGAGAGTAGAAAGAACAACAAAATGCATCAGTAGTCAAATAGCACTTTCAATATTGTAAAATTCTTCCTCTATATTTAGCAATAGTGTCCAGGGCACTTCCCCACCCTCTCCACTCCTTTAAGGCCTGTTTCAGGCCTTAAACTTTAGAATACATGAAGGCAAAACCTTGAATGTAGAAACAATTACTTAAATATCTAAAGGGCCCTTTCTCCAGTCAATGAGGGCTTCAAAGAGAACCACTGTTTCTACAGTGTTTTCTCTACAACACATAGGCAGAGTAGATAGCAAAGGGCTGGGTGCCAGTGTGTCACCGACTTTACATCCTATTTATGCCCTAGGAGCAGCTATTAGGACCCTCCACTATAGTCAGAGAGGGAACAAAGAGCACTGCATTGGACAGATTAGGCGGGCCCTGGTGCACCAGGCAGCTCCTGGAGGGAGGGATTTACAAAGAGGAACCAGCTGCGTCAAGGCAAACTTACTCTGCAGCTGTAGTAGGATTCAGGGACATAAAAACCACCCAAAGACAAGCGCCTTCCTGCTGACCCCTAGGGGCATTAAAAGTGTCAGAGGAATCTTCCTACCGCAAAACAATAACAATTTTTTTTTGTCCCTCATTTGTGTCCCCCAAACCCAGCCCAGTTCTGCATTACCCTAATTTCATACTGATGTTTCTTGGTGACCTCCTCTTTTCTTTTTTTGACATCCTGGAAAATAAAAACGTCATGGTTACACTAAGGTCCCAGCAAGGAATTTTCTTTCTCCTCTCTTCCCCTCCTTAACTCACCTGGGCCGTTTTCCTCTTCTTGGCCTGAATTACTTGGGCTTCTTGCGGGGAATCCGTCTGACTGGCCTGGGGCTGCTGTTTAGCTTGTAAACGGCTACTATAGAGTTTTTAAGAAGGAAGTTTAATTAGAAAGTGATTCATCTCAAAGGCAGCAACTAATTTTGAAACATATTTCCAAGATAAATAATGTTACCTGCGTCTTGACATTCTCTTCTTTCAGGTGAAGGAAACCTCTGGGGGCGGGGGGGGGATTGGGGAAGGAAAAACCAGAGTCAAATACGTGTTCATTCATACTCTCCAAGTCCAGTCAGAGGTTTACACCTAGGTTCCTCAGATGACCCGAGCCATTTTACCGCGTTGACTTCTGCACTATATTAGCGCATGATTTATTAGACACATGCCTGTATTCCCTCAACTCAAGGTACAGCCCGGACGGGAGTGTCTTCAAAAACATTTTGCAAAGCTCCCTCAGAACGCGCAGGGAAGCAGATGGGATCTTTTCTGAGTCCTGTACCCCTCTCCCCCGGACCCCCACCCCCAGCCCCGAGCGGAGCCTGGGCAGCGCCCCCACTTTCCCCCACCCTGCACAAGTCGCGGGGAGAGGGGGGTTGTGGAGGCGAGACGCTGAGGAGAAGCCGGTTCCGCGCCAATTTGGAGAGCGGCGGTGGCGGGGGAGCAGGGGGCGGAGGGAACTTGTGTCACGTCCTTCAGTCTCCTTTCCCTCCTTCCCGGCCCTGCCGGCCCCTGCCCACAGCCTGGAGGGGCACTGCGACCCCGACTCCAGATGGGAGATGAGGACGAAGAAAAGGCAGTTCCATTTAAAAAGTGGGGGTCGGGGTGGGGGGGGAAACCGTGGTGGCGTGGGGAAACCGGTCGGCTCTGGGAACTTTTCTCCCCGTGAAGGAGACCCTGACCCTCAACCCTCTTTCCTGAGGGGATAGCCCCCCCAATGGGGGCGGCACAGAGAAGCCCCAAGAATGAGGGGCTGCTCCGCGGGCCTCCCGCTTAGGGGCAGCCCTCCACCCCCTGCCACCTCCCAGGTCCCCTGCCAAGGGTCCTGACAGGGACACGGAACGCGGGAACCCGGCGTCCCCAGACGCCTGCTTCTCAGCCCTGCCCGCTTTCCCTGCCCCACAGGCTCCCGCCCGCGAGATGGATCGACCCGAGAGTGAGGAGTGGGGAAGGGGTGGGGGGTTTCTTTCCTCCCGCATCCCGCCCTGCGCCCAGCACCTCCTCACCGCCAGACCCGCTACCGCTCGGCTCAGCTGGCGCCGGCGCCAACCCAATATATAGGCCGGGCCGGGCCCGCCCCGCGCGCATGCGCCGCAGACTGACACCTCCGGACAGCGCGCTCCCCTCCCCCGCGCGCCCGCCGCCCGCCCACCCGCGCGCGCAGCGCCGCGCCCTGGCCTCCGTCCGCGCTGGCCCGGCTCGAGGGCCCGCAGGGCTGGCTCACCGCGGCCCCCTGCCTTGCCCCTGCCCGCGCGGCCCGGCGGCAGGAGGGAGCCTTTCAAGAGGGCTCTACTCCTCCACCGCCGCCTCAGCCCTGCTCCCCGCCGCTCGACTTCTTCATCTCCCGCCAGTACGTTTCTGTTCCCTCCCTCCTTTCTCAACTCTTCGAAGGCCGGGGGTGTCAGGCCGCAGACCCCGGCCCCGGCGTATGGCCCTGTGGAGGCGGCTCGGGGGTGGGGGTGGGGGGCAGGAGGCACAGAGCGGCTAGGAAGTGGCCATCCTGTGGCGGAGGTTGGCTGTCCCGCCTAGGCCTCCAGGAACCCGGGTTTTCTGAGGAGACGCGCGGACCCGAAGGGCCCGCCCCCTGCGGGCGGAGCGCGGCGCCGGCGACTGGCGAGCTGGCCAATGGGAGGCGGGGACAGCGGCACAGCGTGGAGCCGCCTGGCAAGCTGGCCAATGAGAGACGGGGACGGCGGCACAGCATGGAGCCGCCTGGCGAGCTGGCCAATGGGAGGCGGGGATGGCGGCACAACGTGGAGATGCTGCAGAATGTAAACACAGAGCGGCGCGCCGGGGACCGCGTGTGCAGCCGCGCGCCCCACCCGGGCCTGCTGGGACCCTTGGAGCCCCACGACGGCCACGCTC
Organism: Muntiacus reevesi; assembly: GCF_963930625.1. Taxonomy (NCBI): domain Eukaryota; kingdom Metazoa; phylum Chordata; class Mammalia; order Artiodactyla; family Cervidae; genus Muntiacus; species Muntiacus reevesi. The sequence goes on from NC_089260.1 coordinate 11,750,393, forward strand.
AGGGATGCCTGTCTTGCACTTTACTCCAGCGCGCCCGCCGAGGTATGCATCAACCCTCTTATTTCCCCTGCCCTCTGCTATGCGGACTTGGTCACGACTCTTCGTGGGGGTGGGTCCCTCTACCCCATGTCACCCAGCCCCTGCCTGGCAGCTTCCCCATTCAGTGGTCCGAGCGCAGGAAACAAAACGCTCGCGCCCAGCCGCGCGGTCCCTCTTTCTTCCCAGTCTCCAGTTCTGGAGCCATTAAAGAGGAAGCGTAGACATCTCTCTGGAGCGGGGCCGAGGGTGGGTGGGTGGGTGGCATTGCCTCTTTCCCCAAGAGAACGGTGGCTCTCCGGGGGCCATGCCCGACGGGGACTGCGGTTCCACCACGTGCAGGCCCAGGGCCGGCCCGCCGCGCCCCGCCCCGCCGCTGCAGCCGCCAGCGCGCCCTGCGGAGCCCGCGCCAGCCGCCAGCGCGGGAGATCGCCGCCCGCCTCCGAGCGGTCAGGCGAGGAGGCGGTCCGGCGCGTGTTTCCCTCCTTTTCCCCTAGCATCCAGGTTCGGGGTTCCCTTCGCTGCCTCTGCTAACGTCCCGCCCCGGAGCGCCCCCAAGATAGGGGTGTCTCCAAGTAGGACCAGCCGTGGACCCTCCCGCAGCCCGGATTTGCTGGGCGAGAAAGTGGGGTGGGGGACGTCCTGCGGGAACAAAGACCCCCGGAGCGGGAGGAGCCGTGCGGAAGCTCCCTGGGCCCCGCGGCGGCTCGCGCCGGACGCCGGCAGGCAGTGTTCGCCTCTCTGCTCGGGCCAGAGCGGAGCCACCGGGGGAGGCCGGGAGCCGCGGCGCGGCGGCGCGGCCCGGGGCCTTCCCGAGATGCACCGGGAGGCGGCGGCCCCGGGCTCTCGGCTCCGCGCCCTTTGTGCCGCGCGGCCCGCGGGGCCTCGAAATCACGCCTGCGCTTCAGGCAAAACTCTTCTTCACCGTTTTCTCACCACAGTCTCCGGACGCCGGCAAATAATTTGTTTGTTTCCCTCCCGAATTTACCCGTGAGGAAATAAGGGTCTTTTCTAAGGTGACACGGGCTTCCCAGGTGGCGCTAAGTGGTAAAGAGCACGCCTGTCAGTGCGGGAGACATGAGAGACGCGGGTTCGATCCCTGGGTCGGGAAGATGCCCTGGAGGAGGAAATGGCAGCCTGCTCCTGTCTTCTTGCCTGGAAAGTCCTCATGGACAGAGGTGCCTCTTGGGCTACAGTCCGTAGGATCGCACAGAGTCGGACAAGACTGAAGTGACTTAGTGCACAAAAAGGTGTCATTGAATCAGAAGAGGCCCAGGAAACTTCATACCACTTAGGATGGTTTATGATGGCTTTCTCGATGAGGGGGGAGTTGGCTCCTTTTTGTAGTCACCTCAAAACGCTGTGCTGTTCCAGTATAAAGCTTAGGGAGCTAATAGCATGATGGTAAGAAATGGGAGGCCTTCCAACAAGCTTATGACTGGAATGTAAGCAAAACTGGTGGCCTCCGTGAGTGAATTTGGTAGTGACACTGAAAAAACAACTGTCGGGAGTTTGGAAGCCCAATGCCGGGCCAACTAGTAAATGAGATACTGTAATTAGAAGTGTTCTGTGGACCATGCGGTTGACTATGAAGTGAACACTGTGGAATCCTAGTAGAGGAGACATTAAAATCCTAAGACTGCTTTGTGTGGAAAGGGACAGGGCGAATTCTGCCACATTACCAGGGCCCGGTCACTGGTCAGGTGGGAGCAAAACGAGCAGGGCTTACCTTTCAGGTGGACAGAGGGTGGAATCTTGCTCTGCTGTAAGTCATCTTAATCTCTGTAAACCTGAGTGTTGTGGAGAAAAGATAACAGACCCTCGTTTCAAGGGCTGTTTCAGATTAAATTTTATAATGTATAGACACCCTCCGTATACACAAGGGACGTTAATTTGAGCAAACTCCTGGAGTCAGTGGAGAACAGAAGAACCTGGTGTGTGTCCATGGGGTTGCAGAGTCAGACACGACTTAGCCACTGACCAACGACAACAATAGAGACCCTCTCTTGCATGTGTACCTATCAGAGAGCAGCTGCTAAGTGCTGTCTTCACTCTCCACCCACCCCCCTTACTAGTTTATACTCAGAGACATGCAGATTATAAAACTGCTGTTTCCCAAAGTTTTGTCCTTGTACTCATCCTTTTGGGTACCTATTTTAGGTATCATCTTTCAATATGTTATCTTTGTTTTGTATTTGTATATGTTCATTTTCAGCTCCCTCCTTTTTCTACTTATCCCAGTTTTAATATTCACTTCCTTTGAAATGTATGAAATTCCTTTATACTTGTAACAGTTTTAGAAACTTTGGCATTTTCTAAAGTATATTTTGTCCATTGTACATGCAACGTTAAAGCACCATGGTAAATAAACTGTTGCCTCTACAGTGCTTTCATTTTCAGCAAAAAGGAAAAAAAAGGGGGGGGGGGGAGATTCTTGGAAGGACAGATTTAAAAAAAAAAAATTAGGCCCAGCCCAATTATTTTTTGCTTCTGCACCTTTTCTATGCCATACCTTTGTGCTCTTCAGTTATACTCACCTCTCAGGAGAGTAATTACCAATTAAAATGTCTTTTGTCTTCAACTAGGTGGTGAGCCTTGTTTTGTTCTTTTTTTTTTTTTAACAGCCAGTACCCACCTGTTCAGAGGCATGCTTGATAGGAGCGTGGTAAATACTGAATTGAATTATGGATAGGATATCTCATTATAGAACTTAAATTCTGTAAGGTTAGAGTGATGGATGGTAGAATTATTCCCAATTAATATTAGGATTTTTAAAATTAATAAACTATCTTTTAGAAAAGTTTTACAGAAAAATCGAGCAAGTAGAACAGAGCTTCCATAAACTCCTCTGCTCTCCTCCACCCTCCCCCACCATGGCAGTTTCCCCTATTATTGATATCTCACTTTACTGTGGTGCATTGATGCATTATATTATTATTATAATGCAAAGTTAAGAACAATTAAAGTCTGTGTTTCATTCAGGTTTCCTTAGTTTACCCTAATATTTTTTCACTGTGGCAGGATACACACCTCTCGTTTAGAAGTCATGTTTTCTTATGGTTCCTCTTGGCTGTGACTGTTTCTCAGACTCTTCTTGTTCTTGATGATCTTGACAGTTTTTAGGAGTGCTGATCAAGTATGTTGGAGGATGTCTCTATGGGAATTTATCTGATGTTTTTCTCATGGTTGGATGTTTATGGGTTTGAAGGAAGATGATCACAGAGGTAAAGTGTCATTTTCATCACATCATGTCAAAGGTCCATGCGATCATCATGGTTTATGAACTGCTGATGTTGACCTTGATCACCTGGTCATGTTTGTCAGGCTTCCCCATTGTAAAATTGCCCCCCACACCCCACTATGTACCTACTCTTGGGAAGTAGGTATGCAGCCTACACCTAAGGAGTAGGTCCTTATGCCCCCCTCCCTCAGGGTAAAGTACCTACATGGTTCATTTGGAATTCTTCCATGTAGGAAATTTGTCTCCTGATTTATTAAGTCATCCAATGATTTCTTTATATCTTGTTGCTCAAGTTCTAACTTTGGTCAGGGTAATACCTTTTTATTGTTATAGGGCTGATTTGAAGTTACACAACAATGAATGTGGCTAAATGATAATCAGCGTTTCTCACATAAGAGAGGAATAAAACTCCCCCCCCCCCCATTTCATTAGAGTAAAGTAAAGTCACTCAGTTGTGTCCGACTCTGTGGCCTACCAGGCTCCTCTGTCCATGGGATTTTCCAGGCAAGAGTGCTGGAGTGGGTTGCCATTTCCTTATTATCTGTATTAGCCAAGGCGAAACTATAGAAAAGCAATCCTTCCAGATTGCAATACTGGATTACCCATCAGACTGTTCTTTATATTTATTCATTATAGACATTTTTCAGTACGCCAGCTTTATTTTTGACCCGGGGAGTGGTGATACAAGGACTGCTAGTAGAGTTTGCTGCTGCTGCCTTGATTTGTTTTAGGGCACCAGTGGTTTTAACTGACTTTGCATTTGCATCATCAGAGCCAACAGTAATGTGTTGAAAAAGACAAATGTCGTAATCGTAATTTTTTTGTGAAAATAGTTGTGACCTTTTGGTCCTTCTGAAAGGGTCTTTGGGATCCCCACCCCTGCAGACATCTATGGAACACACTTTGAAAACAGCAGACCTAGTTTCCAAATCAGAATGCTGAGAGTCATCTTAGTCCTGTAGTGCAGTCTGACTCCAGCCCCCCTGCGCTGTATTGTCTTCCAGTTACCGTTGCATCTCTAAAGGAGATCAGTCCTGAGTGTTCATTGGAAGGACTGATGTTGAAGCTGAAACCCCAGTACTTTGGCCACCTGATGCTAAGAACTGGCTCATTGGAAAAGACCCTGATGCTGGGAGGGATTGGGGGCAGGAGGAGAAGGGGACGACAGACGATGAGATGGCTGGATGGCATAACTGACTCGATGGACATGGGTTTGAGTAAACTCCAGGAGTTGATGATGGACCGGGAGGCCTGGCGTGCTGCAGTCCATGGGGTCACAAAGAGTCGGGCACGACTGAGCGACTGAACTGAACTGAACTGACCATCGCATCATTTCCAAATTTTCTTTCCCCCACCTCCTTAGTTCAGGACTCCATTCTTTCCTTAAATACTGCGGTAATCTCCTAACTGGTTTTCCTGACATGTGTGGCCCCTTCTTTTTGTGTTCCAGTGTATCTCCCAAGCTCTCTAAAGCATAGATCTAACCACCCAGCCAAGGGCCTGCTGTGGATCACTTTGGGTTAAAGGCCAAGGCCCCTATTTAACACACACAGCCTCTCGAACCCAGGAAATTCAACGAGGTGCCGTCCTGCACAGCCCTGCCTCTTTCACTTCCGACCTTTGCGCCTGCACCTCTCCCCCACCTCCACTGATTTCCCCGGCTGCCTCCAGGAATCCGTGCAGACGCAGAGATGCCTCCTCTAGAAGGTGTCCCAGCGGCTGGAGGCAGGGCGCCCCTTCAACCCTCGGCCTTCGGCCTCCCCCACGGCCCTTCCCAGGCTGCAGGGGGCTGCGGGGACGGAGGCTGCCTCTGGGGGCCCCTCACGCTGGGCCGGGGGCCTGGCCGACCGCGGCCTCTGTGCTCGCCCGGGGCGGCCCTCCTCCCGAGACTCCGGCGGACGCCCGGGGGAAGCGCTTCGCCGCGGGCAGCTGGGAGGGCCGGCGGGGCCGCGGCTGAGCACCGCCCTGTGGAGGCGGAGCTGCTCCCGGGCTCGGGGGCCCTGCAGCCCCGCGGGGTCAGAGCCCAGGGCGCCCGTTCGGTCGCGCTGCCCGCGGCTGTTATCTGGGAGGCAGGCCTGTGAGGAGGACGGTCTCTAGGGGGGTGAAACCGCGAGCAGGCTCTGGAGCCGGCGGGCCGGCCCCGCTCCCAGTGCAGGAAAAGACCAGGGGTAAACGGCAGCCTTGGAAATCCAGAGGCTCTGCGTGGAGGTTGAAACAGGCAGGAGGGTGAGGGTTGGATTGGCCCCCTTCTGGGCCAGGCGCTTTTAACTGCAGGACCTGAACTGTCCACAACAGCTTACGTTTTGGGGAGTCGGGGACAGAGAGCTTGAACTGTGGTGTTGGAGAAGACTCTTGAGAGTCCCTTGCACTGCAAGAAGATCCAGCCGGTTCATCCTAAAGGAAATCAGGCCCGAGTATTCATCGGAAGGACTGATGCTGAAGCTGAAACTCCAGTACTTTGTCCACCTGATGCGAAGAAGTGACTCATTTGAAAAGACCCTGATGCTGGGAAAGATTGAGGGCAGAAGGGGACGACAGATAATGAGATGGTTGAATGGCATCGCTGACTCAATGGACATGGGTTTGAGGAAGCTCTGGGAGTTGGTGATGGACAGGGAGGCCTGGCGTGCTGCAGTCCATGGGGTCGAAAGGAGTTGGACGTCACTAAGCAACTGAACTGAGGGACTGAGAATACATGCGTAACAAGTAACTGTTACTAAGCACCATGGGGACTTCCCTGTAGCCTCAGGTACTTGAGCAGCAACTAATTACTGGATGTAGCCAAATAAATACAAATAAATATTTTTAGGTTGAGGTAGATGAACCTAGAGCCTATTATACAGAGTGAAATAAGTCAGAGAAAAACGAATATTGCTTATAAATGCATGTATATGAAATCTAGAAAGAGGTTCAAATGAACCTATTTGCAGAGCGGCAGTGGGGACGCAGACAGAAAAAGACTTGTGGACACAGTGTGGGAAGGAAAGGGTGGGACAAATTGAGATAGTATCATGGAAATATATATATTACCATATGTAAAACATAGCCAGTGGAAATTTGCTATACTGGGAGCTCAAACCCAGTGCTCTTTGACAACATAGGGGGGTGGGATGGGGGAGGGAGGGGACAGATGTATGCCTATGACTGATTCATGTTGATGTATGACAGAAATCAGCACAATATTGTGATCAATTGTTCTCCAATTAAAAATAAATTTTTTAAAAATAAAAATTAAAAAAAAATTTTTTTAAAACATTGTGGAAAAAATAAGCTATATGGAAAAAGTAAAATATTCTAATATGAGAGAGGGGACTACTTAAGCAGTAGAAGATGGGGAGGGATATGGGATAGACTCAGAGAAGGTGCTATTTTATCTATTTCATATATTCAACAAACACTAGGCCACCTGATGTGAAGACCTGACTCATTAGGAAAGACCCTGATGCTGGGAAAGATTGAAGGAGGGAGGAGAAGGGGAGGACAGAGGATGAGATGATTGGATGGCATCACTGACTCCATGGACGTGAGTTTGAGAAAGCTCTGGGAGTTGGTGATGGACAGGGAGGCCTGGTGTGCTGCAGTCCATGGGGTTGCAATGAGCGACTGAACTGCAGACATAATATGTAATAACATAAAAATTCCTGTCCTTCGGAGGTTAATTCTAGTGGGGGCACATAGGAAACAAACATGTTGGATAGTAGTAAAAACTCAGAGGAAAAATACAGGCAGCATGGGGGATGTGATGGGAAATACTGCATTAGATAGATGTTCAGGAACCTGTCTGGTGTGATATGAGCGGCGAACCGTCAGTGAGGGAACAAGCCCTGTGGATGAGGAGGGAAAAAATTCCAAGCAGAGGAACCTTGGCATAGTTAACAGACATTGAGGAGATCAGGATGGCTGGAATAGAGTGAGTGGGAGAAGAGACAGCAGGAGGATGCATTTTAAAGTGATCAGTGCGACTGCTGTGTGGAGAAAAGTTTCTAAGGGGGAGAGTGGAAGCAGGGAGTCCAGTTAGTAGACCAGTAGGTCCAGGTGAAAGATGATGGTGGACTGGAACAGGGCTATTGTGGCAGGCTTATGGAGAAGTGGTTGCATTCAGGGCATATGCTGAAGGTAGAGCTGAAAGGATATGCTAATGGATTAGATGTGTGGGACAGGACAACCCAAAGGTGAGCAGCTAGATGAACGTATGTCACTTACTGGAATGGGGAAGGTGAAGGGAAAAGTGGCTTCAGGGAAGGATGAAACAAGCTAAATGTTAAAATGTAGGAGGAAATTTTAATAGGAAAATTTTAAATGTTCAGCAAAGTTGAAAGGATTTTGTAATAAACACTCATATACTCACTGCCTAAATTTCATCAACATTTTGCGATGCTTGATCTTTCCATGCCTCTTCTATCTATCATTCCATCTTGTTTTTTGATGCTTTTCCAAAAAAAAAAAAAAATGGGGGATATCAATTTGGGATAGTTTTAGTATTTAGGATACATTTTCCCTGGTGGCTCAGATGGTAAAGAATCTGCCTGCAATGCAGGAGACCTGGGTTCGATCCCTGGGTAAGGACAATCCCCTGGAGAAGGAAATGGCAACCCACTCCAGTATTCTTGCCTGGATACTTGCTTGGATACAACCCACAGGAGCCTGGTGGGCCACAGTCCATGGGGTCTCAAAGAGTCAGACACAACTGAGTGACTCACACTTACTTACTTACTTCCCCCTAAATACTTCAGCATGCATAGCATTAACAGATGTCAATATTTGTTTTTTTTGTTTTAATTGAAATATAGTTGATTTCTAGTATCAGTTTGTGGTGTAAAACATAGTGACTCAATATTTTTAAAACCTGTTGTTCAGTGCTCGCTTCGGCAGCACATATACTAAAAATTGGAACGATACAGAGAAGATTAGCATGGCCCCTCCGCAAGGATGACACGCAAATTCGTGAAGTGTTCCATATTTTTAAAAGCAAAAATAAACAAATGGGACCTAATGAAACTTAAAAGCTTTTGCACAACAAAGGAAACTATAAGCAAGGTGAAAAGACAGCCCTCAGATTGGGAGAAAATAATAGCAAACGAAGCAACAGACAAAGGACTAATCTCAAAAATATACAAGCAACTCCTGCAGCTCAATTCCAGAAAAATAAATGACCCAATCAAAAAATGGGCCAAAGAACTAAACAGACATTTCTCCAAAGAAGACATACAGATGGCTAACAAACACATGAAAAGATGCTCAACTTCACTCATCATCAGAGAAATGCAAATCAAAACCACAATGAGGTACCATTACACGCCAGTCAGGATGGCTGCTATCCAAAAGTCTACAAGCAATAAATGCTGGAGAGGGTGTGGAGAAAAGGGAACCCTCTTACACTGTTGGTGGGAATGCAAACTAGTACAGCCGCTATGGAGAACAGTGTGGAGATTTCTTAAAAAACTGGAAATAGAACTGCCATATGACCCAGCAATCCCACTTCTGGGCATACACACTGAGGAATCCAGATCTGAAAGAGACATGTGCACCCCAATGTTCATCACAGCACTGTTTATAATAGCCAGGACATGGAAGCAACCTAGATGCCCATCAGCAGACGAATGGATAAGGAAGCTGTGGTACATATACAGCATGGAATATTACTCAGCCGTTAAAAAGAATTCATTTGAATCAGTTCTAATGAGATGGATGAAACTGGAGCCTATTATACAGAGTGAAGTAAGCCAGAAAGATAAAGAACATTACAGCATACTAACACATATATATGGAATTTAGAAAGATGGTAATGATAACCCTATATGCAAAACAGAAAAAGAGACACAGAAGTACAGAACAGACTTTTGGACTCTGTGGGAGAAGGCGAGGGTGGGCTGTTTCGAGAGAACAGCATCGAAACATGTATATTATCTATAGTGAAACAGATCACCAGCCCAGGTTGGATGCATGAGACAAGTGCTGGGGCCTGGTGCACTGGGAAGACCCAGAGGGATCGGGTAGAGAGGGAGGTGGGCGGGGGGATCGGGATGGGGAATACATGTAAATCCATGGCTGATTCATGTCAATGTATGACAAAAACCACTACAATATTGTAAAGTAATTAGCCTCCAACTAATAAAAATAAATTAAAAAAAAATAAAACCTGTTGTTCAGTCAGTCATGTCTGACTCTTTATAGCTTATACTCCATTTAAATTTATTATGCAACCTTTGTTATATCCCCTGTGCTGTACAATAGGGCACAAGGGATATAACATTGTGTTTTATTTATTTTATAATGGTGGTTTGTACCTACTAATTCCCTACCCCTATCTTGCCCCTCTACCCTCCCGCCTCCCCTCTGGTATCCACTAGTTCTCTGTATATGAAAGAATATAACAGACTGTTTCTGTTTTGTCATATTCAGTTGTTTTTTTTTTTAAGATTCCTCCACATAAGTCTTTCTCTGGTGTGTTTCACTAAGCATAATACCCTCTAGGTCCATTCACATTGTTGCAAATGGCAGCATTTCATTCTTTTTTTATGTCTGGGTAGTAGTATATATAGATAGCCATCTTCATTCATCTATTGATGGGCACTTAGGTTGCTTCCATATGTTGGCTATTGTGAATAATGCTGCTATGAACTTGGGGTTGCCTGTACCTTTTTTGAATTAGTATTTTTGTTTTCTTTGGATCTGTCCCCAGCAGTGGAATTGCTGGATCATGTGTTAGTCCTGTTTTCAGTTTATGGAGGAAACTCCATGCTGTTTTCTGTAGTGGCCGCACCCGTTTACATTCCCACCAACCATGTACTAGGTTACCCTTTCCTCTGCACCCTCACCAGCGTTTTGTTATTTGTAGACATTTTAATGACAACCACTCTGACAGGTGTGAGTTGCCATCTCATTGTGATTTTTGATTTGCATTTCTCTGATGATTAGCAGTTTGAGCATCTTTTCATGTGCTTGTGGCCGTCCGTCTGTCTTCTTTGGAAAAGTGTCTTTTCAGCCTTCTGCTCATTTTTAATTGTTTTTTTTTTTTTTTGGTTTGTTTGTTTTTATATTGAGTTGTATGAGCTGTTTATATATTTTGCTTATTAACCCCTTATCGGTCATATCATTTGCAAATATTTTCTCCCATTCAGTAGGTTGTCTTTTCATTTTGTTGATTGTTTCCTTTTCTTTGCAAAACCTTTTAAACTTAATTAGGCCTCTCTTGCTTATTTTTGCTTTTGTTTCTTTTGCCTCAGGCAAGAGATCCAAAAAAATATCGCTGCGATTTATGTTAAAGAGCATTCTGCCTGTATTCTCTTCTAGGAATTTTAGGTATTTAGATCTTATATTTAGGCTTTTAATACATTTTTTAAAAGTTATTCTTTTATATACGGTTGTCCAGTTTTCCCAGTACTACTTATTGAAGAGATCGTCTTTTCTCCATTGTTCAATATTTGTTTAGTTTTTTCTTTGATAAAATTTCAGTGAAAAATACAAATATTAAGTATACATTGTTAACAGATACACTTGTGTAACCCAAACTCCCTGACAAATTATAGACTATACTGTCACTTCTGCAGTTTCCTTTTCTTGTTAATTCCCATTTTCACCATTTTACAGGCAGCCACTGTTCTTTTTTCCACCATAGATTGGTCATACTATGAATATATATGAATGGTATATGTGTTTGTATATATTATACGCAGAAATGGAATCTTGCATATACACTATTTTGTGTCTGGTTTCTTTCTTTTTTGTGGATAAGCATATTCATTTCTTTTTAGTAGTACCTAAGAGGTAAATTGCTGGATATATGCTTCAGTTTTATAAAATAACCATCAGATGTTTTTCCAGAGGTTCATTGACAAAAGAATGCATGGATACATTGTGATATATTGTGTTATGGTTAAAGTGAAGTAGAACCACATATGTTGACATATATAAATTTCAAAAACATAATGTTTGGTGTGAGGGGAAGCCAATTTTAGATCGAAACGTTCAGCATGATACCTTTATATCAAACTTGAAAGCTTGTGAAAGACATATTACATATCGTTATGGACACTTACACGGCAGTGGCATAAAAGCCAGCAAGCAATGATCGATTTCAGGCTACTGGTATCTCACGGGGTGTTGCAAAGATGAAGGAGATCGCAGGGGTTCATAATTGGCTTCAGCTCTATCAGTAAACTTGTTTTTCTCCTTAAAAACATCTGAAGCAAATATGGTAAAGTGTTAAGATTTTATAAAGCTGGGTGCTAGATACATGTTTGTTACATTAATCTCTGTAGTTTTTGGTTCTCTGGTTGCTAACTTGTATCTAAGTCGCGGCCCACCTCTAAGGGGCTGAGCCAGGACAGGGGAGCAGAGATGCTCGGTCCACTCCCACTGTGTCCCTACTGCGCCCCGCAGTTCAGGGGAAGCGCCTCAGAGCCCCCAGGGAAGATGCCTCTGACCTGCCCCCAGGTATGCAGCCTTGTGGAAGACTGCCAGGCCTGCCCTCCCCTCCTCGCTCCTAAATTTAGGTCTGTGACCTGGGCCTAGCTCTCCCTCCAATCCCTACTTAAAATTGGGCTCATTTTAAAGTATCCGTTCTGTTGGGTTGTTTTGGGTTTTTCCCTCAGTTACCCTAACCTGACGTTTGTGCAATTTCCCTTAGCCTGTCTTCCCCACTCTCCCTCTCTAATGATTTTTATTCATTTCCATTTTATCTTCACTTTTATTTCTCTGTATCTTCCACGGTGTCCTTCAGAGTGATGTCTCCTCTCTCTTGTGTTCCTTGTAACTTGGTTTTTGTTCTGAAACGTCTGGTATTTATTTTTCTTACACTTACTCCCTAAACCTGCCCACTCTCTGTCCTTGACCTGACCACCCCCTCCTTGAACCATTTCTGCTTTGTCAGCTCCCTGCTTAGCTGCCCCTGCCTCGTTACATTTCTAAAAATTCATTGTGGGACGTTGGGATAAAACTTGCTGCTTCTTTGCGGCCACATTTTTCTGTTGAGTTTTCTTAGCCTTCAGGGAAGTTTCGTCGCTCCTCTTCAGATTTTTCTTGTGACGGTACCTTTGTAGAGATGTGTTCCTGCCAGTGCCTTTGATTGAATGTTGACTTCTAACTTTTTATCATTTTGGAATGAGTCAGAATTTTCTAAAATGACTGTTAGCGAGAGAATCCCTTGATGGGAATGAGGGAGCTTTCCGCATTTCTCAGCTCAAGGCTTCCCGCCTCTGTCCCCTCTGTCGTGTAGCGTATACCTGACTTTGTGGCACCTTCGTGTATCGGGGCGTCCTGTCAGTTTAGAGCTGTAACCTGGCCCAGCTGAGCTCCTGTCGTTAGTCCGGGGCGCCCCTGGGTCCTCCCCCAGCCTCTGATTCCCAGGCATCCTGCCCCTTCCTGCCTGCCTGCTCTCCTCGCTTTCCTGAGCTGCAACTGCGGCTGCCCCAGTCACTCACAGATTTATTTCTTCCTCCCCAGTGTCCCTGCCCTCTTCCTCCTTAGTCCGGCTCACCCAGCTGCTCCCCCCGCCCCCAGGCCAAGCCCTCTCCTGGGCTGAAGTTTTGTTGGGCGTTGCTGGGACCTGCCCCTGCAGGACGCTTGGACCACTTCTGCCCTTCCCTGGGGCACCTGCTGAACCTCGTTATAGTTTCCCGTGTTTGCTGGGGGCGGGGGCGACACTGCACACCATACGAAGTCTGTGACATTTCTCATCTCCTTGTTTTACTAAAGATGTAAGCTTGTTGGTGTTTCACACCTCTGTTCTTGCTCAGAATGATTTTCAGGAAAGTGGGAAAGATTCTGCACAAAACTGTCACCATGTACCCATCAGGCTGACCTAGCATCCTTGGCCAGGCATTCAAAGCCCTGCACAGTCTGGCCTCAGTTTCCCTCCGTGCTCTTGGATGTGACCCCGGCTCTGGCCAGACTCATCTCCCACCAACCCAGGAACTCACGGCGCACATGCCTTGCTCTCTGTTCCAGCCCGTGTTCCCTTCAGGGCCTCTTCATGGTAGCTGTTGTTTTTGGTGTCCCAGCATGTTATTTCTTCCCCCTCTCTACGTACCCACTAACAGGGATAGATGTGTAAACCCAGTATGTTAATCATAGTTCCCTTTCCCTGGGCAGCAGTCTAAGGGAAAGCTGAATGGCCCACGCAGGCCAAAGTCCCTCCCTGACTTCCTTTCGCTGGAGCTAGCTGACGCCTGCCTCTTGCCTCTGGGGTCACTGTGTCAAAGAACGTTCATCTGGAAGAACACACCATCTGCAAAATTACAGGACGTGGTGACACACGGGGAGAGCTTCCTTAAGTCCTGGATCCACCGAGGTTCCTGGTGACATAAGCCAGGCCGTCACAGTTTAGCTTAAGTGCAGCTGAACGAATCCTGACAAATGTGCCTTATTGTGTTCTCCCATTGTCCTGGTGTTTTTGTCTATCGTAGCGCACATTACACCGCATCATAGTTGTAATTGCCTGTTTATTTGTGTGTGTCTCCCACCGAAAGCCCTTTGCTGCAAGATCCACACTGCTCACCTGGGTGCCTGACCAGCATTGGGCCGTCAATAAATACTCAGTTGAAACTTCATTTTTGCCTTTCCTAATTCTTCCTGTTACTCAAGGTCTCCGCCTCCAAGTTCTTTGTGCAGCATTACACATCAAATCCAAGAATCTACGTAAAATGTCCCGGATGAAGCAGGTTCTCATCAGAGCTGCAGCCTCCCCTTCCCTAGTTAACTCGAGCCAGAAGTGATGTCGTCCTATATCTTCTTTAATTAAATGGTATCCACTCATACTGTCTTCAAAGAGAATTGCAAATGACCTGTAGCTGATATAAGTTTTCAAATGTGATTGTAGATGCCAGAAGCAAGGCCCTGGTACCGTGTTACATGTAAAAGAATCCGCAGTTGTTGAATGAAGAGCTGAGTGTGCAGCGCCGTGATCGATACTTCAGAGATCAGAGGGCAGCTGGCAGTCTGTTACTGGCTGTGGAGTCGTTATGTTAAGTGAGTCACCGGGTAAATTCAGAGGGGCCTGAAAGAAGGAGGAAGCTGAGTCACACTTTAGCAGAATGGGTGAAAGCTGTTCGAAAATCTAATTAAGCCAGAACAACTGACCACAGCTGAAAAATAGTTGCGGTTATTTTCTCCACCCAGACATCTCATTCCTTAGTAAAGGTGGTTAACTCGTCCAGGCTCAATAGCTGGAAGGAGAAATGAGACATGAGGGGATCTGGCAGAGTTCCTGATGTCTCCCATCCTGAGTGTAGCCCAAGAAGAGGCCCGCAGCCCTGGGTCCAGAACATGTTCATACCTCACAGCAGCCTCATACTTCTCTCTGGCTGTGTCTTACACATGTAATTAAAGCATATATACATATATATATGTTAGTTGCTCAGTCGTGTCCAACTCTGCAACCCCTTGGACTGTAGCCTGCCAAGCTTCTCTGTCCATGGAATTCTCCAGGCAAGAGTACTGGAGTGGGTTGCCATTTCCTTCTCCAGGGGATCGTCCCAACCCAGGGATCAAACCTGGATCTCCCAAATTGCAGGCAGATTCTTTACCATCTGAGCCACCAGGGAAGTCATATGTACTCATATAATTAGTGATAGTCTGGTTGATTCAACTCTTCTGGTGGATTGCAAGCTTCAGAAGGCCAGAGACCTGGTCTGTCTCGTGCAGAGCTCAGCCTCCCAACACCTAGAACAGGGCCTGGTCCTTAGGTCTGGGGCAATAGTAGGAGCTCCGTACATATTTTTTTAATTCATATCTACAATACTGGACACAGCTTGTTTACCTTTTATGTATCTTGCTAAGATGTTTACATGTCCAGATTTCCTTGTCTGATGCACATGTTAAAAGAACATCTTCAGGTCCAAGTCCTGTCATGTCA
Source organism: Muntiacus reevesi (assembly GCF_963930625.1). NCBI lineage: Eukaryota > Metazoa > Chordata > Mammalia > Artiodactyla > Cervidae > Muntiacus > Muntiacus reevesi. The sequence goes on from NC_089260.1 coordinate 11,765,524, forward strand.
GTGACCTCCAGCGTCTCACTAAAGTATCTCCAGTGCTTAAAACAGAAGACATTCTTTCAATATTTTCAGAAAGAATGATCTAAGTATCTGATTAGTGAAGTTTAAACTAAGGGAAGAAATGTGAACAAGTGGCTCAGACTTAGTAAGAATGTTCTGCTGGGTTTGTTTTAACCTTTGCAGTTTAAAAGTACCCTCTCAAATGCTTAAATCTTACAGCAACACTATGAGGTTTATTTTGTCAGTTTTACAGATAAGGAAAGTCTCAGAGGAATCACAGCACTTGTATAAGATCACATAGCTGGCAGGTTGGGACCTGAACCCTAGACTGCAAATTGTACGACCTTTCAACTTTTTCATAGATACCACTTAGAGATGAGATGAAATTATCAGGAAACTATCAACATTCTATCATTGGAATTATAGAATCTTAGAGTCGGAAGTGGCCTTCCATGTCAAAAATTCCAAACCCCTCTCTCATTTTTCAAAATGGAAAAAGAAGTTTTGGAGAACTTCTGCGAGCTGTCCAGAGGCACGCCTCCCGTTTGAGCCGTGATTCAGCTGGTGGCGGCCCCTCCACGCTGGCCTCCGGCTGGTCGTCAGATTTCACTCGCAGTTGGAGACGGTGGGCCCAGCTGCAGGAGGCTGAGCTCTGTCTGCTTTCCTGTATCAGAGGTTCCAGACACCCCGCCCTCTCTTACAGGAGCCTGGCCCTCGCTGGAGGAAACTGGTTTTTTTTTTTCCCTCTTTTTGTCATTTCTTTTTCTTCTTTCTTATTTACCCTGCAGGTGAGGGGTGAAGGCTGTAGAAGAGGCATCTGGTCTTCAGTGTTCCTTACCCCTCCCCCGTAAGACCTGGTTTTGATACAGCCTTTGAGAGTTGATAAGAATGACCCCACTTACCTCTTCATTTATTTACTGTTATTATTGAACCATTCACACCTCAGAGTCCATTTGTGTCTTCCTTTCTTTCTCTGATGCCCCGGGTATAGACCCTACTGTCTTAACTGCGGGTGGGCTTTGCCCAGAATCCAACAGACCTTGCCCCTGTCTTGCAGGGATAACTACCAGCCTTCGAGGCAGATTGCATTGTTTGGCCTTGCACGTCACTCTTTTTTATGAGTCAAACCCTGATAACAGAAGAGCACAGATCTAAATTTTACCAGTAATCAAACAAATGCAATGAAATACCATTTTTGACTATCAAATAGGCAAAATATTATATCAGAGACCTTGGTAGTGTATCTGGCAAGAGGGTGAGAAAATGAGCGCTCATCCATTGCTGCTGTAAGTATGAATTGCTGTTCCTTTGGGGCATACAGCCAGCTACCTATTAAAAAATACAGAGATTACATCCAGTAATATCACTTTTGTTTCATTTATCCTGTGGAAATCAAGGGTCCAGTTTGTAAGGGTCTATGTCCGAGAAAGTTTATTAAAGCTCAGTTTTTTGTGACTGCAAAAAAGCTAAAGACAATTTGAATTTCTGTCAGAAGATGTTGAATAAATTATGGTTTATCTGTAATACAGAATATAGCATGCAGTTATTTTTTAATGAGTTAGGATTATATGTATACTCTTGTAAAACTGTCTATATTACATAAATATAGACATAAAGTAATGGAGTAACATTAATGGGTTGATCTTACCTTTGGAAAAAACCAAATCTCTGTATGTGTGTATTGTTGCTGTTGTGGTCATCAGTCACTAAGCTGTGTCCGACTCTGTGACCACATGCACTGTAGCAGGCCAGGCTCCTCTGTCTTCCACTGTTTTCCCTGACTTTGCTCAAACTTTGCTCAAATTCACGTCCATTGAGTTAGTGATCCTATCTAACTTTCTCATCCTCTGCCGCCCCCTTCTTTTGCTTTCAATCTTTCCCAGCGTCAGAGTCTTTTCTAGTAAGTCAGCTCTTCGCATCAGGTAGCCAAAGTATTGGTGCTTCAGCTTCAACATCAATCCTTCCAATGAACATTCAGGGTTGATTTCCTTTAGGATTAATTGGTTTGATCTTGCAGAGTAAGGGACTCTCAAGAGTCATCTCTAGCACCACAATGTGAAAACTTCAATTCTTTGGCACTCAGCCTCTTTATGTTCCAACTCTCACATCTGTACATGACTAATGGAAAAACCATAACTTTGTTTATACAAACTTTTGTCAGCCAAGTCATGTCTGCTTTTTAATATGCTATCTAGGTTTGATTTGTCATAGCTTTCTTTCCAAGGAGCAAACACCTTTTAACTTGATGGCTGTAGTCATCATCTGCAGTGATTTTGGAGCCAGGGAAAATAAAGTCTGTCACTGTTTCTACTTTTTCTTCTATTTGCCAAGAAGTGATGGGACCAGATGCTGTGATCTTAGTTTTTTTAATGTGGAGTTTCAAGCCAGCTTTTTCACCCTTCTCTTTCACCTTCATCAAGAGGCTCTTTTAGTTCCTCTTTGTTTTTTGCCATTAGTGTTATCATTTGTATATCTGAGGTTGTTGATATTTCTCCCAGCAATCCTGATTCCAGCTTGTGATTCATTCAGCCCAGCGTTTCTCAGGATGTGCTCTGCATATAAGTTAAATAAGCAGGGTGATGATGTACAGTTTTGACTCATTCCTTTCCCAATTTAAACCAGTCCATTGTTCCACATCTGGTTCTAACTGTGGCTTATTGACCTGCACACAGGTTTCCCAGGAGACAGGTAAGTTGATTTGATATTCCCATCTCTTAAGAATTTTCCATAGTTTTTGTGATCCACACAGACAAAGGCTTTAGTATAGTCAGTGAAGCAGAAGTAGATATTTTTCTGGAACCCCCTTGCTTTCTCCATAATCCAATGAATGTTGGCAATTTGATCTCTAGTTCATCTGCCTTTTAGACACCCAGCTTGTACACTTGGAAGTACTCAGTGCACGTATTGTTGAATCTCAGCTTGAAAGATTTTGAGCATCACCTTGCTAGCATGTGAAATGAGCACAATTGTATGGTAGTTGGTGGCTCAGACGGTAAAGATTCTGCCGGCACTGCAGGAGACTTGGTTTCTATCTCTGGGGCAGGAAGATCCCCTGGAAACAGAAATGGCAACCCACTCCAGTATTCTTGCTTGGAAAATTCCATGCACAGAGGAGCCTGGCAGGCTACAGTATATGGGGTCACAAAGAGTCAGACATGACTGAACAACTAACACTTTCACCCTTTGGACATTCTTTGGCATTGCCCTTCTTTGGAAGTGGAATGAAAGCTGACCTTTCCAGTTTTGTGGTCACTGCTGAGTTTTCCAAATTTGCTGACGTATTGAGTATAACACTTCAATAGCATCATCTTTCAACATTCTAAATAGCTCAGCTGGAATTCTGTCACCTCCACTAGCTTTGTTCTTAGTAATGCTTCCTAAAGCCCACTTGACTTCACACTCCAAGATGTCTGGCTCTAGGTGAGTGGCTACACCATTGTGGTTATCCAAGTTATTAAGACCTTTCTTTTTTAGTTTTTCTGTGTATTCATGCCACCTCTTTCTAATCACTTCTGCTTCTGTTAGGTCCTGTCCTTTATCATACCCATCCTTGCATGAAATGTTCCCTTGATATCTCCAGTTTTCTTGAAGAGACCTCTTGTCTTTCCCATTCCATTGTGTTCCTCTATTTCTTTTCACTATTTATTTAAGAAGGCCTTCTTTTCTCTCCTTGCTATTCAGTTGGGTATATCTTTCCCTTTCTCTCTTGCCTTCTGCTTCTCTTCCTTTCTCAATTATTTGTAAAGCCTCTTCGAACAACCACGTTGCCTTCTTGAATTTCTTTTCCTTTGGGATTGTTTTAGTCACTGCCTCCTGTATAATGTTACAAACTCCCACCCATAGTTCTTTAGGCACTCTGTCTACCAGAATCTAACCCCTTGAATCTATTCATCACCACCACTAAATAATCATAAGGAATAATTTAGGTCATACCTGAGTGACCTAGTGGTTTTCCCTACTTTCTTCAATTTAACCCCAACTTTTGCAATAAGGAGCTGATAATATGAGTTACAGTCAGGTCCAGTTCTTGTCTTTACTCACTGTACAGAGCTTCTCCATCTTTAGCTGCAAAAGACATAATCAGTCTGATATCAGTATTGACCATCTGGTGATGTTCATATGTGGAGTCTGTTGTGTTGTTGGAAAAGGTTTGCTATGACCAGTGTGTTCTCTTGACAAAACTCTGTTAGCCTTTCTCCTGGTTCATTTTGTGTTCTAAGGCCAAACTTACCTGTTATTCCAGATATCTTGTGACTTCCTAGTTTTGCATTCTAATTACCTATGATGAAATGGACAGATTAATGATGCATCCCAATAAACCCATCATAAAAAGTTAAAAATATATTTAATACACCTAATCTTCTGAACTTTATAGCTTCAGGATAGAAATAAAGGACAGAAATTGTATAGATCTAACAGAAGCAGAAGATATTAAGAAGAGGTGGCAAGAATACACAGAAGAACTATACAAAAAAGATCTTCATGACGCAGATAACCACAATGGTGTGATCACTCACCTAGACTCAGACATCCTGGAGTGTGAAGTCAAGTGGGCCTTAGGGAGCATCACTATGAACAAAGCTAGTAGAGGTGATAGAATTCCAGTTGAGCTCTTTCAAATCGTTAAAGATGATGCTGTGAAAGTGCTACACTCAATATGCCAGCAAAGTTGGAAAAGTCAGCAGTGGCCACAGGACTGGAAAAGGTCAGTTTTCATTCCAATCCCAAAGAAAGGCAATCCCAAAGAATGCTCAAACTACCACACTCATCTCACACACTAGTAAAGTAATGCTCAAAATTCTCGAAGCCAGACTTCAACATTACGTGAACTGGGAACTTTCAGATGTTCAAGCTGGATTTAGAAAAGGCAGAGGAACCAGAGATCAAATTGCCAATATCCACTGGATCATTGAAAAAAGCAAGGAAGTTCCAGAAAAATATCTACCTGTGCTTTATTGACTATGCCAAAAGCTTTGACTGTGTGGATCACAACAAACTGTGGAAAATTCTTCAAGAGATGGGAATACCAGACCACCTGACCTGCCTCCTGAGAAATCTGTAAGCAGGTCAAGAAGCAACAGTTAGAACTGGACATGGAACAACAGACTGTTTGAAAATTGGGAAAGAAGTACGTCAAGGCTGTATATTGTCATCCTGCTTATTTAACTTATATGCAGAGTCAGTTCAGTTCAGTCACTCAGTCATGTCCAACTCTTTGAAACCCCATGAACTGCAGCATGCCAGCCCTCCCTATCCATCACCAACTCCTGGAGAGTACATCATGTGAAATGCCAGGCTGGATGAAGTACAAGCTGGAATCAAGATTGCCAGGAGAATATCAATAACCTCAGATATGCAGATGACACCACCCTTATGGCAGAGTGAAGAACTAAAGAGCCTCTTGATGAAGGTGAAAACGGAGAGTGAAAAAGTTGGCTTAAAACTCAACATTCAGGGGTACTCTTTTGCCCCCTTCTGATGCCTATGTCAGAAGCTTTGTCTATCTCCTTTATACTTTAATAAAACTTTATTACACACACACACACAAAAAAAAAACCAACTCAACATTCAGAAAACTAAGATCATGGCATCTGGTTCCATCACTTCATGGCAAATACATGGGGAAACAATGGAAACAGTGACTTTATTTTTTGGGGTTCCATGATCACCAAAGATGGTGATTGCAGCCATGAAATTAAAAGATGCTTGCTCCTTGGGAGAAAAGCAATGACATACCTAGATAGCATGTTAAAAAGCAGAGACATTACTTTGGCGACAAAGTTCTGTATAGTCAAAGCTATGGTTTTTTCCAGTAGTCATGTATGGATGTGAGAGTTGGACTGTAAAGAAAACTGAGCACCAAAAAGTTGATGCTTTTGAACTGTGGTATTGGAAAAGACTCTTGATAGTCCCTTGGACTGCAAGGAGATCAAACCAGTCCATCCTAAAGGAAATTAGTCCTGAATATTCATTGGAAGGACTGATGCTGAAGCTGAAAGTCCAGTACTTTGGCCAACTGATGCAAAGAACTGACTCATTGGAAAAGACCCTGATGCTGGGAAAGATTGAAGGCAGGAGGAGAAGGGTCCGAAAGAGGATGAGATGGTTGGATGGCATCACCGACTCAATGGACATGAGTTTGAACAAGCTCTGAGAGTTTATGATGGACAGGGAAGCCTGGGGTGCTGCAGTCCATGGAGTCACAAAGAGTCAGACACAACTGAGCCACTGAACTGAGTCTTCTGAACTTCATAGCTTCATGTCACCTACCTGAAACATGCTCAGAACACTGCCATTAGCCTACAGTTGGGCAAAGTTGATATAAGCCCTATTTTATAATAAAGTATTGAATGTCCATGTAATTTACTAAATACTGAAAGTGACCATTAGAATAGTTTTCTGGGTACAGGATGATTGTAAGGGCATTGGCTGTTTACCCTTCTAATGGTGTGACTAACCGGTAGCTGTGGTCTGTGGTTTGAGAGTATCAGATCGCATGTCATGAACCTGAGAAAAGATCAACCTTCAGAATTTGAGTAGAGACTCTACTGAATGCTTATCACTCTTGAGCTGTATTGTAAAGTCTAAAGTTGGTAGTGGAACCGTAGTAAGTCAGGCACCATCAGTAGGTGACTTTGGAGAGGGAGATGGCAGGATACCAATTCAGCTAATGAAACTTATGATTCGAGGGCAGACAGAAAGTGGAAGGAGACATCAGCATGTCTGTGTTGTTTGTCTTGTTATAACAAGCATGAAATGAGTTTATGATTTTTTTTAATAAAGTGAAAAAAAATTTGAGAGAATAGGTTTGAGACATAGACAGATGGGTTATAATCTAGTTTCTGTCACTTAATAGTTGTGAGAGGTTTGGTAAAGTATTTAACCTCAGTCCTCATCTGTAAAGGACTTCCTTGGTGGCTCAGACAGTAAAGAATCTACCTGCAACACGGAAGACCTGGGTTTGCTCCCTGGGTCGGGAAGATCCCCTGGAGAAGCGAACAACTACCCACTCCTGTATTCTGGCCTGGAGAATTCCATGGACAGAGAAGCCTGGCGGGCTACACAGTCCATGGTGTTCTCAAAGAGTTGGACACGACCGAGCAACTTTGCCTTTCACTCATCCGTAAAAGGGGAGTGATACCTACATCGCCTTGTGTGAGTAAAGGCAGTAACATGTGCAAAGCACATTGTAATCCCTCTGTAAATGTTAGTTTCTTTTTCCCTCTGTACACACAATTTGTAGTAGAATATTGAAACACAAGCCAAATATGTTGGCTATGGTACCAGTGTGTGTTATCCTGATGTGCGCGATGCGGCACTGGCCTACCAAAGGGGTGATACAGTGGCTCTGTTTGCCCCCCTTAGTCCTTATAGAGACGAAGAATAATGTACAATGGCGCCATGCCTCTCTGGTGTTACTTACCTGGTGCCTCAGTTACAAGTAACCCAGCTGCAATGCAGAGAGGAAGGAAGAGGGCCTCTGAATAGCCAAAACAGATGTCTGACAGTCAGGCTCCTATGCGATCATTTATTCTTACTTTAGATAACCCGAACAAGCTTTTCCAGTAATGATGCTATGGCAGTTACCCTGAGAGCAGACAGGAGGATCTGAGCCCAGGCGTGCGTGGAAGACTAAAATGCGAACACAAGTACTCAGGAAGCCAGATGGTCTGGGGCTAGGCCCTGTTTTCACAATGAACAACTGGTCTTCATAATGACGATGCTGAATTATTAGGGAGAAATTAATTCATGCTTCATATAATCTTGTAAAGGCCCCTAATTAGGGGGCGATACAGTCTAGAAGTATTAGCTCCAAAGATGATTAAACTTTTCAGCTCCATTGTGTAAAAAAGTAAGTTTTGTTTTGGTATTAGTGCCAGAATATAACAGAGGTCTTTATCCTATGAGGGAAAGATAGTATAGCTGCCTGTAGTTAGAAGTCTGGACAGCCACCCGTGGCAGGTGTTAGAAATTGTTCAAACAGGACTTTTAACTTGGAACAACGGAATGATCTCTCGCAAATACATTATTTGCTTTTTGACTAAAAGAATATCCATAGTCTATAATTGAAAAATCCTTGGGGCCTGGTCAGTTTCGGAACTCAGAATTTTTCAGATTTCTTAAGCAGTAGTAGGTAATGTAGTAACCCCAGCAGAGTCTGACGTAGCATACGACGGTCACATATGTTAATATTTCTGTAGTGAAGTATTTATTAGGACAAATAGTGGGTAGTTTATTTAAATAACAAAATCACCAACATGAAATAGTGGGATGAATACAGAATGTAAATACTCTAGTAGTCTTATTTCTAAGAAAACATTTTATAAATCTTTCAGTATACACAGGTTTGAATTCAGCTAAGTATGCCTGTGCAAAGACAAACGTGAACATCCGTCGCCCCTGGTTGCTGGAGCGTCTTAGGGGAGGAACCTCAGTGCCTGTCGCCAGCAGCAGCCGGAGCGCCCCCTGATGGCAGGAGCAGGACTAAGGGCCATTTTAAGTACTTTTCCTCAGGTCAAATGCTTCGTTAATTTAGGTTTCCATCTTAGCAGTCCCTCTTAAATTGTGAAAACCACCATAAGCTCACGCTCATTGATAAATGTGGCATGGTTCAAGGCTAGCCCCTGACTAATCACACATTTTCACCATCTCATGTAGGGCTGTTTTTTTCCACCTGTGTTTACAAATTCATCTCCATCATCACTGTTATCCTCATGATTATCTGTATTTAAAGCCATTTCACACGGTCATTAGGATAGCTACTATCAGAAAACCAAATGACAGGTATTGGAAAGGATGCAGAGAGACTGGAACACCTGTGCACTGCTGGTGGGAATGTAAAATGGTGTCCTCACTGTGCAAAAGTGTGTGACAGTTGCTCAAAAAATTAAAAATAGAATTACTATATAATCCAGCAATCGTACTTCTGGCTGTATACTAAAAAGAATTTAAAACTGGGTCTCAGAGGTATTTGTACCCCCATTTTCATGGCAGCACTATTTTCATTAGCTAAGACATGGAAGCAACTCAAGGATCTGTCACTGATGCATGGATAAGCAAATTGTAGTATATACATACAAGTCAGCCTTAAAAAAAGAAGGAAATTCTGCAATATGCTACAGTATGCATGAACTTTGAGGACATTAGGCTAAATGAAATATGCCAGCCACAAAAAAGACAAATACTACATGATTCCACTCGCTTAAGGTACTTGTTGTTGTTGTTCAGTTGCTTAGTCATGTCCAACTCTCGCAATCCCATGGACTGCAGCTTGACAGGCTTCCCTGTCCTTCACTACCTCCCAGAGCTCGCTCAAACTCATGTCCATCAAGTCAGTGACGCCATCCAACCATCTCATCCTCTATCGTCCCCTTCTCCTCCTGCCATCAATCTTTCCCTGCATCAGGGTCTTTTCTAATGAGTCAGATCTTCACATCCGGTGGCTAAAGTATTGGAGCTTCAGCTTCAGCATCAGTCCTTCCAATGAATATTCAGGATTGATTTCCTTTAAGATTGACTGGTTTCACCTCCTTGCAGTTCATGGGATTCTCAATGTCTTCTCCAAAACCATAGTTCAAAGGTATCGATTTCTTCGGCTCTCAGCCTTTTTTTATTGTCCAACTCACATCTGTACATGACTACTAAAAAACCCACAGCTTTGACTATACAGACCTTTGTCGGCAAAGTAATGTCTCTGCTTTTTAATACCCCATCTAGGTTTGTTATTGCTTTTCTTCCAAGGATCAGGCATCTTTTAATTTCATGGCTGCAGCCACCGTCCACAGTGATTTTGGAGCCCAAGAAAACAAAGTCTGTCACTGTTTCCATTGTTTTCCCATGTATTTGCCATGAAGTGATGGGACTGGCTGCCATGATCTTTGTTTTTTGATTGTTGAGTTTTAGGCCAGCTTTTTTTCACTCTCCTCTTTCAACTTCATCAAGAGACTCTTTAATTCCTTGAGATACTTAGAGTAGTCCAAATCATAAACACAGAAATTATAATGGTGGTTACCAGGGGCTGAGAGGAGGGAAGTCTGGGGAGTTAGTGTTTGTAGGTAAAGAGTTTAAGTTTTACAAGATGAAAAGAGTTTTGGGGATGGATGATATGGTGATGGTTGTGCAACAGTGTAACTATATTTTAATACCACTGAATTGTATACTTAAAAATGGTTAAGATGGAAATTCCCTAGCAGTCCAGTGGTTAGGACTCTGTGCTTCCACCGCAGGGGACACAGGTTCAGTCCCTGGTCAGGGAATTAAGATCCTGCATGCTGTGTGGTGCAGCCAAATAAACAAAACACCAGTCCTTAAAAAAAAAGATTTAGCAATACTCACTTACAAAAAAATAGTTAAGATGATAAATTTTATGATGTGTAATTTTACCACACACACAAAAAATTACATTCACACACACACACACAAAGCCACTTCAGCATTTTCTCACTCAAGACATGCCCAATGGAAGTATTGTCATCAATGTGGAATGTTTCTTTGATGTCAGTTTATACTTTTAGCTCATAAACTTTGAGCAAAAAGCAGTCTTCTCATTAGTGATAGGAAATACTTTAAAGTATTTATCGCTGGATTTTGCTTCAAACATCACTGTAAACCAACAAATACAAGCATTATTAAAAATAGACTTTTAATTTTGAATAATCTTAGATTTTCAGAAAAATTGCAAAGATAGTATGGAGTTCCCATATACCCTGAGCCCATCTTCCACTAATGTTAAATAACTATGGCATATTTGCCAAAAGTAAGAAATTAATGATGGTATCATAGTATTCCTTAAAGCCCACACTTTATCAAATTTCACCAGTTTTCTCATTAATGGCCTTTTTTTCCCCTGGTCTGGGATCCAATTCCGTTTACCCCGGTGCCTTTCATCTTCATGTCTCCCTGGTTTCTCCTTGAATCTGTGGCAGTTTCCATGTTTCCTTGTTTTTCACAACTTTAAAACTCTTGAGAAGTGTTGGTGAGGTATTTTGAAAAATGTCCCTCGAATTGAGTTTGTCTGAGTTTTCTCATGATTAGTGATGGCACGCACTTTTCATGTTGATGTATCACTGTAATTCCAAGCCTGAGCACCTGATGGCATCCTGAAGATTGAACTTTTTCAGAAAGTCTTTGATTCTGAGATCCTTGTTAACTTAAGCAAGCAAGCATCTAGGACAGTATGTATCTTACTTGTTAAATGATTTTACGTGTTCTTCACCGAGGATAATTCCACATCGGCATCGCAGGAAATTCAGGGTGGCGTTGTGGAGCACTTCTCTAGGAAAAGTGAAGTCTTGCAGTCCTTCCCAGGCAGCCTGCCTGCAGGGAATGCCCCTGTGAATCCTCACTGACCCACCACTGTATCTCTGGTTACCTGTGTCCTCTTTGCGTCATGCAGCCCAGGTAAATCACACGCACCTTTCCGGCATCTGAGGCGCTGCTCCCTCCAGGCGCTGCTGGTTGTCTACTGGGGCAGCGGTCACAGCACACCCACGACCTGTGGTCACTCTGCGGTGTTATGCGTGTCTTTCTGAGAGTGTATCTCCAGGAAAGAGCTGTTTCGTCTACACTGTCCATTTGTTCAAGAATAAGGTTTTCACCAGGCAGGATTTTATCAGATTCACCCATATAATTTTCTGATCATTAGAAGCTTTTTCCACTTGATTTCCAGATCATTCACACAATGATGCTTCTTCAATGTGCCTGCTAAGTCACTTCAGTCGGGTCCAACTCTTTGCGACCCCATGGACTGTGGCCTGCCAAGCTCCGCTGTGCACGGGATTCTCCAGGTAAGAATACTGGCGTGGTTGCCTTGCCTTCCTCCAAGCGCTCTTCCCTGCTTCTTCAGTGTCTGTAGCCAGTTCTAATAAATGTTCACACATACTTCAGGTTCTGTTCTTCATGGCATATATTCCAGATACACATTCCCTTCTTGTGGAATCCACTGAAGGAAAACTTGGTCAAGGTCTTAACTCTTTTGTTCTATGCAGCGTTTTCTGTTTTTTTATTTTTACTAATTTTTGTCCATCATCACTATATACCTTAAACAGCACCTGCTTCTTTAAGTCATATTTAATAATTATTCTACTTCATAATCTCCAGTAAGATGCCTCACAGACTGCAGGATCAAGCTTCTGTAATGATGTCACTGTGCTGTGCTGTTGTTAATGAGAAACACTTATTTTCTTCTTTTTATCTTCTCACTATTACCACAGGGTATCTTTGACTCTGTTTGACGTTTTTATAGTTACAAAAGAACCAAAAAAAAAAAAGCAACAAAACACCAGTATTCAGCAGATATTTTAGGAGGATTGTTATGACACAATTGAGTCTTCGGTCAGTTCAAGCCAGGTTTTGCTTCAAAATAAGTTTTGTGCCAAAGCTATGAAATAACTTTTGCTTTTAAGAGCTCTTAGACTTCAGAATTGCCGATAAGCAACTATGGACCCATTTAAAAAGTCTTTTGCCCGTGCCTCATATCACGTGAGGTCCTAGTTCCTGACTAGGGGCTGAACCTGTGCACCCTGCATTGGCAGTACAGAGTCTTAACCATTGGATTAAGGGGCATCCTTAATGTCCATCATTATGTCCCTGTCCATACCAGGGACATCCCATGGGCCTACATTTTTTGGAAGATATTTTTCATGTAGTGAAAGAAATAACAGTTCCCTTCATTAAACAATGTTTCTTGAGCACCTAGGACAGTGAGAATGCATTTTTGTTTGTTTGTTTGTTTTTAACCAGAGACCCCTTTAGCCTTGGAGCTCTAACTGCCAAACAAAGTTTCTGATTGGCACTGAAATTTCATTTATAGAAACAACAAATATTTTGACTTGTATACAAAGTAATACTCAAAATTCTCCAAGCTAGGCTTCAACAGTATGTGAACCAAGAACTCCAGGTGTTCAAGCTGGATTTAGAAAAAGGAGAGGAACCAGAGGTCAAATTGCCAACATCCGCTGGATCATAGAAAAAGCAAGGGAATTCCAGAAAAGCATCTACTTCTGCTTCACTGACTATGCTAAAGCTTTTGACTGTGTGGCTTATAACAAACTGTGGAAAATTCTTAAAAAGATGGGAATACCAGACCACCTGACCTGCCTTTTGAGAAATCTGTGTGCAGGTCAGGAAGCAACAGTTAGAACCAGACTTGAAACAACAGGCTGGTTCAACATTGAGAAAGGAGTGCATCGAAGCTATGCGCTGTCACCTGTTTATTTAACTTCCATGCAGAGAGTGTTATGCACAGCGCTGGGCTGCGTGAGGTGCAAGCAGGAATAAAGACTGCTGGGAGAAACATCAGTGACCTCAGATATGCAGATGACACCACCCTTATGGCAGAAAGCAAGGAACTAAAGAGCCTCTTGAGGAAGGTGAAAGAGGAGAGTGAAAAAGCTGGCTTAAAACTCAGCATTTAAAAACAAAGATCATGGCATCCAGTCCCACCACTTCATGACAAATAGTAGATGGGGAAAGAATGGAAATAGTGAGAGACTTTATTTTCTTGGGCTCCAAAATCACTGCCGATGATGACTGCAGCTATGAAATTTAAAAAACACTTTTTCCTTGGAAGGAAAGCTATGACTAACCTAGACAGCATTTTAAAAAGCAGAGACATTACTTTGCCAACAAAGGTCCATATAGTCAAGGCTATGGTTTTTCCAGTAATCATGTATGGATGTGAGAGTTGGACTATCAAGAAAGCTGAGTGCCAAAGAATTGATGCTTTTGAACTGTGGTGTTGGAGAAGCCTCTTGAGAGTCCCTTGGACTGCAAGGAGATCTAATCAGTCCATCCTAAAGGAAATCAGTCCTGAATATTCATTGGAAGGACTGACGCTGAAGCTGAAACTCCAATACTTTGGCCACCTGATGCGAAGAGCTGACTCATTTGAAAAGACCCTGATGTTGGGAAAGATTGAGGGCAGCAGAAGGAGATGACAGAGGATGAGATGGTTGGATGGCATCACCGACTCAATGGATGTGAGTTTGGGCAAGCTCTGGAAGATGGTGAAGGACAGGGAAGGCATGCTGCAATCCACGGCGTCTGAAAGAGTCGGACACAGCTGTGGGACTGAACAACAGCATACAATTCAGGCCATGCATAAGATTTGTCAGCTTAATATATATTGCAGCCTCGGTATTTGTATTGAAAATGGCTTAGATTTTTTACTGGTTTTCCCACAAATCCAGGGGTCTCAGGCTGCAAACTGCCACACATGTCCCAGGTTCTCCACACAGAAGTGAACATACGGTTCTTAGAAGCACGGAGTGGCTAACGTGTGGAGCCCCCCATATGAAGCTGAGCCACAGGTGGCCAGGGCTCAGGACTTAAACTTAGCATGAGCCCCGAGAAGGTTCATAGATCGTTGTTCTCAAAGCACAAAAGCAAGCAGAAGTAGAATTGGAGCTTCAGAGAAATGAGTGGCTGGGAGTCTGCTGAGGGGGACTAGGAAGAAACAGAAGGACCTGTGGGGGTGAGTGATGCCTGTCCTAGACCTTGTAGGGTGGACCTTCCAGTGGGCGGGTGGGGAGGCACCCTGCCCTGGTGTCCGTGCCCTCGCTCTTCATCAGTAGTTAGATCCCCTTATTTTGCTGAAAGAAAGGCCAAGTACCCTTCCCCTTCTCCCTTGCAACTAGTAGAGACCACCAACTGGAATTCCCACTGCAGCTGGTAAGCAGAAACGGTGTATACGGCTCAGGCAGTGAGGCAGGAATGTGCGGTGAGTTGTAAGTCTTCAAGGAGCTGAGGGAAGTAGCAAGATGGCATGAAAGGAAAATAAAGCCTTGTGGAAGAGCCCGGCGCAGTATTTCCCCCTCCATTGTTTCTCAGTAGCAGCTCCACACTGAATCAACACAACGCATCACTCAGAGGCCAGCCAGGTGCTGGTCTGTGGGATCGATACCACCCCACGGCAAGAGACGTCCTCAGGAGAGCCCTGTCCCCGGCCCCTCCGTCGGAGGGGAGAGGCCAGCGCCCTGCCCCTCACAGCCCGTTCATGACCCGGCTCCGGCAGCCCAGCTGTCATCCTGTCAGATACTTCTGTGTATTTAGCATTTACATTTAAAGAAATTACCACAGAGTAGGCCCAATTTTAGCTTACCTTACCTGTTCAAACAAACAAACAAACAGAAAAACAGCCAGAAGAGTGAATTTAGAAGACAAACCACTGAAAAGGGTACTATCAATATTTAAGTTCCTACAATGAAAATCCTACAGTGACACCCCGAGGAGTGCAGTCCTCTGCTTTCTGCCTGTTCCCCAGGGTCCCCGGGTTAGAGGTACGGAGGCATTTAGTCACATCTTCAGTCAGCTTTACTTCCTCGGAATCGTTTCACACACTTACTGGAATTTCAGCCACAGCACAGGTGTTGGTATGGGATGTGACTAGAACTCACATTTCCCAGTATCTGACGAGGGTATTTCAACTGAAAAATAGATGTAACTTCAGTTTTGCCTGAACTGACAGTAAACATAGTCAATCTTTGGGTCTGAAGTAGGTGATTTTTGTGTAATAACCAGGTATTTGAATTACCAAGAAGTGTCTTAGCAATGGCACCCCCACTTTATGGTCCTAAAATAGAAAATACAGCCACAAAGAATCTCCGTCTAGAAGAAATTTAGTGTGTCGGCACTTCAGATTTGAAAAAATGTCAAGTGTACGGACTCTATTAAGAGGGAGGTGCAAAGTTTTAGTTGGAACCGGAAACTGATGTCATCTTAATTTGTCAAGTCCTCCCCTGAACGTTGCAACCTTGCGCAAGTTCTACCAACCCAATTTTATGACAAGGTATACAGGAAAGAATCCTTAAGTTTATTTACATTGCTTTAAGCGTATTAAATGCATCCATTTCTTCATCATTTTGCTTAACAGCAAGAGCATTAACGGAAGTTTCTTTGTGTTAATAATCCCTCAGGTACTTCTGCAGATCTCTGGGGCTGCAAATACATTCTGCAGCACGTGTTGCCGAACGCAGCATGTTTTTGGATCAGCAAAACTTCTTGTAAGATGTTCCCTAGTTCCAAGACTTTCTAACTTGTTCTGGATTTCTGGGTAGATATTTGCAATTTTTCTCCCCCCCACCCCCCGCCCCCACCGTCCCCGCCTAAAACTACTGCCTGACCTGTGAAACTCAGAAACTTCTAAGTGCAACGTACTGATCCGTTTGACTCCCTTACTGATGCGTGCCATCGACACAGCCCAGGCTCATCAGGGAGAAAAAGCCAGGTGCTGTTCTTGTCCCCTGCGGTCCAGGCTTGGTGTGAAGCAGGAAACCTTGGCCAGGGCCTCCTGGGGTTTCAGAGATAATAGGGACAAGCGGGTTCTGGGAAGGCTGGTTGAGAAAGAAGCTGTCCAGGGAAGCCACCACGTCAGCCTCTGTTACTGTTATTTTAGAGGCTTTCTTTATCATCAGCAAAGCCTGGTCAGCTCTGTAACTGCTAATCCACTTTTCAGTTTCACAAACTTCTCTAGGGTGAGCCTGTTAGAATTGCAGAGTCTCTGGTCCCACCCTGGACCTAGTGGATCAGAACCTGCATTCTTCATAAGGTCTCCAAATGATTCGCCTACGCATTAAAGCTTGATAGCACTGGGATGGGGTCTTGAGGTGAGCAGAGAAGGGAATTGTGTCGGGTTGACCAGGGGCACAATAGGATGACGCAACACTGGCGCTCGAGCTTGTACCCCCGAGTGTCTCATGGCCCCGAGCCCCACAACTGTGTGATGCTCCAGTAGCTCTTAGGCAGCTTGATTGTAGAAACAAAGGCCTGCATTTGGACTGGCCTGAGGTTGGGGATCAGCAGAGGAGGCCTGTGGGAAAGAGAGAAGGTGCAGAGTTAAGTGTGCGATCACAAGGATGGTGCAAAATGGCGTTGAGGCTGAGTGGGAAGAGGGGTGGCCGTGAAGGGAGAGGATGACAGCCTGTGTAGTTCTGAGAACAAAGCAGGTTCTCTGGTAAAGTGGGGAACGCTGCCTGGCAGAGCAGCGTTCCGAGACTGCTACACAGGAGCTGTGGAACTGCTGCTCGGCATAGAGATCGTTATGGGTGGAGGAAATGTTCTGTATCTGAAACTGCCTATTATAGTATCCCCTGGCCACATGTGGCTATTGAATACTTGACGTATGACTGCTGTGGCTGAGGGACTAAACTCTTACTTTTATTTGATTCTAAGTAAAATAACCACACATGGCTAGGGGCTACCATCTGGAGAGGCCAGGTCTAGAGTCTGATGTCTTATGGGATCTGAAATTGTACGTTCAGGCAGAAGTTTTTATTTGAAATATAAATTTCATGCTAAAGAAGGATGCCTCAGTATTTTAGACCTAAAATTAACCCAAAGACACAGAACTCAAGTCTTACTATAATTCTCAACTGTGTATCACCCATGGTCTAATAAAACAGAGGGAGAACCACTAAAGGAAGGAAGGAGATCAAGATAGAAGGATGCGGCAGGGAGCAGTCACACTCTTCTCTGGCTGGTCACCTGAGACCAAGAAGGAGCTTTATGGTGGGTGGGCCAGCGCCTCATTTCCAAGGCAGCAACGGGAACCAGCCTTCAAGAGCTCAGTATCTTGTGCCTGGGATGTCGGTGCCCAAGGAAAGGGCTAGGGCTCCCAGGGGAGCCTCCCTCCCTCTGGGGAGGGACACGGAGGACTGGGATTCCTGACAGCACAGTCCGCTGACTTCCATCTTCTGCCACCAGGGGTTCTTAACTTCAGTTGCCTAAAAATCCCAGGGAGCTTGAAGAACCCAGATTCCCAGGCATCCTCCAGAGATTCTGATTCAGTAGGTCTGGAATAGAACCAAGAAACTGAAAAAAAGTTACTTAGTTTCATTGAGGTTGTGTTAAATACAAAAGGATGTACACAGTGCAAAGTGTATCTTTCTCCAGCCCAGCTCCTAGAGCCCAGGTCTCCCACACTCCTGTGATTTCTCTTTTTCACGTTTTAAGACTCACTCCTGTCTGATGTCTGTGGCTCCAGGTGGCCCACTGGCCCTGTTGCACGGCCATGTGTTGCACGAGTCTTATCCAGCTTATCCAGTCTGCCATCGGAGGACATGTGGGTCGTTTCCAGTTTCTGGCTGTTGGGAAAAAAGTGCTGAAAGTTCTGGGACGTGAGTCCTAACGCACAGAAGCACACGTTTCTGTGTGGTCTGCACCTGGAACGGGACTGCCAGGACACAGTGTGGCTGTGTCAACAGTAGACCCACCTCCGCTTGTCATTGTCAGCGTTGGGTTTTTGCCAATCAAGTGAATATATAATCATATTTCATTATGCTTTTAATTTGCATTCCCGTCATAATTAATGAAGTTTAGCATCTTTTCAAATATTAATTGGCCCTTTGAGTTTCCTCTGCTGTGAAGTGCATGTTCAGGGTTTTAGCCATTTTTCTACTACATTTTTGAACTTTTAACTGTTTTGTCAGATTTCTACATGTATTCTGGATACCAGTCCTTTGTTGATTATGTGTTGTGAACATCTTTTCCCACTTTATGGCTTGTCTCTTCACTCACTGGAGCATTTTTTATTTTGAAGTAATCTTACGACTTCCAGAAAAGTTGCAAAAATAATACCCTCATTTAACTTCCCCTAGTGTTAAAAACATAACATAATCAGGACATAAACACTCATATCACGTAAATCGACCCTGACTATTCATTGGAAAGACTGATGTTGGAGCTGAAGTTCCAATACTTTGGCCACTTGATGTGAAGAGCCCACTCATTGGAAAAGACCCTGATGCTGGGAAAGATTGAGGGCAGGAGAAGGGGCAACAGAGGATGAGATGGTTGGATGGCATCACCGACTCAATGGACATGAGTCTGAGCAAATTTCAGGAGATGGTGAGAGACGGGGAAGCCCGGTGCTGCAATCCATGGGGTCATAAAGAGTTGGACAGACAGCGACTGGACAACCGTAACATAGTAAGGTCATAACTTTATTGGAATGTCGCTTAATGTCCTTTTTCTATTCCAGGACCCCACATGGCATTTGGTTGTTGGGTCTACTTAGTTCTCTGACAGTCTGTGGCAGTTCCTCATTCTTTTCTTATTTTTCATGGCCTTGACACTTACGATGAGTACTGGTCATGTGTTCTGTAGAATGTCATCAGTTTGGATTTGTCTGATGTTTTCTCATGGATCAAGGTTAGCTTTTTGACAAGACTGTCACAGAAGTGATGTAGTGTCCTTCTCAGTATATCTTATTAAAGAGTACGTGATGTTAATGTGTCTTTAACATTCTGTTTTTAATTCTCATTTTTGGCTTTGCTGGGTCTTGGTTGCTGTGCACAGGCTCTCTCTAGTTGCGGCGAGTGGGGGTTACTCTCTGATTCTAAGTGCTCGGGGTTCTCGTTGCTGTGGTTTCTCTTGTGGAGCACGGGCTAATGGTGTTAAAATGGAATGAAAAGGTGTCAGGGTAAACTATGTTTATCTATACACATATTAAAAATTGGGCTTCCCAGGTGGCGCTCGTGGTAGAGAACTCGTCTGCCAATCCAGGAGACATAAGAGATGCGGGTTCGGTCCCTGGGTTGAGAAGATCCCCTGGAGGAGGGCATGGCAACCCACTCCAGTATTCTTGCCCGGAAAATCCCATGGACAGGGGAGCCTAGCCGGCTACAGTCCATGGGGTCGCAGAGTCGGACGCGACTGATGCAACTTTAGCAGCAGTGCTGTAGCAGCAGCATGTTAAAAATTGGTTAACCCTGACACCTTTCATTCCGTTTTAGCAACTTAAGCCCATTCTAGTCTTCCCCATTTCCTTAGTTGTAACTTCTTTCTCCACTAGTGTAATTGGTTTTCGTTTTTCTTTGGGCCATACCACACAGCTTGTGAGATGTTACTTCCCTGACCAGGGATCAAACCCCAGGACCTTTGGCTGTGAAAGTGTGGAGTCCTAACCACTGGGCCACCAGGGAACTCCCTGTAGTTTGTTTTCCATGCCGCCTAATAAGTTACCACAAATTCAGTGGTGAGAACACCACCTATTTATTTCAGCTTCTGTAGGTTAGAAGGATCTACCCCTGTGCTCTCCCGGGCTGTTGGCAGATTGATTTCTTTGTGACTGTTGAATTCCTAGCAGCTTATTTTTCAGATCCAGCAATGGAAAGAGAGTTTCTACTGCTTCAAGCCCATGACCTCTAGACTCTCCTTCAGAGGGCTTGCCTGATTGTTCAGTCCATCCAGGAGACTCTTTTGATCTTAAAATCAGCTGATTAGGGACTTTATTACATCTACAAAGTCCCTTCACCTTTGTCATATTCTGTTGGTTAGAAGCCTTCACTGAAGGAAGGGAAGGGATTACAGAAGCTGTGACCTTGCTCAGGGTCACCTTAGTGTGTGTCTGGGTCATGGGGTGTGAAACTGGCTCTCATTATCCACCATATATTCTGTTCATATGTTCAGTCCTAATATACACACAAAATGACGGAACTGCTAACCGATACCTTTGTGAGCAGCAGATGACTACTTGGCTTACTTGTCTACAGTTCTTTTCATCTTAGCCTTATATGAATGGTAACCATTCAAAATGCTAATTTCCAGTTACTTAACCACACTTTCAGTGTGGTTATAGTCTCATTTGTAATAGGTCCAATTGTAATTGGTTCCAATTGAGATTCCTCCTTCACACACTCTGGCTGATTTTCATCTTTTATTTTGTGAGGGTGCTGGAAGCATTACTATGGTTTCTAAAAGCCAAAACTATACAAAAGGGACACTCAAGAGACATGTTGCTCTTTCCTCATCCCACGGAACCTGTCCCAGTTCCTCTCTTCAGCTTTCTTACCCGCCCTCTGCAGGTTTAATAACTTACCTGGTGGTTCAGACAGTAAGGAGTCTGCCTGCAATGCAGGAGACCCAGGTCTGATCCCTGGGTGGGAAAGATCCCTTGGAGAAGGAAATGGCAACCCACTCCTGTATTCTTGCCTAGAGAACCCCATGGACAGAGGAGCCTGGGGGGGGCTGCAGTCCATGGGGTCGCAAAGGATCAGACACGACTGAGCGGCTTCACGTTCTTTCTAAAGGTTTAGCTGCTGGTTTATTCTTCCTGTATTTTGTACAAATGAGCAGATACATGTGTTTTCTTATATTCCCTTCTTTCTTACATGGAGGGTATCTTAAATACTCTTTTGCACTTTGCTTTTTTTCCACTTCAGAGCCTCAAAAATCACTCCTTATCAGTTCATAGAGTTGATCTCATTTCTTAAAACCAATGAGCATTGACCTCCATTATGCAATACACCACAATATTTTCAACTCTTCTCCTATGTGTCAACATTTAGGTTGTTCCTAGCATTTTACAGACAATGCTGCAGTGACTAGTCTTCTGGTCAGTATAAATTCAAATGAAGGAGCTAGATAATCTTAGCAGGTGTCAGACTGTGAGAGCCTGACATACCCACCCCTCACAAGCCCGTGTTGCTTCTGAGCCGCCTGCGTTAGACCCCGTGCAGTCACTGCCCTGGAGCTGTGATGGAGCTGCTGGATCCCCGGACACTCCAGTCACCCGGAAGTGGGCCTGCCAAAGACTCAACGCCCCTCCACCTGCCCCGCCCGGGTAGGCGCTTTCATTTCGTGCTGCTCCATCCCCAATCAAACAGACCTTATTTTCGTCTTTGGGGTCACCCCTTTTCTTCACCCTTGCCCCCAATCTTTTCATCACAGCTGAAAGTTTCAAGAGATAACAAAAATGTATCCTGCGGTAAGCTACCATTCTAGAATGCCAATCTTCTTCAAAGATCCCTTCACACAGGAGTTATTCTTTGTGCTTCCTATTCAAATATTCTCAATGTTACTGGCTTATTTAAACTAGTGGCAGAGGAATTCCCTTACGGTCCAGCGGCTAGGGAACTTCCCTGGCAGCTCAGATGGTGAAGGCTCAGCTGCAATGCAGGAGACCTGGGTGTGATGCCTGGGTTGGGAGGATCCCCTGGAGGGGGGAAATAGCTACTCACTCCAGTATTCTTTGCCTGGAGAATCCCATGGACAGAGGAGCCTGATGAGCTGCATTCCATGAGGTGGCAGCGTCGGCCACGACTGACGCTCCAGTGGTTAGGACTTGGTGCTCCCACTGCTGTGGCCCAAGTCCAATCCCTGGTTGAGATACGAAGGTCCTGCAAGGTGTGCAGCATGGCGGAACAACAGAAACCAAAACTAAGGACGAGAGCGCCACAGCGGGACATCAGCGGGCCTCAGGGGTGTTGTCCTGCAGTGCTTACGTGAGACTGTGTCTGCATTTATCTGGGAGAGGAGCTATGAAGATTTCTACCAAGCTTGCTTAAAAAAGGCTAAGAACCAGTACATTAAATTCTGTATTTGTTTTTTTAACACAGATTGGCTGGAGGGAAAAGGTTCTGGCTGGGATCATTCCCAAATTCATGTTCAGGTAAATGATTATTCATTTTAGCTGAAAATTTTTAATACATTAATTTATACAAGTTTTTTAAAAAAGTAAAGTGCATATTAAATATATCCTTTGGACAAGTAAAACTAAAAAGCATTCATTTTAAGACAGCATATTAAAAAGCAGAGACATTACTTTGTCAACAAAGGTCAGTCTAGTCAAGGCTATGGTTTTTCCAGTGGTCATATAAGGATGTGAGAGTTGGACTATAAAGAAAGCTGAGCACAGAACTGATGCTTTTGAACTGTGGTGTTGGAGAAGACTCTTGAGAGTCCCTTGGACTGCAAGGAGATCCAACCAGTCCATCCTAAAGGAGATCAGTCCTGCGTGTTCATTGGAAGGACTAATGTTGAAGCTGAAACTCCAATACTTTGGCCACGTGATGCGAAGAGCTGACTCATTGGAAAAGACCCTGATGCTGGGAAAGATTGAGGGCAGGAGGAGAAGGGGATGACAGAGGATGAGATGGTTGGATGGCATCACCGACTCAATGGACATGAGTTTGAGTAAACTCCAGGAGTTGGTGACAGGCAGGGAGGCCTGGCATGCTGTGGTTCATGGGGTCACAAAGAGTCGGACATGACTGAGTGACTTAACTGATTGATTGATTAAGTAAGTTGTACAAAGTTTTTAAGGCTAATGACCATAAAGATAAAAGAATCTGACAAATGTGAAGGTAAAGGACATTTTATTTATTGACAGATTAAAAACCATAACTCCAGGTAGTGCAAAATACACCACTGAACCCAATTACAAAGAACTGGTATTAATATACAATGTTTAAGCAATGCTACAATTATTTTTTGGCAAAGTGCTGTATTGTTTAGTCTGTGTATAAAACTGACCATCTATGAACCAATCAGTACAAAAATTTTCTATAAAAACAGAAAAAAAATTTAGACAGTGGCTCAAGAAAACAAGCTGCCATTTATGCATAGATTGATGTACAGTATATAACCTAACCAAATGTCCCTTTTAAGTTTTCAAGTTGTTGAAAAAAAAACACAAAAAAACTGTGTCCAGAAACACACCAGGAAGGCACAGAGTACAGCCTACAACAGTCTTCAGTCTCTAGGACTCACGCCCTGCCCTTGAAAAGCAAATGTGTTCACAATTTCACTTGAGGGAAAAAAAAAAACAAAATCAAAGCCACTTAAAATAAAATAATACACACAATTACTGATTAAGATTTCCAAACCTCTGGAGGAAAACACAACCAAAAAGCAAGCAAAACCACTCACACACACCAAGCTTGGAAACAGACACATCTAACCTCCCCAAGCTGGTTTGGTTTTTAGAAGTCAACCTAGAAAACAAATACTAAAACTTCAGGCAAATACAGAGAAAAATTGAGCATTTAGCAATTACACAATTTAAAAAATATTTTAAGAAAAATTGTCAATGACACACAAAACATTATCCACTTAAGCTGCCTTCCTTAGAATAGTAACTTCTCCTCCCACATAAAGGATACTGTTGCAAACAGGAAAAGATATCCTTATCTGTATGCTTTCCAGGACTGCCTTCTCCACTCCAGACCACTGCAATTGGTGTCAAATTTCAAGTGAAATTGGTACATGGCAAGGCTGACACCACTATATTATGTAAGTTTTCTAAATAAAGCGTTTTATATAAAACTTTAAGCATTAAAATAAGTAGATAAGAATGCCATTTATAATACATCAACAGGGCCGATGGCAGTGAAACCATCCATGATAGTGGCCCAACTCTTTAAAGAATTTAACCAGTATGTATGGGACTTATAAAATAAAAAGATAATTTTAAGGTAACATTACAAACATATGCTAGTATCTCCAGTACAAGGAGCAGTCTCTTAACTGATTCTAAAAACAAAAACTAATAATTGGAAACTCTTAAACTTTTTCCACTAAGCTATTTAAATTTAAATGTCTATCTTCTAGAGTTCTTTTTTGTTTTGTTTCGAACTCAAAGAAAATGAGAAAAAGAAAGATATCCTTCTTTACTCTTTTTTCTTAAAAGAGTATGTAAGACAACATATTTCTTTGAGGAAGAAGAGAAATAGCAAAGATACTCAGATTCAATGAAGACACAAAGATTACAAACCAGTGTACTACACAGATTTGAGAAGCAAAAACATTAGGCAATGCTGAGTGGCCCTCTCAAGTTTTAAGTAAACTGTAATCTCACTAGAATCAAAGTTCTGATACAACAGAGAAGGTATGTAAACAGAAACAGTTTGCATCGGAACTGGGAAAAAACGCATAGGAAATCAATGTAAAAAAAGCTCCCTGCAACAGTGAGTAATAAACCCAATCACTCTGCACCTTCTGCAAAAAATTCCCTACCCTCCCCCCAACCCAACCGTATAAAGTCCCACCGAAGATAAATAATGGGTGGTTAATCTTCAACTTATGGTGCAGTACATAATCAAATTATTTGAGGAAGAAAAGTAATAAACATAAGATATACATCATAAAATGTTTTAAAAATGAAAAACACCAACTTTGAGAAACATGGTGCATTATAACTAAGAAACTCATTCATGAAGCACTGCTGTGTGCACCACATATTCCAGACTTTTTCCAAGTAACATGCTATATTATCAGTTTAGAACCAGAGCGCTAAATTCAAAAGGGTCTTCTTTCTTTCTCACCGCTGGAATTTTTAAGAAATACGCACTAAAGCACACTGTAAACCATTTATATTTACAACAGCAAAAATAATTAACTTATAATAAGCTGCATTTCAGCCCTGTTTCAAAGAATACTTAACAGGTCAATAGCACTCTCTGTTATTATTGGTCTTGTGAACCTGCACATGGTCGATCCCTAACAAACACGTGATGGCCAAGAACTGCCTTAGGGGACCACTTTCTTCAGTTCTTACACGGGCCAGTTTTAGACAGAAGCCTTCAGACACTGATGCAGAAACCACAGTATGATATCACAGATGTATGGTAGGCCCTACCCTGAAAAAACACTGAAAAGACTGAAGTCAATTGTTTTGCAGGTACAAAGCATAAAAAACCTGGCCCAAATAAGGCAAATGAAAAGTCAGTAACTGATAGAGATGTAAATGTATTTAAGGTATCAGGAAATCTGAAAAAATAATAGTTAAAAAAAAAGACAATTGCAGTTTTATATACAAATCTGTTCATGCGGCCAAACAAATTCTCATGGCTGAACTTCCGGAGCTCATGAGGTACTAACAACTTACATTTAGTATGTGAAAAAAAGAGACCCCCATGTATTCAGAGGCTTACACCTATGCTCAAGTTAGCAACATACGGCCCTTTAACAGTCATGGCATAAAACATACACACTTTCATGAACACTCTATCTCCCAATGCTGGTAAACACAAATAGTAACAAAACAACTTCTAGCTCAGTTTGACAAAACTTAACAGACTTGGCCCCTAATGAGGAAAACAAATAAATAAAGGGGTAGTCGAAACAGAAGGGGACTAAGGTGAGAAGGAGGATCTAGACCCTTGTTCTGGAGAGATATTCCTGGCCCTTCAGCACAGCCAGTGGTGGAGGAACAGCCTACCACCATCATCTAACTAAGCTATGTCACCTCTCCCGACTCCACACGTCCCAGTCTGGTCAGAATTCACTGCAAAGTCTCCCATGGTTCCCTGCATCCAGATGCTACAGGGTTGCTGAAGAATAAAACAATACTTCACATAACTATATGCTGCTTTTTCCTCGACAACACTGTCTAGTCGTGTACTCAATTAGGATTGCAGAGGAGACTGGAAAAATAAGCTATCTGACTATGAAGGTGATAGTATTATTGCTCTGTCAGTAGAATGTGCTTTGGGTTGTAAATGTGTTCAACTTAATTTCAGAGGAAACTGGTCAGAGTGCAGATGGCTCAGCAAAACCCATCCCAACTGCGAAAAAATAAAGTGACTAAAGGTAAAGAAATAGGTTTTCTCTGCGTTCGTTGAGCTAACTGGCCTCGGTGTGACCCGAACCCCGCACCCTGGCCTCACAAGCACCAACACTCTGAAGAGGAATTGTGGCCGAAAAGCTGCCCGGCCCCGCCCCTGCACTAGACTCGGCACAGGGGCCCTTGGAATTCCGCCCAAGGATCAGTTCAGGACAGCCCCACTTCAAATCAGTACGCGGTCCTCACGACTGGGAGGGAGGTACATGTTACTACTCCCCCCGTGGTGGAGGCACCAAAGGCCAAAGTGGTTAAGGAATCTGCCTGAAGCCCAAGTTAAAAACATATATATAAACTTAAGGAAAAACCCAACCTGTCACTCTTCATTTAGATGCTGTGAACAGATGTCACCAGGAATCCCCTTCACTCTTGCTTGCCAGCTGGCGGAACAGGCTCCACAGCAGAGGATCTATCACTGTATCAGAAATACAAAGCCTATCTCTTTTCCCCTGGGCAGATATAAATAGGAAGCCACTAGAGTGCAGGACACGTACTTCTGAATTTACAGCTGATGTGAGGTGGCGAGCAGGCAGAGCTGGCAGGAAAGAATCCAAACAAACAGTGGACCAATGTGTTACTTACAGATACACATTTCCCCAAATACAATTTCACAGGTCGAATTTAATCCCTCTGCACGTGAGACGGGCACTGTTGTCCCACGATGCCGTAATGTCTGTACCACGTTACACATTCACATCGGAATTATTGAATGCATTGTTCACTAACACTTAATGTACCTGAATTCCAAAATGAACTGCATGGCTAATCTGGGAAATAAAAACCCCATACACACAGAAATATATCAAGTTTTCTTCCAAAAGAAAGTTCAGCCATAATTCCATTATATCTGTGACAACCACATCACCTGTTAATGCTCATGTTAGTGTGTAAAAATGAATTCATTATATACAGAAAAGATTATCAAGTACTGGTCAATAAAGTGTATGGCTGACCCTGAGAATAAATTTCTGCTTACTCAAAAGACTGATTAATACCCAATAAAATGAAATTGAAAGATGCCTATTCTCGTACTTGGGAAGAAACATCTTTAAATTGCTAACTCATGTACACCTTAATAGATTTAAAGACCTTCCCAAACACTAACTGTACTGATATGTTTCCAAAAATATTCTGAAAAAATTTTTACAAAAAAGCAAATGTTAAGAGCAAGGCATTACGTGATACACAGCATATAAATCTGGTTTTCAAGACAGTGTCTAAACACACCGATCAAACTATGTGATTGGTCATCTGTTGGCTGTAGAGAGACAGCAGCTTCACCGTCCACACACGCACCTGCCCACACGTATGCACAACTACGAGAAGCCAACCAGACACGCTTCAGATTCTTAGTAATTGTACTGACGGGGGCAGGGCTGATGGACAGCCCAGCCGCTGTGCTTGACTTGCCGAGAGTGGCAATCTCTGGTAAGATTTTGGCGACGGAGGCTATTTCTGTTCAGAGACTGTCTTTCACCGTGTTCTTTAATCCACTGCGAAGGGCGAAAGCTCTTGGGTTGTTCCAGAAAAGCTGTATGAGCAGCGAGAGCTGCAACGTAGCAATGAATATGCTGCCCCATCTCATTCTCAGTTTCCACTCTGCAACAGAAGAAACTGGGGATTATTACAGAACATCGTGCGTTATCGAGGAAACTGAAGAAGCTACTTGGCAATTCAGTTCGCCACACTGACTTGTCTGGCTGACCGAGCGCTCAGGGTCTCAGGGCCGTCAGACAGGTTCTGACTTTGTGAGCACGCTGACTGATAATGGCAGACAGAGGCAGCCAGCTCTCACTGAAGTACGTGATAGAATCCACCCACAGGTGGTAGGCTGAGTGGACTGTAGTTTAAAAAAAATGCTTTACACTTTGAGTGAATTTCAGTTACACACCAAACACATTTACACACGTATTTTGATTCTCACTATAACCTTAAAAGAAAACTATTTTAATTCCTAAATTTTACTAATCAGAAAACTCAGGCTCAGAGAGGTAAATGTCACAATCATTACCTAACTCAACCAAGAATGTAACAAAAGTCACGCTCCAAGGTTTGATTATGAGGCAGGGTTGATACTGAGGCATTGTGCCAACAGCAGCTCCACAGACTTTATCTGTTTATAAGCAAAATGTTCTAGGAAAACAAGCTTTAAGTCTGAATTTAACAGAAATATGCATAAAGAAATTCTCATCTCAAATTTGTCTTGGTAAGATATCTGCTTATTACAAAACATAACTCTTAAGTTTTAAATTTATATCACAACAGGCACACTTTGGAATGGCATTTGCAGAGCAATGTTATAAAGACCCTTGGAGAACACATAATCTTAATATACGGCTACAAACCATGTAATTACTATATATTTTCTGTATTAAAAGCTAATCAGTTCTAAACTACATTAACACATAATGAAGAACTTTAAGATTTTTAAGGGTTATTTTACACAGGAAGGCAGTTATATATTCTGCCTACAACTGCTAGAGGAAAACACAGTTATGTTTTTAATATATTATTTTTATTAAATAGTAGAATTAAAGCAGGTCACATTAAGAAACTAATAGAAAGCAGTTAAAACAAAACAAAGACAGTGGTTTTTAAAAGTTGGATGCCTTGAGTCCTTTGCCTTCCTACTCAGACTGATAACACATATCATACAGTCTCAAATGAAATATACTTACTCTGTGCCAGTGAGTCTTATAAGCAGCTTTTCCTGGCCCTACAAATGTTAAATGGTGAACTATTAAATCACTAGTAAAGTTGAAAATGCTGTTTAATTTTACTATTAGGATGTGGTCAACTTTTCTTTATTAAAACTGGGTTACTATGGGTCATTAAAGGAACATGTAGTACTTAAGATTATGATAGCACATAAACCTTCACATACAATATTTTATAAAGGCTAAAATGCAGTAAAGTACATACTCTGATGCCTGTCTTTAACTGTTAAGCACCTTACTTTTATGTACTTTATGGTAATCTCTACAAGGATACACAGGATGAAAACAATCTTAACGTTCGAAAAGCATATGGTTTACTTCTTGCTCAGAAAATACAGATATTTACCACATAGCCATCTTCCTAGTTTTGGTGACATCTGATTTCTATCTTGATTTACTGGGCCTTTCTTATAAGAATTTAAAATCCAAATATAAAGGTGTTAAAATGTTTTAGTTATTATAAAACTGTAATAATTTACAGTACTTTCTTATGTTCAGAAAGAATTCATATAAAATTAGGTGTGTCCATTTGATCCTTTATTTATAATTAACTACCCTAAGTGTTATATCAAAACATATAACAAGATACAGTGACAAACAAGATATAAAAAATGAACATTCTCACTGCATCAAAACTGCAAACACTTAACCAGGTTCAATGCAAGGTCCTGAACTGGTTCCTGGTTTGAACAAACTAGATGAAATATTCTGGGCTTTAGTGGGCAAATCTGAGTATGGTTTGTATAGTTCACAAAGTAAAATTTTACTGGGGAAAAAAAAAAAGTAGAGATCATTGCCTAAGAAAGCAGATTATAAAACAGTACCTATAGCTTGATCTCATTTAGGTTAAAAATGGTGTTATATATCCATGCATGGACACATCCAGAAAATACCACCCGGAACGATATGCCCTAGAATCTTGACAGTATTCATCTCTCAGTAGTGAGAAAAATGTCATTTAAAATTAAAAAATTTTTGCCCTTTCTAATTTTCTGCAGTGCATATGAACTGCTTCTATTGTCTATGAAGCTGCTAAATATACATATGTAAATACACATACTTTAAATATTGAAAACATAAATATACAAATGCTAGTAATTAATCACACTAAATTCTCGAGTGGAACTCCTCAGTGATGAGATCAAAATAAGGTAAGAAGAATTTCTAAGAACTGAAGAAATTAATTTGAATCAACTGCTAAGCAATTAAATAAATTAATTAAACCACCTCAAAGAACTGTATTTTAAACTTCTGTTGGAATGCCTGAAACATTAACCTCTTGATATATTTATAATATGGAATAAAGTGCCAGTCAAAGATCAAAGATCCTACCTAATACAAAGCTTGGGTAACAATATAAGCAAATGTTTTTCAGTCTGGCACAAGCGTATATTTATCTTCATTCAAGAACATCTACAATATTGAAAGTGCAGCAAACTCTGGTAAAGTTATCAGATTAATGAGCTGCCTGGGCTTTGTTTATATTTGGCAAACAGGAAATAGAAGGAGATACACATACAGTGGCGTGGTTAGTAGAGTCAGAGCCTGGACAACTGAGAAAGAGGCCCTCGGGGTGACTGCACTGAGCCACAGAACACTGAGCCGCTCCAAAGCCCAGTTCACCTGTCCCCTTGACAGGCATGAAGGGAATTAAGGCAGTGCCAGGACCCTACCAATAGCTTAATGCTAGAGGGGACCTCCCACCAACATGCATCACAGACCAGCTGGACTTTGAGCCACTGCACGCAGCCACCGGCTTTGTTTTAGTGGGTGGGAACCATCTTGAATGTAGTCCCAGGATAAAGGCCAGACTGTGAGTTTGTTCTGGAATGGATTACTGACCAGACACGCTCCCTGAACCATTCCAGACACTCAACCCATCCACCAACCAAGCAGAGCCTTTCAGACCACTTGGGGCACCCATTTAACCACAGAACAGTATTTGGATGTGAAAGCTTCCCTCTGCAAGGCAGAAAAGAACACTCTGAGCAAAATGCTTTGCTAAATCTGCCATGTTCTTTACCTCATGCTTCAGATTCCTCAGGTTTTCAAGGCTAAGCACCATTTGATGTGACCTAGTTAGGACTACTTCGAAGATCACGAGATTTATTTTAAGATATACCGTTCCTGTCAAATTTGATACCCCAAATAATCCAGACTATAAAGTGCCAGAGTTATATTCTAAGATACTTAGCAGAAATGCCAGTCTTTTCTTTCCATTCAGTAGCAGAATATTACAAACGAGACAGCTCTCATTACATAACTGGGGCCATGCTAGAACTAATATTTTGAAAATCTCAAATGAGTTCATCTTTTCATACCATCACCCGCCTTATGCACTAGGCACATACTTTCACGAACATCGGTGGAGACAGTAACGTACCTGGGACTGCCTGGGTTATGGAATTCCTCAGTCCCACAGTGGGCCTCACCGAGACTGGGGCAGGGGTCATGCACAGCATAGACGGACATGCTGGGGTGTTCGATGAGAAGGTTTTCCATAGGACTGGTTTCCACCTTGATAGTGGTTAATCCACCTGCAGTAAAACATGGGGGAGGGGTGATAAACCAGCTCTCCTCCATTGGACAGGACTCAAACTGGAGGAAGCAGGAGTCACTCGTGTCAGCCAAGCACTCGAGGGACGCAGGGAGACAGGAAAAGACTGAAGGGTGCTCGGGA
The DNA here is from genome assembly GCF_963930625.1 of Muntiacus reevesi. Lineage (NCBI taxonomy): Eukaryota > Metazoa > Chordata > Mammalia > Artiodactyla > Cervidae > Muntiacus > Muntiacus reevesi. Next base: position 11,797,256 of record NC_089260.1, read on the forward strand.
GGTGACTCTTCACTGATGTCATCTTCTTCCTCATCCTCTGCTGCTGAGAAACCCGTGCAAGTGTCTAGATGGTAGTCCACACACGTTGTTGAAGTCCCGCGGGGTATGAGTAACACATTGAGATCACATCAGAGCACAGAAAAAGAAGAGATGATGCTGTTAGCTGATGCTCACAGTCCTCCCTTTATTTAGATCAGACACAAAACCATTCATATTCACTCACAATGATCATAAAATAACTTCTGAGCACCTAGTGTGTGTGTGTGTGTGTGTGTGTGTGCGTGCGTGTTAGGGGGCAGTGTGTATCACTGTATGGGATGGAATATGTTGGTTTGGCAGAACAGTTTTTAAGATTGGTTTCTCTTCTGCTGCATAGACACATAATGCACCAGATGGGTTACTGCTTGTCGGGGATGGGGGTGTCCTATAAAAGTGCCTCTAACTGGGTCAGGGTTTAAGAGCTGCCATACTGGAGAGGCTGACATCAGTTTCACTGACCTGATCATCTGGCACAGAATGCTTCCTGCAATTTTTTTAGACAAATTCTTGTTTATTTACTTTTAAGGCTTAAAAACCTTCAGAATTATTGGTTTACTTATGCAAAATCTCGATAAAAGAGTTTCCACTTTTGCTGTGATGATTAACGGCTATACCCTTACCTATGAAGTCAACAAGAATCCACTCATCATCTTCTTTCTCACTAAATTCTGGTTCTTGGTTCGAAGAAGTATTGACTTCACCCACAAACATTTTATTCAATCTCTGAAACATTGTTAAGGCAAGACTGAGACTTTGGCTGGATGTCTTTGTAGCTGAGATTTCCAAAACCTGTCTTCGGTCAGCCTGATGCCACTGACAGGGGATTAAAGTGCACAAGGTGCTTATTCAACTTAGGCGAGAAGCAGGAATCATTATCCCTAAAATAAAACAGAAAAAAAGGTTATTTCAAATCAGCACATATTTATATAAAGTGTACATCTGCTCACCCCTAGAGAAAAGCATAGGCCTTAGCCTACAGCTTGGCTCTTCCCTTCTTTCAAACACAAGGATGCAAAATCTCTTTTTTCTTCAAAATCTCTTTTTTACAAACATATAATCGAGTACTCAAATGCAACCTGTAAATATCTCAAAATGCACAATGGAAGGGGTTAGTTCTCTTTCACATCTGTGCTTTAATAGTAAGGGATATAAAATAATATCCCTGGGTAACATATTTCAACTGAAATACTACTTTTCTGTAAGTAGAGCGAAAGCTAGGTTTTCATGGTCAACTGGTCAGAAGCTGCCCACGGCGCCCAGCACTCGTGCCGGCTACGTGTCCACTGCCGCGCCAAGCCCTCAGCTTCCCCTGGCACCTTTTCTCTCCTGCTCTGTTCCTGTGTATGATTGTAAGCACACCTAATTCCATTAACATCTGTAACTACAGCGCACTTTGACCTTCAAAACCATTCCCACAGCTGGTGTGGGAAAAGTCACACTGTAGAGAACTCAGGTGGCCCAGCAACCAGAACCAAGAAGGACCACTGTGCCTGGGTTCAAAGGTGGCGTGTCTCCTACCAGGGTGAGGAAGTCACCCTACTCCAAGGGTTCTACCCCATGGAGTTCTGGTGAGTTCTAACGAGGAACTCCAGCCGCGCCTGATCTTATTCCAGAGTTCCAGATTTATATACCCATTTCTGCCTGGTTACCTGTTGGGCAGGCCAAACCTAATAAGTTGCAAGGAGATCTTTTAATTTCCCCCCACAAACATACTCAGGCTCACTGCCAGCCTCCCCTCTTCTCAGGAAAGAGAGGCAGTAGTTATTCAGACCAAACACTCAGCCCTCACCCTGGACTCCCTTTCATCCTCACCCCCGCACCCCTCACCCAAACTGCACACATGGCTGGAATCCGCCTACTTCTCTCCACCTCTCTCACCCTAGTTGAAGCCAACTGGTTTGACTTTGCCAATCACCACCTCCTAGATGGCTCCCCTGATCCTACTCTTGTCCAGTGAGATAGTGCAGGCAACCTACTTAGCAAGGCACTTGGTACAGAGTTCTCAGTCAGCGTCAACTGTTATTCTGCAAATATTTGCTGAGCACCTATTATGCATCAGGCCTAGTGCTCAGGGCAGGAGAGACAGCAGCGGACAAGGCCCTCCCAAGGCAAGCCCACCAACCCGGTGTGATGAGTGTCACGTGAGAAGTACTGGGGATTCCTCAAATCCCAGACAGGGGTCACAGGACACCTGCAATCATGACCTTAATCGTGAATGGCTGAGCTCAAGAACAAACAAAGGAGAAAGAATGCTATGGAAACGTGCAGATGAGTGAGAATCTGGCTCACTTCCATTTGGCTCAAGATCCAGGCGGACAGTCTTGACAGCAGACTTGGGGGCTATGTGGGGACTGGATCCTGCACGGTGTTGTGTGCCAGAAGTGAAGGGGAGGGGAAAAGTCAAGGATGCCCTAGGTTTTCGGCCTGGCCAACTGGGGGGGGGGGGGTGGTAGGACAGTTCAGTGGAAGAGGAACACAGTAGAGGTGTAGGCCATGTGCTCTGGACACGAGGAAGCAGGGAAGTTGATGAGTCCTGGGGATGTCTGCAAGGAGCTAGATCTAGGGCTTTGCAGTCCAAGAGCACAGTGTCTGCTGAGGGCACAGATCTGGGAGTTACCAACACAAAGTGGGTAACGGGAACCATAAGAACCGTGAAAGTAGGTGAGATCACACAGGGAGCCTCAGCCCTGAATCCCTAACTTCAGACTCTGGATATTTCACTTTCAAAACAATCATCCTTAGCTATAAATGATGTGGTTCAAATCTGTTGGTGATGAGACTCCTGGTTCAATTCTTCATGTGTTCTCTGGACTGCTACGACTGTTTGGCAGGCTACTACTCATGTAGTACTACAAGTATGTGTTTAAATAAATGACACTGGAATACTTCTGTGGTCACAATCTGTCATCTTCAGCCATTAATTATGAAAAACGGGTAAACAGGAAGTGTCACTTGCATAACCAGTCTCCCTAAAACCCTTCTGGAAAGCAGTCTGGCCAATCATGTAGTCTAGAGCTGGAGGATGAGAACTCAAAGTGAACCTTATGTTGCATGTAACAGAATTTACAAGAGAAGTGGGTTGTGTAGTTGGCTAGACTTGATTATCCCAAAAGATGAGCTATCCCAGGGCTGATGTGTACGTAAAAGTTTTGAGCATATGAGCTAGGAAGGAGAAAGGATACTTTAATCATTCCCCCATTTCTCTTAAATTATTGGCCCCAAGTACAGTTCTGTGTCTGCTGACCTAGTTGGATGAATTCTCCCGAGTGCCCGGCTGGACTCAGGCCGCTGGGTGGGGAGGGAACACCCCACGGGAACCCTAGCTCGTTCTGAATATGCCCCTATCCCCCAACTGTGGTGCCACATGTGGTCAGTCCCTGAGGCCCAGGCCAGTTAAGTGGCAGCTACAAGGCAGAAATCATGCTGGGGCCACTGTGCTTGGGCAGCTGCAGGTTCCAAACTGCCTCCTCTGGCTGTGCCCTGTTCCGAAATGTGCGGAAGCCAGCCTAGGCCTGGAGGACACACGGCTCTGCCAGGGGAAGGGCGTCTCTGGAGGAGCTTCCCCCAGGACCGCACGAGTCAAGCCTCTTTTGGTTTCCTAAAGTGAGGTTGGCCTGACTTTGCCAAGTTCCTCCAGCCCCGCGTTCTGTAGCTGTCACAAAAGACAAGGAGCTGCTAGAGAGGCCCCAGTACACTGACACTGTTCAGTGAGATGGCCTCTGGGCACATCAGGTGAACGATTATTTGAAATGCAATTAGATTGAAAAACTACAAAAAAAAAAAAAAAAATTCTTTGGCCCCATCACACGGCATGTGGGATCTGAGGGATCTTAGATCCCCGACCAAGATTCGAACTCACGCTCCCTGCAGTGGAAGCTCAGAGTCTTAACCACTGGATCGTCAGGGAATTCCCTGAGAAACTAAATTTTTAATTTTATTTAATTTGGGATATAGTAGGTTAAATAAAATATATTAACAAAATTAATTTCACCTGTTTTCTTTTTCCTTATTTAAGGTGGCTACTTAAAAATCCAAACCTCCATACACAGCTCACACTGTATGTTACTATTGGACAATGCTGTTCTAATGTCTTGATGGCCTATCTTCCCAAGGACCCAGACTGTCCCTACCAGGTCACTGCTACTCTTCACCTTGGCTTCGGCCCAAGAATGGAGGCTCTCCTTGGGGCTGGTCCTCTGCAGCTAAAAAAAGGGAAAGCAGGGCTTCAGACTGCACTCCTCAGCAGGTCACAGGCTTTTTGATATTCACAACTCTAGGATAAAGATAAAACTAAGGTGAAAATTCCAGAGAAGGCCAGTGTCCTAAGAGGACAAATTTACAAATACAGCTCTGGAATTTAGCCAAGAGGTAGAGGAATGAAGGCAAGGTGGGAGGCGCTGCTGTTGTCCCCAGCACCTGCGGGCCTGGCAGTCTCACCCTGGTGGAGAAAAGAAACGAAGTGTCTGTGCCCCAGCACTTCAAGGGGGCAGCTGTGGCCTCTTCCGCTTGGCTCTAAATACCTCCATTCCCTCCCTTCATTATAAAATGAACCAAGCCACCTTACAGAAAGTTTAGAAAATAAATAAGGAAACTGTTACTCCATACTTTGTTGCAATCAGTTAGTACAGTGTGCATTTTCTTCTACTAATAGTTTCTTTTTTATCACAATTGTAGGCCAATGCATGCCCAATTTTGTATCCTGCTTTGTTACTTTTGTTATCAATATTTTTCATATTACATGAGTAGAAATGCTCTGTGAGCAGAGAAAGGTGACTGAGTTTAATACTCATGGGGTAAAGCATTCTAGTTTGAGAACTTAGAAAAGGAGTTACTAGGTTGGGAAGAGTTTGTTGATGTGATTTATTTTCTCATTTTTGAGACAGGCAACCAACCTTGAGGCCACATGGCTCTGGAGTTAGCCTGCTCAGTTGAAAATCTTGACTCTGCTCCTCAGAACTTGTATTTAGGATATATATAGTAACTTCTCAGTGCCTCACTTTTCTTATCCCTAAAATGGGGAGATAGGGCCAACAGGAGGAATAAGTGTGTATCACTTAGAAGCAGGCATTCTGCAGGCACCCAGTAAATATTAACCACAAGTTCACTTCAAACCAGAGCAAGTCACTTAGCATCTTTGGGTCTGAGTGTCTTTATTGGCAAAATGTTCATAAAGTCATCAGAGCTGCGATTTACTCAATGTTTATTGTATGCGACACACTTGAGGTACTTATTTGTCCCATTTGATTAATAAGGAAACTGAGGCTCAGAAATTAAGTAACTTGCTCAAAAGTGACAGAGCTATTCAGGGGTGGGGCCCATGTTAGAGCAGAAGTCTATCTGGTTCCCAGGACCCTGCGTTCTTGCCCCCCACCTCCAGCATGGGATGTCTCAGGTTCCTTCCAGCCTCAACTCTGGCTCTCTGAACTTCGGAGAACTGCACTTTTCAGTTGGTTTTGGCTGCCAGTAGGCGGCTCCAAAAACATTTTAAATTAAAAAAAAAAAACAAACCCACAACTTTGATGATTTAACTCCTAACTATGTGTACAGTTGTGGCTTCTTGACAGTTTCGAAATATCAGGTGGCCAAACTAACACATCATCATCAAAAAGCAGCTCAAAATGATCTCTTTATCCCACCCTCTCTCACTAGTTTAGAAGAATAAATGTGCTGACTCAAGTAATTTTACATCAATTTTAAACTGTTGAAAAACCAAGCCAAGAAAGTTGTCTTCACTTGTTCTACTCTATCCAACCTACTCAGCCAGCTACAAGGAGGTTATTCTCCCCAGGATCCACCAGGTTGGCTCCGAAGCCTTGAATGACAGTGAACAAAGACAGCAATAAATGGTAATTCAGAGCCTGTTAACCCTGAGGTTTGAAAGTGGGACCATTCCCAAGAGAACTATGAGCAATCGATGAAGCATTCACAGAAAAGAACAAAAGATAAAGAAAAAAACAAACCAGACCTTAGTCATAGAAATTAGCAAGGTCCTGATTCCAGGCTGGAACCTTCGAAAATTATGCTGCCAGTTCAGGGTTATAGTGACTGTGCCTTAAAAACAAACGCTTCCTACAACTTTTTGCATCTGCAGTGAAAAAGATGTTTCAGTTACCAAGCGATTTCCAGATCTTGGGGCTCCTCATTTCCTCTGTTCAACAACCCCAGGGGACTCTTTCCACTCCCCTTTCTCAAAACTACTTTGCACTCAGAACGGGTTCTTGTCTCAGTGACGGAAAGGGGGAGGCCCTCCTCCTTAATCTCCTCGAAATTAGAATTAACACAGGAGACAATGAGCAGATGTAATTAGGAAATACAATTAAACACACACACACAGAATCCCTACAGAACACACACACACACACACACACACACACACACACACACACACACACACACACACACACACACAATCCCTACAGAAAACTCATCTTCAACTTAAAACACCATTTCCTTCTAACGGGCTGTGTGGTCTTGAGTAAGTTAAGTCCATCTCTCTGGGCCCTCAGGTTTCCTATCTGTAATACAGTCTAACTTCACAGGATTATTGTGGGAATCGAGTTAACGCATGTAAAATCCTCACCGAGTTTGTGGCACACGCTAAGCACCCAATGAGCGTGCATGATCAAAATGATGAGGATTTTAACAACGATGGGAGATAAAGTGCCTACCACAGGTGCAACCTCCACCAGTGATAGGTAAGATCAAAGCAGGAGTCACGGAACCTGCCACCGACGGGCGGGCGAGCGCTGGTCGCGGGGTAGCGGAGCCGCCGCGCGCCGGGAGGGCTGCCCGAGCAGCCGCAAGCCCCGGAGGGCTGCGCCCCGGGGCGGCGGCGGCGGCCGCGCTCGCCCCTCCCGGGCACGGGGCCCCCGACGCCCACTCCCGGGCGGGCAGCCCCAGCCCAACGGCGGAGGGCAGGAGGCCGAGTGAGGAGAGGGCAGAGCAGGTCGGTCCCGCGGCGGCCCCGAGAAAACAGGCCGCGCTCGGGGTGAGGGGAGGCAGAAACCAAACACCCAACCGCCGCCCCGCGCCCGCGCGCACCTCCGGGGCCGCCGAGGTGGTGGGCAGCCGGCCCGCGGCGGCGAGCGGAGAGCGGGGTTGGAGCGCACCGACCGCGGCCCGAGGGGCGACCCGGAGCGAGCGGCCCTGGACGCCGGCCCCGCCCGCACTTACGTGGGCCCGACCCGCGGCCGGACGGGCGGCAAAGGCAGCTGGCGGGGACCCGCGTGCGGGCGGCTGAGGTAGCTGCGGCACCCGGACAGCGGGGCGCGGGGCGCGGGGCCGCTCCAGCCCTCCTGAGGCCGCGCCGCAGGCCGCCGCCGGTGCGTCCCGCTCCTTTTGTTGTTGTGCAGCCTCGGAACAGCTGATCCGCCGCTGCGCCCGCCCGTCGGGCCCGCCCGCCCGGACGCCCCGCCCCAGGGCGGGGCCAGGCCCGGTCCCACCAATCGGAGGCGCGCGGGCCCCGGGGCCGCCCTGCCAGAGGCTGTCACTAACGCACGTGACCTGGCCCCGGGCCGGGCGACGCTCTGGAGCTAGAAACAAGCCCGGGCAACAACGCCCGGGCGCCCAGCGAGCGAGGAGAGAGGGGCCCGCGGAAGGCGGGGGTGCTGGGGGCTGGTCCGAGGGCGAACCAACGCGGAAACCCGCCCCGGAGGGTGAGGACCAAGCAGACCTGGACGCCGAGAGGAAGAACCCTGACCCCAGCTGTCCCTTTGGCCGAGCGTCTGGGGGCACACGGGGACACAGAGTTGCTGTGAGAGGAAAGCTAAGGGCCTCGAGTGTGATGGGAGCCCAAGACGGTGAGGCAGCCCCACCACATCTTGGCCGTCGTGGGAAGGAAGGGCTGGGTCCGGTGGGTACAGGCGTGCCGCCCACCCTACCTCCTTGTTTAAGACCAGGAGCCAGGCGTCCACCTTGCTGTGGTTACTGACCCCGGGAGCTGACTGACCTCGTCTATTGGCTTGGGATGCAAGCCGGCAAGGCAGAAAAGGCCATGAGACCAGACCTTGAAGGCAGAGACGCCAGGAGCCTGGAGGGGCTCTGCTCCAGAAGACAGGAGAACCCGGGGCAAGGAGACAGGGCCCGGTCCAGGCTCTGCTGTGACCCAGGGAGCCGAGGCTTCAGTTCTGGTGTTTACACAGCACAAAACCGTGGGCGTTTACCAGAAGCCTACCTGGTCACCCGGTTATTTATAGTGAGTGGAATGTTAGGGGGCTTGAAAATATTTTTCAAACCAAAGCTCTGTAGGGGTATAGACAGATTCACACTGTTTGGCAAAGACTAAAGTAGTCATTTCGACGTATCTCCACCCTCAGGTGGATTTTGTTTCCACTGAGATGCAGTTCTCCTACCCAGGGTGAAATTTGTACAGAGACCCCTGAACAGGTGTGTCATACATGAAAGATCTGAAAGATTCTAGCCCCCTGACCCTCAGGGGTATCCTGTGGCCAGTCTGTTTCCAGCAGTACTCGTTTTAAAGGGTGTAAAACACAGGACTGTCTGACACCCGGGAGTAATAACCAAAATTCAGGGGCCACTTGACTTTTTTTGTCAAGACAGATCAAGGCATTAACTTGGATTTTGGCAAATCAGGCTCATCCTCATATTTTCTCTTTATTGTCATTGCTAATGTTACATGCCCCCAAATCTCGTTTCTTCTTAGGAATTTGCCAAGAGACTGTCTTGTCATTCAGAACCCAGGCATGATGGTAATTCTAAGAGTCTGATTTCTTAAAAGGTCACAGCGAGACCTACCTTTTTCCAGTGTGATAAGATTTATCATCATTAAAGGCAAAATGTGGAAGCATACAATACCTTGTTACAACAGAGAAAACAACCTGAGGTAGATGCTGATTCCAAAGATGGTCACAACAGTATCTCCATCATGAAGTCTGTTTTTTCTTCCGTTTGAATTGGGGCTGGCCCTGTGACTGCTTTGACCTATAGAATGTGGCAAAAATAGTGTTCGAGTTCTTCCAAGACCAGACATTAAACAAAGCTGATGGTTTCTGCTTTGCATTCTGGGGAACACCAGCCGCCACATAAGGAGAACCCACCATACTGTGAGGAAGTCTAAGCTATGTGGAGGGGCCACCTGGAAAGAGATGACTGACTGGCCCCTAGTTGTTCAATCTGTCTCAGCTGAGGTACCAGACTTGTGAGTGAAAAACCGCTCTAGGAAGGTCCAAGGCCAGCAGATACCACATGGAACAAAGATGAGCCATCCTCACTGAGCCCTGCCAAAACTGTAGAATCATGAGCAAATAAATGATTGTTGTTCTAAGGCACTAAATGTTGGGGTAGTTTTAAAAGCAGCAATAGGTAACCAAGACAAAGCTAAACAAGAGAAAGTCCCCTAGGATACAGATCAACCTTCTGTAGACTCCACAAGGCAGAGTTTGGGGGATAATTCTTTTTTTTTTTTTTTTATCTTATCTCAGGAGTTATTTGCTGTCTGTTTACTCTCTTGATGATTTATAATCGTACCACCTGGTGCTTGTTTATCCCAGTGTTATACCAAAGGTGGGGGGAGGAGACATAGGAGAAGTCTGCCCCAATGAGGAAAGAGTATTTTATCACTGTACCTTGTTTGGAACTGTTAGAGCATGAAAATAATAAAAAGCAAACAGAATTTTCATCAGTTTTATTATTGTTTTTAAGTTCTCTCCACTCACACACACACAGAAATCCAATGCTTGTTGCCTGAACGGGTGGCTCCCATTGCCTCCCTCCTTGGCGTGCCACTGGTTTACATACACAGTGAGACTCAGAGTAATGTCGTCTCCACAGCACAGAGCTGTCTGAACACAACCAAACTGTCAAATCACACAGCTGCAAACCAGCCTCTTGTCTGTTGGCTGACAAAGACCCAGCCAGGTTCCCTGCCTGGGCAGACCCAGTGAATCCAACCTTCCTTTAATTCACAGGATAATTCTCAGTGGGTTGCCATAGTACCCACTTCCAAGCTGACCCCCTGCTGTGGGGGTGACCCTTTCCCCATCTGTCAGAGCCCTCCTGTCTGTTTTCCATGGAGCTCAATGCACTGCCTTATCTACCCCAACAAAAGAAATTCAAACTCAAGTTTTGTTTTGAAGGACCACAGGGCAGGGCCACATTTCTGCCAACTTCCAGAAACAATACAGCTAATGCCCCTGCCTCCTGTTAACAAAGGCAGGCTACGGCCATTACCCTGCCAGTTGCGTCAAGGCTGCTAAAGAATGTTGTTTCCTACCAAGCTGCAGATGGGGAACCCCATAGGGTGGCTGCTCAGGGCAACCTCAGAACAACAAAGCAACAAGTCATTCAGTCTTTAGTGAGGAGACTCCCAAAGTGAAGTCTGCCCAGGTAATTTTCAATCTGTCCATCAACACAGGGTTTGCTAGCCTTCTACTATCCATCCAGCTTGATGTCAAGTATCTGGGAAAGATGAAAGATCTGTTTGTTGTTTGTGCATTTTGGGAAAACAATCACTTGAAATTCCAGTGAAATCTGTTGTCATAAGAGAAAGAAAGAAAGGGTCTGTCTTGGTCTCCAGAAAGCCTGGAACAGAAGGAAGCAAGAGGTTTGGTGAACTCCACTTTCTGGAAAAGAAACAAAAAAGTCAGGCAACTGGGCTGCCAGTTATCATCTCAGGAAGAAGTCAGGAATGATACTAGAGTCATTGTGTACTAGCTTTTCAGACTCTGGAACCTCTGTTACTCCAGCAGATTCAATTTTTAAATGAATGATGATTAAAATAAAATCCTTAAAATGAAAAGGGTCTGTGTTCTGGCTGAGGCTCCAGGAGGGAGAAGGGAGGTAGGACCACCTTGTTCAGCAGCCAGTGTTTGAGGAGCAGAGCCCCCAAGAGCCGTGGTGGCACGGGGTGGATTGTGAGTGACTGGCGACAGTCCCCCAGACCCAGTGTGCTTTCTCCAGTTTCTGTAAAGTCCCCACTTGAAAAACTTTTTGGTTTCTAGGTGAATGCACAAAAACTGTCCAATTATTTAAAATTATGTTAAAATGTATCCTTACAGCAGAGCAGAGAGTCATCTCTCCATGGATGTGACCGAGATCCATGATCTAGAGTAGCCCTCTATACACAGCACACACACCAGGGCACCATGAAGCTGAAGACAACACCCGTCCCCCACTCTGGAGGGGCAAACATGACCTGTCCCAGTACTAAAGCATCTGTTATCTGAGGAGTGTGAGCAAAGGTCTTTTGTTGCTCCTACTGCGGAAGCTACCTCTTCACTCTCACGGCTACTTCTGGGTCATTGCCCAACAGCCCACATGTGCCAGAGGCAGCTCCAGGTGGGATCTGTAACCATGAATCACTCGGTTATGGGGACAGCTTGAGCAGAACGTGTCTTGCTGCCTTTCTCCAAGAGGGTGACGTAGACAATGTGATTGCTCCTTATGTAAGCTGCACTCTGCCTGCCAGTCTGCCTGTTTAAGGAAAACTTGTTTACTGGGTTATTCTTTTTGCTGGAATTAACTACCTTAAACATCCATTACATTTTGCAAGGTTAATTTGTGTTCAGGTTTTTCAAGGCTTTGGCCATGAAATCAGAGGCAGGAGGATTTTTGATTTCTATTCTTGGGGGCCTCTTTCCCTGTTTACTCCTCTGGTAGGAGTCATCATGCCCCTCCCTTTGAGGCTCAGACAGCAGAAGGAGGATATGCATAATATAGCCTGTAAAGACTGAACATCACCCACTCATTTCTTCAGGCCTGCTGTGTTTGCAGCATCCATTCATTCATTCAGTAATTATTTAATGAACACCTACTCTATGCTAAGCACTGGAGATAACCACAGTGAACAAAACAGTCTCAGCCCTCAGGAAGCTACCCTCTAGTGGAGGAGATAAGTGTGGAATGTAATGAATGCTGTGAAGGAAGACAAAGCTGGATTCAGGATTAGACAGCCATTGGTGGGGAGGCCTTACAAACAGCCATGAAAAGAAGAGAAGCAAAAGGCAAAGGAGAAAAGGAAAGATATACCCATTTGAATGCAGAGTTCCAAGGAAGAGCAAGGAGAGATAAGAAAGCCTTCCTCAGTGATCAATGCAAAGAAATAGAGGAAAACAACAGAATGGGAAAAACTAGAGATAGCTTCAAGAAGACTAAAGATACCAAGGGAAATTTTCATGCAAAGATGGCCACAATAAAGGACAGAAATGGTAGGGACCTAACAGAAGCAGAAGATATTAAGAAGAGGTGGCAAGAATACACAAAGAACTATACAAAAAAGATTTTCATGACCCAGATAATCACGATGGTGTGATCACTCACCTAGAGCCAGACATCCTGGAGTGTGAAGTCAGGCCTTAGGAAGCATCACTACAAACAAAGCTAGTAGAGGTGAACAAAGCTAGCTAGGTGAATTCCAGTTGAGCTCTTCCAAATCCTAAAAGATGATGCTGTGAAAGTGCTACACTCAATGTGCCAGCAAATTTGGAAAAGTCAGCAGTGGCCACCGGGCTGGAAAAGGTCAGTTTTCATTCCAATCCCAAAGAAAGGCAATGTTAAAGAATGCTCAGACTACTGCACGATTGCACTCATCTCACACACTAGCAAAGTAATGCTCAAAATTCCCAAGCCAGGTTTCTACAGTACATGAACCATGAACTTTCAGATGTTCAAGCTGGATTTAGAAAAGGCAGAGGATTTAGAAACGATCAAATTGCCAACATCCGTTGGATCATCGTAAAAGCAAGAGAGTTCCAGAAAAACATCTACTTTTGCTTTATTGACTATGTCAAAGTCTTTGACTGTGTGGATAACAACAAACTGTGGAAAATTCTTCAAGAGATGGGAATACCAGACCACATTACCTGCCTCCTGAGAAATGTGTATGCAGGTCAGGAAGCAACTGTTAGAAGTGGACATGGAAGAACAGACTGGTTCCATATCAGGAAAGGAGTACATCAAGGCTGTATAGTGTCACCCTGCTTATTTAACTTGTATGCAGGGTACATCATGAGAAACACTGGGCTGGGTGAAGCACAAGCTGGAATCAACATTGCTGGGAGAAATATCAATAACCTCAGATGTGCAGATGACACCACCCTTATGGCAGAAAGCGAAGAAGAACTAAAGAGCCTCTTAATGAAAGTGAAAGAAGAGAGTGAAAAAGTTGACTTAAAGCTTAACATTCAGCAAACTAAGATCATGGCATCTGGTCCCATCACTTCATGGCAAATAGATGGGGAAACAGTGGAAACAGTGGCAGACTTTATTTTTGGGGGCTACAAAATCACTGCAGATGGTGGCTGCAGCCATGAAATTAAGACGCTTACTCCTTGGAAGAGAAGTTATGACCAATCTAGACAGCTTATTAAAAAGCAGAGAATAAATTTGCCAACAAAGGTCCGTATAATCAAAGCTATGGTTTTTCCAATAGTCATGTATGGATGTGAAAGTTGGACCATAAAGAATGCTGAGTGCCAAAGAATTGATGCTTTTGAACTGTGGTGTTGGAGAAGACTCTTGAGAGTCCTTTGGATTGCAAGGAGATCCAACCAGTCAATCCTAAAGGAAATCAGTCCTGAATATTCCTTGGAGGGACTGATGCTGAAGCTGAAACTCCAATCCTTTGGCCACCTGACACGAAGAACTAACTCATTGGGAAAGACCCTGATGCTGGGAAAGATTGAAGGTGAGAGGAGAAGGGGATGACAGAGGATGAGATGGCTGGATGGCATCATTGACTCAATGGACATGAGTCTGAGTAAACTCTGGGAGTTGGTGATGGACAGGGAGGCTTGGGGTGCTGCAGTCCATGGGGTCACAAAGAGTCGGACATGACTGAGTGACTGAACTGAACTGAACTGGTGGGGAGATAGGATGATCAGATGGAATTCTCTGAGGACAGAACAACATGAGGTGAAGAGGCAGCCCAGGCAACCAGGAAAGCCAGCGCAAAGGTCGGAAGCACAAGGGCCCTCGTGCTCATGGAATAGCGCTACTCTCGTACCAAGCAGTGTCACTGAGAATTTGGCAGGACCTGGTATCTGACAGTTACCTGAGCAGACCCCGTAAGTCCATGAGTTCAAGAGGACTGGCCCGGATCTTGAAATTCCTCTGTTAGTCTTTGGGTTTTGGCCACAAAGGCATATAGGTCCCTGAGAAGTGGCTTTTGTGATTGTCATTATGTCCTGGGACTAAATTTCAGAGTCCCAAGAACAATGGCTTCAGGGAGTCAATTCAGTATCATGTTGGGAAGGCAAAACCACTTTGCGGCATGTACTATCTGGGAAAGAAGGAAGGGATAGGAATTGCAGAGTTCCTGTGCTATAGTGGATCATTTATCTTCTAGTGCCTCAGTTTCCTTAATTGTAAAAGATGGGAAATAATACCTACTTAGACAGTGATAGCAGAAAAGTGCTTGGGACATGTAGGTATTTGACAAATGTTTGTTCTCACCAGAACACTGATGTTTATCTAAGAATTTTATTTTAAGGATTTTATTTCTAATCACCTTGTGGAAATAGGATGTTTTTTAAGAGAAAAAAACTAAAGTTTAAAAGTGTTAATAGCTTCTGAGAACTTGAGCCTATCTCCAAACAAGAAAGATGAGGAAAATACCCTTATCTTCTTTAATAAGTCTATAAGCAAGAACCACAGAGGTGGTCTGGACGCATGTTTGACTTTGTCCCCATGAAACCTGCATTTTGTATTATCTGATTGTTTAAAACCAGAGATTGGAAAATAAGTGCCTCCCTGGCAAACACTGATACAGCAGAGTTACTTTACCAGCTCAAACACAAGTGCAGTGGAAACTAATTAATCCTGGAAAGGAAATTCCTGGAAGCCATATTGTCCATAATCAGGAATAGCATTTAAAGCGAGAAGCAGCTGAGCTTCATGGTTAAGAGCACCAGGTCTGGAATCAGACCTTAGTGCAAATTGTTTAACCTTGGTTTAACCACTCTTAGCCTTGGTTTCCTCACTTGCAAAGTAAGGATGATAAGAATGTCTCATTAGGTGGCTGTGATAAGTAAATGAGATCATGCATATAAAGCATTTAATATAATGCTCAGCACTATAGTAGGAGCTTATTAAAATGTTATTAGTATAACCTGAGTGTACTGAATTCTGCAACCTTCAGGAGAGTGATACTGAGACAATGGGTCAAAAAAAAGCCTCTCGAGAAGGTGAATTTTGAGTCAAGCCCTGAGTGATGCAAAGGACCAAATAGGCCTTGTGAGGCTCTAGGCAGTGACTCAAGAGTACAGGCAGAAGGAACAGTAAGTGTAAAGGCCATCCCAGGTGTGCATAGAGGGCCAGCAGAGTGCAGGGGGTGTGGTGAGGGAAGGGACTGTGGAGGAAAATGCTGTCTAAAGGGTAATGAGGAAACTTGCAAGCAGGAATGAGAAATCTCGATTTCATTCTAAATATGATGAGAAGTTAAAGCCTGGATCTTCAGACACCTTGAGTCTGAAATGCTCTTTGGATATTCAGGGAAAATGTTCCAGGCAATTGAATATTGAGCCTGGAGCTCAAGGAACAAGTAGGTAGGGGTTGCTCAGGCAGATGTATGACTTATCAGCTTTTTATTAACACTTCAAGCCAAAGAACTGAATGCAATGACCGAGGGAAAGATTATAGACCGAGAAGAGGGCTGAGGCCTGGCCAGGGGCTCTCACTTTTAGAAGACAGAAAGAAGGAATATTCAGCCGAGAAGACTGAGAAGGAGCAGCCGATGGGGTGAATGAAAACTTAAGAGTGAAATAACCTGGAATCTGAGGGCTCAAAATGCCTTCGGAAGGAAAGAAACTGCAGAGAAGCAGAGTCTGATGAGGACGGTGTTGTGGCGTCTGGATCCAGCAAGATGGCCGCCAGCGGTAACGTCGGGTGAGCAGGTCTGGCGGATTGGTTGGTGGCTACGGAATGATGACTGGACTAGGTTCACAAGAGGAAGGAAAATCCCGAGAGAGACTAGGAAAGGAGAAAGCAGAGGCAGAATGTCTAAGTGTATTAATTTGCTAGGGCTCATAACAAAGTGCCACACACTGGGTGGCTTAAACACTAGACATTTATTTCCTCACAGTTCTTGAGACTTGGAAGTCCAAGATCAAGGTATGGGCAGGCAGGGTTGATTTTTTCCTGAGGTCTCTCACCCTCAGGTGGTGGCCTTCCCTCTGTGTTATGTCCTAATATTCTCTTCTGGTGAGGACACCAGTCATATTGGACGGAGGCCCTCTCAGACTGCCCCCGTTTAATCACCTCTTGAAAGGCCCTTTTACGAATGTTGTCACATTCCGAGGTGCTAGGGTTTATGGCTTCAGCATATGGATTTCAGGGCAAGGGGGCACTTATCACTAAGCAATTCCTTTTCAGGAATTTTGCTGTGAAGGAGAGCAAAGGGCTGCACTGGAGGTGACAGGGGAGACAGGGAGGTTTTGTCTTTATTTTGGATTTTTACTCTGGGAGAAGTTCCAGCCACTGGTACAGCTGGTGAGAAACGCACGACAGAGAAGCTGAGACCACTGTGAGGGAGAGAGCGGGTCAGTACAAAGTCCTCAAAGCTCTGAGAGGGGATGGGATCAAGCGGTGTGAACTGACTTACCCAGGTCACTAACTTGTGAGTGGTGGGGCTTGCACTCGACCCAGAGACTCATGGTCTCGCCAGCTACATTTCAATACCAGCAATAACTGTAGGAATTCCCCAGGAAAGGAGCAGAGGATCACGATGGAGTAAACATGAGCATGCATGGATTTACAGCTGTCCCAGCTACCTACTAGCCCTGCACTCAGGGGTTGGCTGAGTGGTCTTGGGTCCACAGAAGGGGAAGGAGGAGAAGTAGGTTAGGCTCTGTCCGACTGATCAATGAGCTGAAACACCCCCAGAAAGTCCAGTTTCACCGTGGTTGAATATTTGGAATCTGTGACCCAGAACTGGCCTATTTATTTGAATTGAACTGGGCTTCAGGTCACCACCAGTTTCAGCCAGTTACATCATCAGCTTTTCACATGCAGATTGCTACCCTCTTTCATAAGCCCAAGGAACGGGTGGCTTTGTGATTTTGCTTTTACAAGCTCTCTTATCACAGCATGTGTGTGTTGGAGTCCAGATGTTAAACAAATCAATCAGTAAATAAACCTTGGCTTCACATTTTGTACAAAGTTAACTGACACATGGACACACAGTCTCTAAGCTGAGCCTCTATGTCACGGGGTCTCTGAGTGAAAACACTTCATTCTTTTTTTTTTAAACTGCTTTATTGAGATATAGTTCAACTGTCATAAATTTCCCTCATTTAAATTGTACATTCACTGATTTTTACTGTATTCACAGAGTTGTCAGCACTTCCTTCCTGACACTGTGGTTTTCACCTGAGCAGACAGGTCACACCCCCAGTGTGACACACACAGTGTTGGTACACCTCTGCTATTTTAATCATGGCCAGTTCCTACCCTGGAAGGTTATCTGAAGGCAAATGTAGACCTGACTGTGACTTCCTTGGTGCCTAGTGAGCAGCTGATGAACTGGCCAGGTTCACTGGTAGAGACCACTCAATGTCTGTTACATGAGAGACTGTTGTGGAATAAATAGATTGAGTGAGCAGGTTTTACTACAGGGAGGCATGGACACTCTACTTGGAACTCAGACAATGAGGTCTCAGTATGTTTAATCCAAACGGCAGAACACCAAATCCCTTACATTTGTTCCACATCTTCTTACCAACCCTTTCCCCTAAATGCTCCATTTCATTATCCCCCAAAGTATTTGTTTTGAAACTACGTATGTCCTCCTTCCTCTCATGGAAACCACCTGTAGCAGCAACCACTGGGACTGCTGCAAACATTTGTTTTTGATAACAGTGTATTTTGAACGTCTGTGGTTTCAATTTCTATTTTTGTCCCTTACTGTCATAACTTTTCGATCTTTTTATGCCTTTTATGGGTAGTTTTGCTTTTCCCAAGCATTTGCAATCTGCTGAATGTGTCAGCTACATAAACTGTGAACTAAGAAATTTATAATTTCAAAATCAGTATAACTATCCATGACTTACAGCTCTCAAGATGTTTCCATCTACACTATTTAAGTTGATCCTCACCACAACTCAATGGTCAGAAAACCAAGGTTTCCTGGCTGGTCAGCAACAAAAGTTATAGTAAGAAATGGGTGATCTGAATTCTAGTCTAGGATTTTCCCCTTCCAGGACGCTGGCCATCATATATGACCATGGTTCTCCAACTTCAGCTGAATCAGAATTGTTGAGGGGTCTTGATACAACAAAGATTGTGAGCTCCACCCCCAGCATGTCTGATTCAGTAGGTCTGGGCTGAGAGCCAAGAATGTTATTCACATCCAAGCTCCTCCACTTTCACCCCTGCCTTCCCCTTCTAGCTTCCCTTGCAGCTAGGGGTGGTCATGTGACATATTCTGGCCAATGAGATGTGAGGAGAAGTCTGGGAAAACCTGTGCTTTCCTAATGCAAAAGGACACACTTGGCCTTTCACCCTTCCTACTTCTTGTTTAGAACTTATATGGAGTGCTTGGAGGTACAACAGCATTTATGAACAACACACTGAAACTGGAAGGACAGGAAGATAGGAAGAGGCTAGGTCTCTGACAGCCCTCGGTTGCTTATCCCCGGATTTCTCTTCAAGTGAGAAAAACAAATCTCTGTTTAAGCCACTGTAGTCAAGTTCTCTGTTACTTGTAGTCAAAAGCATACCTACTCAATACAGAGAAAGAAGGATAGAAGGGTGAATGAGAATCTGGGGCACTGCGTGAGAAATGGCACTTAACAAGCATTTGTGAGGCCCTATTCTGTAGCTGACATTGTGCCAGGTGAATGAGACATGGTTCCTGTTGAAAAGGCCACCATGTAAATACACAAGTAATAACACATGTGAGTATTACTCAGCCATGGAAAGGAACCATGTTGGGTCATTTGTAAAGATGTGGATGAATCTAGAGTCTGTCATACAGAATGAAGTAAGTCAGAAAGAGAAAAACAAACAGTACAGGTTAACGCATATGTGTGGCATCTAGAAAAATGGTACAGATGAACCTATATGCGAGGACAGGAATGAAGATGAAGGTGTAGACAACACACATGTAGACATGCAGAGGGGAAGGGGAAGGTGGGATGAATTGGGGGATTGGGGCTGACATACCTACACTACCATGTGTAAGACAGCTAACTAGTTGGAACCTGCTGAATACCACAGGGCACTCAGTTCGCTGCCAAAGGGGTGGGATGGGAGGTGGAAGTGGGAGGGAGGTCCAAGAGGGAGGGGATATATATGCACATATATATGTGTATGTAAACATATACATGTATATATACTTTCATTTCATTGTACAGCAGAAATTAACACAACACTGTAAAGCAACTATACCCCGAAAAGTTTAAAAAACAAAAACATTTGACAAACACAAAGGTAGAAGCAAAGTGTTTTGGAAACCCAGACAAAGAATGTTTCCTAGGGAGGTCAGCGAAGGTGCCTAGGAGGAGACATTTTAGCAAAGTCCTGAAAGCGAAATAAAATTGTCAGAGAAGAGGGAGGAAAGAAAAGGTCTATGCAGCGTGTTGCTTCTCACCCTTACCCTCGGGGGCTAGAGGCTGGCCCGGCTGCGGATATATTGGGACAGACTGCCTGCGGAGTCCACAGCTATGCAGAGAACTCAAAGTCCAATGAACCAGGAGTGAAGTTGTCAGGATTGGCAGGAACTCCTTGTTGCAGTTCAGGGAGCCAGAACTCTGGGGCTGAAAGAGCAGAGCAAGAGATCAGAGGGCACATGGGCAAGGGCAGGGCAGGAACCCAATAAGATGGGCAGACATTTGCTTCTCAAGCAGGTAAGAAACTCAGGGCACCAAACACCCCATTTCATGATTTCTTATCATTCAACTTCATTTTCACTCTCAGCCCCCATCCTGTTAGGCTTGCAGGAAATTCAATCTTAGTCTTTCCTGTGGCTTCCCCCTGCACCCCAGGCTCTGCTGAAATCCTGGTCTGTTACTCAGCCAGCAGGGCCCCACATTCCCCTTTGCTGCTGTCTCTGTGACACATGAACCCTGGCTGCAGGACCCCATCGCCCTGAGATAGCATGACTATTTCCACCAACTGCCCAGTACATCCTCCAGTGCTTCTAGAAAGCAGGGCTCAGGTCCCTGCTGCTGGCAGGCCCCAGAAGCCCCTCTTTCCTCTCCCCAGGCCCAGCCATCTCTTATTGGTTTGGGGGATATATCTCCCTCTGGTCAGTTTCCACTAGGGATGTACCCTCCCCACCCCCACCCCATTCAGCTCAGCTAACTTAGGCCTGGGGAAAGATGAGCCAGGAAGGGAAGTGTCTACAATCCGACCCTGTTCCCCTGAGACTGGAGCAGAGCCTTTTAGAATGGGTGAGGGCAAAGGGGGAAATGCAGGGAGAAAAGTTTAAGTTTTCGATTATTGGGCCACATATTAATGGTGGTGCTGTGGTTTAATGGACCGCACACACACACATCCCAGGAGGTGTGACAGAGTCAGGGAAAGCCTGAGACGTCTGGAGAACAGTGAGTTCTGGAGAGGGAGAGGGAGAGGGGACACCTTAGAGGACCGTCTGTAGAATTTGGATTTTATTTTGTAGGCATCAGAATTCAGGGAAGGTCAATATGCTGTGTTGACACAAAACTTTTTGTTTTTTTTAATCATGCCCACAGCATGTGAAATTTCCCCAATCAGGGATCAAACCTGTGCCCCCTGCACCACCAAGATCTTTTTTTCTTGTTTGTTTTAAAGGGGCAGCTCTGATGGAAGATAAGTTGTGGAGAGCCTGTGCTTGGCCACAGGAATAAGCCAGACAAGGGGGAGCGAGAGTTTAAACCAGGGAGCCAGAAAAGTGCAGCCATGGTTCTGGGATAAAAGCAGCAGAATCTGGTCACTGGTGGGCTTTGATGGAATAATGGGGAATAACAGAGAAGTTGAAGGAGAGTCCAAGGTTTCTAGCTTTGGAGACAGAGTAAAGCCATTTACCTTGTGGTGAGAGGACAGAAGATAGAGGGGAGGATGGGAAGGGTGACAGGGAGGAGGTAGCTAAACATATTTAGCACTGGTTTCATGCCACGTATTGTTTCTGTATATTTTTGTCATAAAAACCTACTTATGAAAGTAGTGGTATTATGTTCATTTCACAGGTGAGAAGGCTAAGGTTTAGAGGTGCTGCTGTTCCCCTAAGCTTGCTTGGAGAGTAACAGAGTCAGGGCTGGAAATGACACCTGCCTGACTGCAGAATCCATGCCGTCCCCACCTGCTTCTAAGTGCCCCCCAGTGGGGATATCTGAGTCCGTTGGGAGCTTGGGAGATAGGCAGAAGGTGTAGGCATCATTTTGGGAGTCTTTATGATGTAGATGGTTCCTGAAACAGTGGGAGCAGATGAAACCAGCTGGGAGAAGTGTGTGGCACAAAAAGAGAAGACAAGAACAGACCCTGGGGAAGTTCACAATTATGGGTTACATCAGCTCCGCTACAGACAACAGATTTTAATATTCTCATAACAGAAGTTCTGATGGGGCTCTCTGTATGTTGACTTCATTAGCGAGTCAGGCAGTCGTTTTTCCTCTCGCCATATTTAATGTGTGCATTTTCTTCTCAAATTTATCTCAATCACAAAACGGCCACTTTGGGTCCCACTATCCCATTTCAGGCAGACGGAAAACGGAAGAGGCCAAGAGAAAAGTATATCTTCCTGCCAAATGAGTCTGCTTTTAAGAAAGTCTTTCTAGGAGACCTACTCCATAATTTCTGCTTACATTGGCTAGAATTTAGTCACTTGACCTAGCTTCAAGGAAGGCTAGGCGATGCAGTTCTTCAGCTAGGCCTCTTACTGCTCCAACTAAATTGTGGTTCTTCTTAAGAAAATTTTTTTTTCCTTTTTGGCTGTGCTGGGTCTTCATTGTTGCAAGCAGGTTTTCTCTAGTTACGGTGCTCAGGCTTCTTATTTCTGCAGTTTCTTTTGTTGCAGAGCATGGGATCTGTGGTGTGCGGCCTTACGTAGTTGTGGCTCTCGGGCTCCAGAGCGCAGGCTCAGTAGCCATGACGCGTGGGCTTAATTGCTCCACAGTATGTGGCATCTTAGTTCCGGGGCCAGGAATCAAACCCTGAACTGGCAGGTGGATTCTTAACCAATGGACCACCAGGAAAGTCCTAAATTGTGGTTCTTTTGGTTGAGAAGAAGGGAGAATGGAAACTTGGTAGACAACTGTAATCTCTGCTATAATGGGGTAGGCAGAGGAAAGAAGATAAAGAACATTTGGGGGCATGGGAGAGAATGACTCCATAAAAAATGTAATAGTTAGGATGCTTTTAGTTTCAAGTTATTGAGAACTCAGTCCAAGCTAGCTTAAACTTTGCTCAGATAACTAAAAAAATGTAGAGTAGAGCTCATATGTTGGTTGGGGCTCTGGTTTTGCATATTTTCCTGGCTCTGCCCCCTCTTCATTGGCCTTGCCTCCTAGTTGGCTTCACAAAGGGTAGTAAAATGGCTGAAATAGTTACAGACTCACACATGCACACCACATTGTCCAGAACAAGACAGGCCATCTTTTTAGCATGAGTCCTGAAATTCATTCATTCACTCAGAAATATTGCAGGGTAATGCGGTATGCACTTTTCTAGATGTTGGGGATAGTGTCAATCAAGCGGATGGATTCTGGCCCCACTGGATCTTGTTTGAGTCATCTATTGCTGTGTGACATATACCAAAACTGAGTGTCATAAGACAGCTAACATTTGCTATTTCCCAGTTTCTGTGGGTCAGAAATTTGGCCATGGCCTGACTGGGAGACTCTCCTACGGCTATAATTAAGATATCAGCTGGGGCTGCTGGGGGACCTGTTTCCTGCTCATTTGTGTGCTGTTAGCCTCAGGTCATCCCTGTCTGTTGGCCAGAGACATCAGTTCCTGGCAATGTGGGCCTGTCCTCTGGGCTGAGGGTTGAGGTGAGGGGAGTTACGATAATTAGTGGCTTCTGTAACCTAATCTTGAAAGTGACCTCCCATCCCCTTTTCCAGGTTCCATCTGTTTTTAAAATAAGTCGCTAGGTCAAGCTTACACTTAAGGGGAGGGCATTACCTCAGGGCATGAATACTGGAAGGTGGGGGTCATGGAGAACCACTTTGAGGCTCTCTACCCCAGGGCTGTATTCTAGTCAGTGGAAACGGAGAGCAGACACAGTATATCCTATGTAAGTGACAACAAGTGTAATGAAGGAGAAAAATAAAGCAGAGTGAAGGAAGGTGTCCCTCATGAGACGACTCTTGAGTAGTGTCTAAAGCAGCCCAGGCAGGGAGCCATGGATGTCTGTGGAGGAGCGTTTCAGGCGGAGCCGAGGGCAGGAGCAAACTCCCTAAGGCGGGAGGGTGCTTGGCATCTTTAAGGAATCACAGGACCAAAATGGCTGGAGCTGAGTGAGCAAGGAAGGAGAGAGAGGCAGGGTGGGAGACGGATTATGGACGGACGGACGGGACACAGTAAAATCTTTACTGGAAGGTTCTGAGTGGTGGTGTGACATGATCCACCTTACTTTTTAAAGGCTGTGTGGTGTGTGAAACAGATGATACAAGGGCCAAGAGTGAAAGCTGAGATTCTACAGCAGGAGCTCGGGTAGGCGATGATGGTGTCTCAGGTTGGGTGGAAGTGGCCAGGAGTGATTGGATGCCAGACATGTTTAATAAAGCTTGTGGATAGACCGGATTTAGGAAATGGCAGAGAGGAGTCAAAGTCAACTCGGGCTTCCAGCGCGAGCACCTGTGAGGCTGGGCTTGCCATTTGCTGGAATGTGATCGGAGGAGAGTAAACCAAGGATATACTTGCAGTCAGGTGAAGTTTGAAGTGCCCGTTAGATATCCAAGTGGAGATGGTTGCAGAGGAAGTTGGAGTCTGGAGTTCAGGGGTGAGGTCCAGGTTAGCAATAGAAATTTCAGAGACATCAGCATCAAGTTGGCATTTAAAGCCACAGGACTAGATGAGATTGCTCACCTGGTGAATATGTCTCAATGGACAAGACATCCCTCAGAACTTTTGGACATGGGAGAATGAGGAGGATCTGGTAAAGGGGATTGAGAAGGAGAATCTAATGAGAAACAGCGGATGGTTCTGGGGAGGTGGGCAGCAGGCTTCACTCTGGCAGCCACAGAAAGTGGTACTCTCCACCTTCCAGATGCCTCCAGGGAGTCTGGGGCGGGGGGGCGGGCCACAGGACTTGAAAGGTGGTAGAAGATCATCGATGACATTAGCAAAGGCAGTTTGCAAAGCATCCTGGAGTCAACAGCTGGATGATGGTGAATTTTGGAAAGAGTGAAGTTTAGGAAGAGACCCATTGGGACCCATGGGGTCCCACTGGTGTGACCCTCTCTTTTAAGAATTTCAATGTTAGAAACAATAACAGCATGAGGGAAAACATTCATTAAATTATAAAAAATTGGTATATGTCTCTATCAACAAAAACACTGTAAATTAAAACAGCCCAAAGAAAGAAGGAAACCTCTTAGTAAATATAGCAAGTATTAGAATCTTTATAATAAAAAAAAAACTCATGCAAATTGATTAAAAACAAATACTAAGACCCTAACAGATAAATGGACAAAGGACTTGAACAGGCTGTTCACAAACGAGAAATATAACAAGTAAACAAAGATAAAGAAAAATGTTTGGCACCATTAGCCAGGAAAGAAATACAGAGTAAAACACAGGATGACATGTTTTAGACTATCAAATTAGCAAAAAACTGTTTATACCCTTTAACCTAATAATTCCAGCTTCAGGGAATCCTAAGAAGCTAAGCCAAAATGCAGATGAAAGAGCCGGCCATAGCTTTATTTACAGTAGTTAATAAGAGGAAATAATCCAAATGCTGATACCAAAAGAATGACTTGGAAAATTTTGGTACATTCATAAGTGGAATATTAATCAACCATATATATACCATGTATACCCAAAATGAGATGAATTTGTGGCAACTGTGTCTTAGTCCTTGTGGGCTGTTAGAACAAAATACCAGAGACTAAATAGTTTACAGACAACGGAAATTTAATTCTCACAGTTCTAGAGGCTGGAAGCCTGAGACCAGGGTGCCAGCATGGGTGGCAGAGGGGGCAAGATAGCTCTTTGGGCCTTCATATGTAAGAGCACTGAGCCCATTCATGAAGGCTTTACCTTTGGGGCCTAATCACCTCCCAAAGGACATACTCCCTGCTGTCATCATTTGGGGCATAGGTTTTCAACATACTGATTTTGGGGGGAGGAGACACAAACATTCAGACTATAGTATACTGGACAAGGCCTGTATCATGTTAACTGAAAAAAGAGTAGGACTTGAAATGGTGCCTATCTTATATACTCACCTAAGGGGAAAATATTTATAGAAAAAAGGAAACCCACCACAGTGTTGTCACAGAGGAAGCCTGGCTGCTTTCTTTCCTGCAGCACACCTTTGTTGCTGTGCTGATCTCTCTTGGCCAAGTCCTGGGATTACAAAGATAATTCCGAAAATCTGCCCTCGAGGAATTTGCATCTAATCAAAATTTAAAAAACTGTCTTGTGGGAGTTAACAATAAAGTCTCAAAAGATATGAAAAGAATTGGGAGAATTCCCGGGTGGTCCAATGGTTGGGACTCCATGCTTTCACTGCATGAGGGCCTGGTTTCCATCCCTGATCCAGGAACTGAGATCCGACAAGCTGCGCGTGGCAAGGCAAAGAAGAAAAAAGAAAATGAAATATTGGCATCTCAAAATATCACAACAAAAATGAGTCCAGCCACAAATTGAACATCAGCCACACAGATGGGCCTTTGGTGGCCCCATCCAGAACTGCAGTTCCAGGGTTAAAGGTAATAGGGCATTGGGCATGCAGACTTAGCTGTCAGTTAACAGAGAACCAAGTGCTGGAGTTGATATAGCCTTGACCCCAAGAGAAGAATCAAGGAACAGCTAATGGAATTGGAAAATGAAGCTGATGCTTCTTAGCAGGACGTGTTTAACTTCCTGCTCTAAAAGGTCTGGTGCCCAGGAGTACCTGAAACCAAAGATGAGTCATTATTCTTCCCACTGGGGTTGTGTCTCCATCCCACCTGTTTGACAAAGACTGGCTTGGAGTTCTTACTGTTTTGTCAGGATCATTTCTGCTGGGAATGTTACTGTTTTCAGGTTTCTCATGGGTGAAAAAGACAGAGAACCATACCTTCTATTTCTACAGTCCTTTACATATATTTTAAAAAAAATTCTGACTCACCAGCAAATTGAAGAATGGTGTCAGTGGTTGTGAAACCAATTCTGTTATTTATTTTCTGATAGGGCCATCTCAACCTTGAGTCCTTCACCTATCAAATTGCAGCCATTTGACAAATACTAAATAAGAAAAATAATGGCTCTGATGATATCGGGGAGAAAGCTCTCCTGGAAAGCTGTGTTCCGAAAAGGTGAAAGAGGTTATTTTCAAAGTGATTGTTTTAGTCCTAGAAAGATCGATTTAGAGAGCAAAGGCAACGTCATTAAAAGAGTCCACCTAAAGGAAAATGAGTTGCTGTTTGTAAAAGCAAGTTACACTTAAAACATTCAGTTCTCAAGAGGAACTGTCAGTAATTACCATGTAATGAGGACTCAAATGTCTAAAGACAAACTGCCTGGGTTCAAATCCTGGCTCTGCCTCTTACATTATATTGATAGCTGTGTGACCCTGGGCAAGTTACTTAATTTCTCTGTGTCTCAGTGTTTTCCTGTAAAATGGGGACAGTGATAGGACCCACCTCATAAGGTTGTGGTGGGAACTAAATTAGTATTTTGTAAATAGCTCTCAGCAGTACTTGATATGACACCTGCTGCCTAGTGAAAGTGAAAGTCGCTCAGTCGTGTCCAACTCTTTGCGACCCCTCGGACTATACAGTCCATGGAATTCTCCAGGCCAGGATACTGGAGTGGGTAGCCTTTCCCTTCTCCAGGGGATCTTCCCAACCCAGGGATCAAACCCAGGTCTCACACATTGCAGGCAGATTCTTTACCAGCTGAGCCACAAGGGAAGTCCAAGAATACTGGAATGGGTAGCCTATCCCTTCCTCAGGGGATTTTCCCAACCCAGGAATCAAACCGGGGTCTCCTGCATTGCAGGCAGGCTCTTTATCAATTGAGCTCTCATGTTTGTTAAATAAAATAATGAATAAACTAAAAGTAAATGCTATTTTTTCTTGCTATCACTTGTTTAAGTAGCAATCACCCCTAAAACAAGCACATGAAATACTTGGTAACGACAATGTATTGAAGTATTATTCATCGAGGTTTCTTCTTCCTCTAGCTGTCTGTTCTCCCCCTTTCAAGCAGGTAGCCTTGCTCTCTTGTGTCTTTGGCCAGAGGGATTCATTTGGAGCAGGAAGTCCAAGGGATGAGAAGGTGACTGAATCCAGGGGCTCTTCCAGTCTTTAAGGAAAGCCTAAGCCTGTTGAAGTGATGGATGATACTGAGTGTCCCTGGAGCGGTGGAAGTGGGTGAGGCCTGGGAGTGTAAGAAAAGAGGAGAGGGGGGAGAGTTTCTGGAGGCCGGTCTAGCAGCTGGGAGCAGGTGCAGGGCCTCAAGGGTGGCTGTCCCTCGGGGGATGGATGTTCTGTGTGCTGGGAAAAGTAGCACCATCTTCCCATGCCTCGTGGCCCAGAAGTTAGGCACTCCAGACTCCTGGGATCCTGGACTAAGACAATGTCAGCCTTGACTGTGAGAACGCAGTGGTTAGTGCTGACCAATAGAAGCATAATTCGAGCCACATTTGTAATTTCAGTTTCGAGCTACAGAATCTAGCTCCACCTTAAAAAAAATCCACCTTAAAAAAAATTAAAGGACACAGGTGAAATTAATTTTAATAATATATTTTGTGTCTAAAATTTTATCCTTTCGACATGTAATCAAGCACTACTGAGATATTTTACTTTTTTTTTCCCTGTGGGCCTGTGAAAGCTGGTATGGAATTCACACAGCGTATCCTCATCCAGATTGGCCCATTTCCAAGTGTTCAGTAGGCACATGCGGATGGTGGCTACCATGTTGGCCAGGCCAGGCTAGAGGCTCTTGTTTTCCTGGTTGCAACAATTTCCTGGATTCTAGTATGACCCTGACAGGGAAAAGGACTCTAAATTGTTTATATAAATACCAAGAGGTATTTATGGAATGCCTACCATGTGCTAGGCCCATCATTTCCCAAATGTGGGTCAAGGAACCCTTGCAAGCTGCAGTGAACTCAAGGAGGCTTCAGGGAGTGTTCTACATTTTTGAGGGAAGCCTGGTCATTAGGCCAAACTATAGTCCTCTCAGATGCCATCCATCTTTGCAAAGCTGGGTTCTCAGCAGCTACTCTGATAAAATGTTCAAGTTCTATAGGGAAGTGAATGTGAAACAGGAAAGGAGGGTGGCAATGAATAGGGCTTGGGAATCAGAGTTAGGTTGATTAAAAGGGAATTTGAGCTTCCCTAGTGGCTCAGAGGTTAAAGCGTCTGCCTGCAATGCAGGAGAACTGGGTTCGATCCCTGGGTCGGGAAGATCCTCTGGAGAAGGAAATGGTGACCCACTCCAGTATTCTTGCCTGGAAAATCCCATGGATGAAGGAGCCTGGTTGGCTACAGTCCAAGGGGTTGCAAAGAGTTGGACACGACTGAGCAACTTCACTTTCACTTATTCATAGAAGGTGATACTTCTTACATGCCAGACTTTATAGACATTAATTTATTATACACCTATGCTGGGCTGTGAGCTGTTATTTTAAGAGAAGATTTATTTTAAGGGGTGCTCGTGGAAGTGAGGAAAGAAGATATCTTCACGGGAAGTCCGGGAGATCCTTCCATTAGGCCTTAGGGCTAGAATAGGATGCTGGCGTCTCTGCACCTGTAGAGACTGGTCACTGGTCAGAAACTGGAGGTCACCTGGGGCATGGCTCGGCTCTCCTGACTGGGTCACCTCCTACCCCTTTGCACCAAGAATGAGTTGCTGTCCAACCAAATCTGTGTCTTTTCTGAGTGTCTTTTGGTTCTGTTCCTGAGAGAGTCAATTCCTAGGCAGGTTGAAGAGAAGTCTGGGATCCTTGAGGAGAAAATGGTCTGGAGTTCTCCAGGAAGAGAAAAGTTCAAACCTCTTTTTCTTGAAGCCCAGAGCTGATCATTGCACAACAAAGCAACTCATCTTGCTCAAGGACATGCTTGGCCTTAAGCTCTGTACCGATGGATTATATAACAGCAATGTATGCTGCTTGAGGACATGCTTTTCCTTCTTGAGAACCTTCTGACTAATCCTGTCATCTTAAAATGTATATTATGGGAGTGAGTCTGGTAGGATCTTTCTATTGTTGGTCCTAATTCCATTATCTCAATCTGATCTCTGGTTCCTCTGCCAAAAATTGCCAACATCGCTAGGATTATCAGAAAAGCAAGAGAGTTCCAGAAAAACATCTACTTTTGCTTTATTGACTATGCCAAAGCCTTTGACTGTGTGGATCACAACAAACTGTGGAAAATTCTTCAAGAGATGGGAATACCAGACCACCTTACCTGCCTCTTGAGAAATCTGTATGCAGGTCAGGAAACAATAGTTAGAACTGGACATGGACAACAGACTGGTTCCATATCGGGAAAGGAATACATCAAGGCTGTATATTGTCACCTTGCTTATTTCATTTGTTTGTAGGGTACATCTTGAGAAACACTGGGCTGGATGAAGCACAAGCTGGAATCAAGATTGCCGGGAGAAATATCAATAACCTCAGATATGCAGATGACACCACCCTTATGGCAGAAAGTGAAGAAGAACTAAAGAGCCTCTTGATGAAAGTGAAAGAGCAGAGTGAAAAAGTTGGCTTAAAACTGAACATTCAGAAAACAAAGATCATGGCATCTGGTCCCATCACTTCATGGCAAATAGATGGGGAAACAGTGGAAACAGTGGCAGATTTTATTTTGGGGGGCTTCAAAATCACTGCAGATGGTAACTGCAGCCATGAAATAAAAAGACAATCTTTGGAAGAAAAGTTATGACCAACCTAGACAGCATATTAAAAAGTAGACACATTACTTTGCCAGCAAAGGTCCATCTAGTCAAGGCTATGGTTTTTCCAGTGGTCATGTATGGATGTGAAAGTTGGACTCTAAAGAAAGCTGAGCGCCAAAGAATTGATGCTTTTGAACTGTGGCGTTGGAGAAGACCCTTGAGAATCCCTTGGACTGCAAGGGGATCCAACCAGTCCATTCTAAAGAAAATCCACCCTGAATATTCCTTGGAAGGACTGATGTTGAAGCTGAAACTCCAACCCTTTGGCCACCTGATGAGAAGAACTGACTCATTTGAAAAGACCCTGATGTTGTGAAACATTGAAGGCGGGAGGAGAAGGGGACGACAGAGGATGAGATGGTTGGATGGCATCAGCGACTCAATGGACATGGCTTTGAGTAAACTCCAGGAGTTGGTGATGGACAGGAAGGCCTGGCGTGCTGCAGTCCATGGGGTCGCAAAGAGTTGGACATGACTGAGCGACTGAACTGAACTGATTTATTTTAGAATAACTAGAAATATTTTGAAAGCATCATGTAGGTGGACTCAGTCTAAGCAACTTCAATGTTTATTTAATAGGTACAGTAATAAGAATTGTAAGGTATGGGTGGAGGTATAGCCACAGAGGTCACTGAAACAGATCAGAGGACCCCACAATAGACCCACACAAGTTGGACTAGCTGATGTTTGATGATGATGAGAAAGCAATTTGATTGATGAAGGGTAATCTTTTTAATGATGTTGGAACAATTAGACATCTTGAAGGAAAAACCCTCCCCAAACAAACAACAAACAAAAACACTTGGGCCTATGCCTCATACTTTATACAAAAATAAACTCAAAATTGATCATGGACTTAAAAGTAAAATGATAGAACTTTTAGAAAAGAATGTAGGTGAGAAATCTCAGAATCTAGAGTTAGGTAAAAAGTTCTTAGACTTAACACCAAATGTAAGGTCCATAAAGGGAAAAATGGGCAAATCAGACTTCACCAAAATGACAAATGTGCTCTGAGAAAGGCCCTGTTAAAAGAATGAAAAGAGAAGCTACAAATCAGAGCATACTGCAAACTGCATATCCTACAAAGGACTGGTATCTAGAACATATAAATAAGTCACAACTCAACAGTGAAAAATCTGTTAAAAAAATGGTCAAAGCATATGAAGAGACATTTCACCAAGGATGATATACAGATGGCAAATAAACACATGAAAAGATGTTCAGCCTCATTAGTTATTAGGGAAATGCAAGTCCCACAGTGAGACAGTACTACACATTTATCAGAGTAGCTTCAATAAAACATAGTGGCAATCCCAGATTCTGGTGAGAATGCATAGAAACTGGGTCACTCATACATTGCTGGTAGGAATGTAAAATGGTACAACCACTCTGGAAAACATTTTGGCTGTTTCTTTTAAAATTAAACATACAACTACTATGTGATGCAGCATTGTCCTCCCGAGCATTTATCCAGAGAAATGGAAGCTCATTCTCACACAAAAACCTGGACACGAGTCTTCGTGGAAGCTTCAATTCTTAACAGCCCAGGACTGGAAGCAATGCATATGTCTTTTGATGAGTGAACAGTAAACAAGCTGTGGTACATTCACACTCTGGACACGATACAGCAGGGAAAAGGAAGAGGCTGTTGAAATAGGCAATGACCTGGATGAATCGCCAGAGAACTATGTTGAGTCAAAAAAAGTCAGTGGTGAAAGATTACATGTGGCAGCATTCCATTTATGCAACATTCTTTTTTAAAAATCAAAGTGTAGTTGATTTACAATATTGTGTTAGCTTCAGGCATACAGCAAAGCAATTGAGTTACATACGTATGTTTTTTTGGTTATATTCCATTATATATTATTACAAGACATTGAATACAATCCCCTCTGCAGGTGTGCATGCATGCTCCATCGCTCCAGTTGTGTCCGACTTTTTGACCCTGGGGACTGTAGCTCGTGAGGCTCCTCTGTCCATGAGATTCTCCAGGCAAGAGTACTGGACTGGGCTGCCATGTCCTCCTCTAGGAGATCTTCCCAACCTAGGGATCGAACCTGCATCTCCTGCATTGGCAGGTGGATTCTTTACTGCTGAGTCACCAGGAAAGCCCGTAATTCCCTGTGTTATACAGTAAATCCTTGTTACTTATTCTCCATAGTAGTTTGCAGAATAATCGAGTAATCTAATCATCCTCCGGAGAAGGCAATGGCAACCCACTCCAGTACTCTTGCCTGGAAAATCCCATGGATGGAGGAGCCTGGTAGGCTGCAGTCCATGGGGTTGCAAAGAGTCGGACACGACTTCACTTTCACTTTCACATTTCACTTTCATGCATTGGAGAAGGAAATAGCAACCCACTCCAGTGTTCTTGCTTGGAGAATCCCAGGGATGGGGAAGCCTGGTGGGCTGCCGTCTATGGGGTCACACAGAGTCAGACACGACTGAAGCGACTTAGCAGCAGCAGCTAATCATCCTATACTCCCTCCCTACCTTAATAACTGTAAAATTTGTTGTCTATGTCTGTAAGTCTGTTGCTGTTTTATATATAGACTCATTTGTACTATTTTTTAGATTCCACATATAAGTGATATCATATACTATTAGTATTTCTAATAGTAATACTATTACTTTTAAGTAATTACTATTACTTAATACTATTAAGTCTGACTTAATTCACTAAGTATAATATTCTCTAGGTCCACCCATGCTGCTGCAAATAGCAATATTTCATTCTTTTCAATGGCTCATGTATGTAATATATATTAATATATACACTATTGATACATGTTCTATGTCAGTCATCTGTTGATGGGCACTTGGGTTGATCCCATGGCTTGGCTATTGTAAATAATGCTGCTATGAATATTGTGATACATGTATCTTTTCCAATTAGGGTTTTCATCTTTTTTGGATACATGCTCGGGAATGGGATTGCTGAACCACATGTTCACTCTTAGCTCTTTAAGGAAACTCCATGCTGTTTTCCATGAAGGCTGCACCAATTTACATTCCCACCAACACTGTAGGAGGGTTCTCTTTTCTCCATACCCTCTCCAATGTTTATAATTTGTAGAATTTTTTTATATTTATAAAGCATTCCTGAAATGACAAGAATGCAATTATAGATATGGAGACCAGATAAGTGGTTGCCTGGGGTTAAGGAGGGGATGGAGGGGAGTATGAATTTAAAAAGACAACAAGAGGGATCCTTATGATGATGGAAAAGTTCTGTATTTTGACTGTATCAGTGTCACTGTCCCAGTTCTGATCTTGTACTACAGTTTTGTAAGGTGTCACCACTGGGGGAAACTGGTGAAGGACACCTGCTATCTCTGTATTATCCCTTAAAACACGTTGGATGCATGAGACAAGTGCTCAGGGCTGGTGCACTGGGATGACCCAGAGGGATGGGATGGGGAGGGAGGTGGGAGGGGGGTTCAGGATGGGGAACACATGTAAATCCATGGCTGATTCATGTCAATGTATGGCAAAACCCACTACAATATTGTAAAGTAATTAGCCTCCAACTAATAAATATAAATGGGGAAAAAAAAAAACTGCCTGTGATCTCAAAATTTAAAAAGTTGAACCAAAAAACTTCTTGCTAGGAATGTCTGCTATACTTCCAGGTCGAAATCTCACGCAGATAAATGGGTTATCAGTGAGGGCCTGGCCCAGGATCCCTCAGATCCAAGTTTACTGGTGGATGGAATTTTTCAGAAGGTTTTGTTAGACTCACAGTGCTAGTAGCCTTCCAAAACTAAATTTACACCCTTTATCATTGGCAAAATGAAATCCAGTGTATATAAGATATCTGGAGAAAGCTGCATAAATCCAGATGATTTTATAGCCCTAAAAGTGGGAATCAATGGGGTATTGTAAATATGCAAAATATATGTATGTGGCAAGAGTTCATGGCTATAAAACAGTTTGGAGAATGGGTCACCTGTGTGTTTCAGCTCTCAGTTCCCAGAGAGACAGCAGCTTCCGGTTGGTAACTGAGACACGGTTGTAGTGGGGGCTGGTTCCTTTGGAAGGCAGAGTGAGTGACCATCTGTTGAGCACCTCCCCTGCGCTAGCGGCTTTACATCATCCGGTTTAATCTTCAGCCCTGTACTAGGAGGTGGGTAATATTACTCCCAGAGCAGGCTCTGAGTCTCTCAGTGCTTCAGTGAAGACATTTGCCTCTAGCATTGACCTGAGCTTCAAACCCAAGGCGTTATAGGATAAAAAGGAGTAAGTGCCAGCCTGAAAGTCAAACCTAGGTCTCCAGAAAGCCAGCTCCTTGCTGCTACCCCTCCTGCCTACCAAGATCATCACTTGTGTGTGTGTGTGCCGTCATAACTGTGTAATCCAAATGCTGAGTTACTCCTAGGAGAAGGCGAGCATCTCTCTGCCCTCCTACAGCTGCTGGGGTCAGGCAGAGACAGGGAGGTGGGTGAGATGGAGGTCCCCCTTTCATTCACACTCGTCAGGTGGCTTTCTTGAGTCATAAAGCTGTCTTAATTAATCATTTTAGCCTCACCTCCTAGGGTGAGGTGGGGAAGGAGAAGAGAAAAGATGGAGGCACAGTGAGATGTCTACTGAACTATTCCTTCTTCCAAGGTCTCCAGGTGTACCCTCACAGAAAGTTCCAGAGATGTCTCCCAGGCCCCAAGCTCAAATCCTGCCAAGACTCAGGCAGAGATGAGCCAGAGCAATAAGATGGAATTCACAGATCTCCCGTGACCTGCAGCTGCTGGTCACCTGGAAACTTTCTCTGTTGACCTTGTCTGGACCCCACACTTTTGTGTGGTGCTCCGTACCTACCTGTACACGGTGTAGGGCCAGGATTAGAGAAAGGGAAGGAGACAAGGCAGGAGGGAAGAAAGAGGCTGAATGAATTCTGGGAAGTTAATCATCTGAAAAGACTACCATCAAGGTCATGTCCAGTCTGATATTCAGACCATTATTCATTTTTTCTGTCAACAATCATTTATTTTCATCATCTTTAGCTGATTCTTGCTTATGATCATCTATTGTCTCACAGTCTCGTGTTTTCATTTCATGGAAATAATTCCCAACAGCTGAAATCAACCTTGGCTGCACATTGCAGTCACTGGGAACACTGAAAATACTGATGCTTGGGTCTAATCCCAAGGAATTCTGACTTCACTGGGAGGGAGGTAGTGAGGTCTGAGAAGGGACATTGCTCAGTCGTGTCTGACTTTTTGCCATCCCATGGACTGTAGCCAACCAGGCTCCTCCGTCCATGGCATTTTCCAGGCAAGAGTACTGGAGTGGGTCGCCATTTCCTTCTCCAGAGGATCTTCCCGATCCGGGGATTGAACCCAGGTCTCCCGCATTGCAGGCAGACGCTTTACCGTCTGAGCTACCAGGGAAGCCCACCTAGTGAGGTCTGGGGAGCAGGTAAGTCAGGTCTGGGGAGCAGAGGACATGACAGCTCCTTGGTGATTCCAGCATGCAGTTGGGGCTGTTGTCTATGAGGATCTGAAATCCCTAATTTTCGAGTTCTCATTGAGCTGCTGATTGTTGTGTCAGGTCCAAGTTCCTCCTCGTGTTGAGGCTTTTGGATGGTGTTAGCCTTTTTCAGAGGCTGGGTGAGCTCACCTTCTTCCCCCTGGGTTATACCTCTGCCTACACCTCTGTGGTCTGACTGCATCAATTCCCATGTAGACGTTATTTCATGGTGTGTCTCTGCTTACCGTGTGGTTTCCCTTCTCCACCTCCTTAAGGATTGCTGCTCAGCCGTTAAGGAGTGGGCCCTTGCTTTTCTTCAAGAGTGGCTCTATTATCTTTCACTTTCCATCTTCTCTTTCTTCCATCCATTCTTTCCCTCCCCCTGACTTCCTTCTTTCTTCCCTTTCCATACTTTTAAAAATTTCTTCTTGGGGGTCTTATGAAGAAGTGGAGATTTCAGCATGAGTTTAGTCCACATTCTTAAAATGTGGTGATTTTACTTTTTAACCACATGCACTTTTGCGTTATTTTCCCACAAATGTATTGCTTTTGTAATATCTTTTAAAATATTTTAATCAAAAGTTATTATCTGCATAAAGTCTAGGTAATAATCTGGAAAACTGTTTATGCTAAGGAAAAAAGAAGAAATACGTGCAGGAGGATGACAGCGTGAAAATAAGACAGTGACATAAAACCAACTTTATGCATGGAAGACAGACTAGGATGAAATAACATAAAAAAATAATGGTTTTGTTTACATGGTGAGAGCGTATAATCACTTTTTTATTCTTCATGTATTTATGTTATATATGTATATTTTTGAAGAGCATACTTTTTTCATAATGGGTGGGAAAATTGAACCACTCATTTTAAAGGAGATTAGTCAACTGTAGAAATAGCCCGCTTTAAGAAATGGTCTGTGGGAGACACCCAGGCTCAAAGAAGCTGACTGGGGTGTATCCTGAAGGCGGTGTGTCTCAGAAGAAAACTAACACCCTCAGCTTACTGTAATGTCTCGGGCATGAAGCCCTGGTTTAGTGGATATTTGTTTGCCTCTCTTCCCCATTTTTCCAGCAAGAGTGCCTTTTATCTGTTTGGGCATCTAGCCCATCATCAAACTACAAAGTGTCTGGGCTCCACCTTCGCCTCAAGAGTCACGGCACACGATCAAGGCCCACAGCAGTCAGTGTGTCGCATTCTTTTTGCCTCGTGATTGGCCAAAAGTGAGCAAGTGATTAAGCCAGTTAAACTGAAGCCACTAACTACTAAGAGGCTTTTTTTTCCCAGGCGGAACTTGAACTTGAACTTTGTTGGTTGCAGTAGATATAGCCATTCTGCTTCCCAGTGGAGCCTGAGAACTCAGCAACATACGGAGAGGAGGCGATGATCTGATCCCCAACTTAGCCTTGGTGATGCTGGCTCTTCTGCCCTTAGATTTTTCATTTACGTGAGTCGACACATTTCCCAATCATGCTGAGTTGGGCTGTTAGACACTTATAACCAAACTAGGTCTACAAACTGTGCTTGTGGACATGCACTTTAAAAGGAGGACTGCAGAATAAAAACGTGTTGCCGTCTATCCACTGCTTTCTTAAGAGAGCTGATTCTCTGATTCCTGACCCCTATTCCTTGGGCAGGTGTGTCTCCCCCGTGGAGAAACAGTTATTCATTTGGTTAGCCTACCTTGATGAAAATATCTCACCATGGCACCCAACTCCGATTTCTGATCCCAGATTTACTAAACTGTCCTCTGACCTGCCCTTTGGTCCCTTGACCGGGCTAACGACTAGGTAGGCACTCTCCCATTGCCCACAGACACACTGGCATGACGTGCCCAGTCAGCCTCCACTGGGTTCGATTATGCAGTTGGTTGCTTAACCCTGATATTCTGACTGCAAAGCTGAGAACAGTCCCAGCTTTGTGTTGTTCCACCATGACGCAGAGAAGCCAGTCAACTTAAGTCTCCCTATATCCGCTGTATAGCACAGGGAACTATATTCAACATCTTAGGATAAACCATAATGGAAAAGAATGTGTATAAAAATGTATAAACCTAACTCACTTTGTTGTATAGCGGAAATCAACACAACTATGTAAATCAACTATAGTGATAATAAAAAATAAATTTAAAAAGTCTCTTTACTGTATTATCTCTTTTTAACTTTGACAAGGTCATTCACATAAAAAGTGGACAGAGTGTGACTATCTAGTATGTGGCCCTGACAACACATGTGGGTTCTGGTGCATAGATTTGGGTTTGATTCTCCTATTTTTTGTATAGTCTTGGGCAGGACCCCATCCCCCCTAAACCTCTGGGGTTTTTTGTTTGTTTGGTCTTTTTGGGCAAGCCATGCAACATGATGGATCTTATTTCCCCAACCAGGGATCAAACCCATGCTCCCTGCAGTGGGAGTACGGAGTCTTAACCACTGGACTGCCAGGGAAGTCCCATAAACTTTTGTTTTGATTCCTCTACTATAATGAGAAACAAAACAGAACAATATACACAAAACCTGAGCACAATAAAACAATAGCTACTTAGCAGAGGATTTTCTAGAAAGCTAATAAAAATTCAGGGCCCTGGGGAGGGATCCTGGTAATGTGTTCATATGAGCATACGTTTTTGTAAAATTTGCAAATTTTAAAATGTGTTTACAATTATTTATCTTAAATCAGGTCCCCTCAATCTTGTACTGCTATTATCCCATTTAAACTTAGACACAATGCTGTGAGATAGATATTTTTGTTACTATCAGTTTACAAATGAGAAAATCGGAGGTTTATGGATACTAAGTAACTTTTCTAAGACCACACTGTGAGTGGTGGAACCAGAATTTAAACCCAGCCTGCATTCAAGGGTGTCCAGGGCCCATGGCTTAAGCACTCTGCCTAGTTTCCCAGACTTGCCTGGGCTAAAGAATCACCAGTGAGTGAAAGTGACAGCGTCAATCACTCAGTCCTGTACAACTCTTCACGACCTCATGGGCTGTAGCCCGTCAGGGTGCTCCATCCATGGGATTCTCCAGGCAAGAATACTCGAGTGGGTAGCCATTACCTTCTCCAGGAGATCTTTCCGACTCAGGGATCGAACTCATGTCTCCTGCATTGCAGGCAGATTCTTTACCTTCTGAGCCACCAGGGAACATCCTATTAAAGCACACATTCAGGGCTTACCACAGAGTTAGCAAGATAGAATTGATCTCTAGGGAAGGCACTAGGAAATTTATTTTTAACATGCTTCCCAAATGAATTTGGTGAGTGGGCAAATTACTGCTTTTCAACCTATTGCCTCCATATAATAAGGGTTCAATACTAGTTAGATAAGATTGTAATAAAAAGATTTTTTTTTTTTTTTTTTTTTTTTTTTAATAACAGCAGCCTCAAACTTGAAGGTTTCACAGTGGAGGCAGAATTTAACCTAAGCCGTGGGGAACAGACAGAACTTTTCAGAGAGGAAACAAGGGAGGAAGCTCCACTCTGTTTATCTGGTACAGAAGAGGGTGATAAGACCCCGCCTCTGCAGTTCCCTGTTTATTAACTGAAAAGACATTTCACTTAGATCACTTGAGCAGTTGTTATCTCAACCAAAAAAATTTTGTTAACTGTTGTTGCCAAATTTGGGTGACAGTTGAATCAAAGTTATTATTAATTTTTAGAAATGAATGTTTTCTGGCTTAGTTGAGCAAATGTGGATCCCGCCTGACAAAGGCCCAAAGGGCCAAGGAATTATCTAATTGAAAGAAAACAAGTGCTTATCAAAAATGAACTTTAGGACTTCCCTGGTGGCCCAGTGATCAGGACTCGGCGCTTCCACAGATGGGGCGGGGGTGGGGGGCAGGTTTGATCCCAGGTCAGTTAAAAAAAGAAAGAACTTTATGATGAGCTAGGATAAGTTCACACATTACACCGGCACTCTTTTGTCCAAAGTAAATGGAAGACTAAAGCTTCATTGAGTCTGGGGAAGCAAAGAAGAAAACCCTGCCACGGGGCCTGCAGATTTTGTGTCTAGACTGAGTGGAAGTTAATTTCCCATGGGCAACATCCCACTTGAATGTTTACTATACTTTTTCTTAAATTCATGGCCTTTGGCTTCAAAGGTTCTGGACATGGAGAACAATTCATATTTTATTTAAGGAAATTCTAAACATAGACAAAAATAGAATAGTGTAGTGAATTCTCCCATGTACGTTTTACCCAGTTTCAACAATTATTAACTTTCAGTAATTTTGAGAAGCTGTTTAAAAATCCATAAAGATCAGTGCTTAGAAGTTAAAGAATTTAAAAGGGTTAAAGCAGTCATTCAAACAATTGGGGGGAGGAAAATAGTGACTTTTAGGTAAATTCCTTACATGACTTGGGTAAGAAATAGAATAAAGAGAACATTAACTTTTGGGGTAGCTCTTTAGTGTAGTATCACTTCTTTCAAATCCCCCGCACCACCACCAAATGAAGGGAAATGTTTTCTATTACACTTCCTTCTGCAGCCCAGAGGACAAAACGGGTTCACTTGCCAGACTTGAGGCTTTGCAGACCCTGTACTAGACCCCATGAGGAGTTCCCTAGCTATGGCAGACTGAAGAAAAAGTCATGAAGTTTGACCACTTATCGTCTCTACTGACAGAGTAGTGTTTGAGTGACATTTAAAAGAGTGGACTCTACGACTAAATGCAGGTGTGGAAGGAGACAGAATCCCAGGCTGAGGGAACTGTGTACAAAGATGGGAAGCAGGAAGTGAAGGTGAGTTTGAGGGTGTGGTTATATTACAGTGTTTGTGATGGAAGGCAATTTAAGAGCTGGAAGAATCTTAAGTTGACATCATGGGGCAGAGGTCTGCAGACAGACCTGTCTGGTTACCTTCTGCCTTGCCTGACACTGCTGGTTGCCTACCCAAGTCATTCCCAATGTGTTTTCCTTGCTGGTAGAACTGCCTCCCTCTCTAAAGGCTGAAATTGCCAGATATTCATTACTAGACTCTCCTGCAGCTAAGGTATAGCCATGTGATTCAACTCTGGCCAAAAGAAACTAAAGGGAAATCTGCAGGCGGACTTATGGAAAGAGTTTCCTCCTTAATGAAAAAGACTAAAGCAAAAACTTCTTTTTACCTTTGAACAAAGTTGTATGACAGTGTGAGGTTTGGAGCTGCGGCAGCCATCCTGTGACCACGAGGGCACAAGCTGTGGATGAAAACCAAGGTGTTGAGGATGTCAGATGAGGAAGATGAAATGTGATTTAGTCCTTGAAGACATCATTATGCCACTCTGCTTATGATACCCTGTATTTGGAAGCTTATGTTGTGGATATTGACACATTTTTCCATATTAAGTCATTTTGACTTTCTTAACGCCTGGGTTAACATCAGCCTAGAAAACAGGAAAGAAAATACAGTTGTCCTTTGTATCTGTGTGGGATTGGTTCAGAACCCTGCTACTCCCAAGCACACACACACATACACACATTCCCTTACAGATATCTAAATCTGTGGATGCTCAGATTGTATAGAACCTACACACATCATCCTGCACACTTTAAATACCCCTGGATTCCTTATATTACCAATGCAGTGTAAATGATGGTACATGGTAAACTCAAGTTTTGCTATTTGAAATTTTCTGGAATTTTTTTACAAATATTTTTGCTGCATGACTGGTTAAATCTGTGGATTCAGAACTGTGGATATGGAAAGCTGACTATAAATAATTCCCCAACTTAGATTATTTCTCCTTTGCAGCCTTAACTTTTTTAACTGAATATTTAGAACATACAAGTATGCATAAAGCATAATAACAATTCTTTTGCATTTTTGAAAAATTTCATGTCTAGCCAAATCATGCATGAAAAGTACAAGTGCTTATGGGAAAAACAGAAAAACTAGGAACAGGCCACTCAAAATCTTAAGAAGTTAGCAAGTAGAGCCCTGATAAAAATGATAACCATTCAGAAAACTATCCTATCACAGTTCTCTCTCCGTTAACATTTGCAGTCAACCACAAGGCTGCAAGAAAAGTTTGCAGCCTTAGAGTCTGACTCCTCCTTAGAGACCAGAGTCCTAAATTTGCTTCCAAAGGGACTCTTTTCTCCCAAACGAAAAATATAATCGAGAGGTAGTGTTCTTAATTCACATTATTTAAAACTAAGGAAAAATGTCTTCATCACTTTCTCATCTGTACTCCTAACTTCCCTAGACGGATTAAAAGAGCGAAAAATGTAGAGGCTCTTAAGCCACTAAATCCGCCACTGAAGGAAGGCACTTCTGTGGGGTTTCCAGTTCCCTCCTGTGGTGCTCAGATATGATGAAAGCTTTCTCTTTGCGAGAAAGCCTGCCCCAATGACTTCAAAATAACAACATACTGGAACAATCGCACATAAACCAGCTTGGTTTCTGCGTTATATTATCACCACTTCTTATACATCTATCACATATGAGCTAGTACCGTTAGAACAACTTCAGTGTGGTTAAAATGGTAAATTTTATGTCACATATATTTTACCACAATTTAAAAAAAGATTAACCAGGCACAAGAAACAGACTGGGGACTAAACAGAGCTCTTGTTTATGTGGGTTATATCTATCAGTGTTTATTAGTCATTAAGACCAAGAAATTAAAAGAAATAGACATCGCCATGAACAGATGGTGCCAATAACACCCGTGTGTCCACCACTCAGTTTCAGAAATGAAACTCCCAAACGGTGTTGAATTCCCTTGTGTGTCGCTCCCTGAATGCATTGCTTTTCTGTCACCCAGAAATAAAACTATTCAGGATTGAAGGCTTATCATTCTTTCCGGTTTCCTAAAATATATGTGTTCATGGTCAGTCACTTCAGTCGTGTCTGACTCTTTGCGACCCTATGGACTGTAGCCCACCAGGCTCCTCTGTCCATGGGATTTCCCAGGCAGGAAGACTGGAGTGGGTTGCCATCCCCTCCTCCAGGGGATCTTCCCAACCCAGGGATTGAACACAGGTCTCCTTCATCTCCTGCACTGCAGACAGACTCTTTACCACGAGCCACTGGGGAAGCCCTTAAAATACATAGATACATTATAATATGTATATAGCATTTATATACATATATATAAGATATATATATATTTATCTGTGAACATATAGTTAAAAAATTTTAAGCCACTGTGAAAACTTTTATTGATTATTCTTGATTTAAAAGGGCTTCCTAGGTGGCACAGTGGTAAAGAACCCACCTGCAAATGCAGGAGATGCAAGAGACACAGGTTCTGTCCCTGGGTCAGGAAGGACCCCTGAAGGAGGAAATAGCAACCCACCCCAGTATTCTTGCCTAGAAAATTCCATGGACAGAGGAGGTTGGTGGCTGCAGGCCGTGGGGTCGCAGAGTCAGACACGACCAAGAGACGGTGCACACGCTTGGTTCATTCACCTTACACGTGCCCTTAGCCACTCATTCTTCCCAAATCGGAGGTGTGTTCTTACCAGCACTTAATTAGCATGCCTTGATGCCTTGCTTCCAGATCCTTCCAGAAATTATGGTGGGACACTGTAAGATAATAGAAAATATACAATGGTCTTTGCCCCTGGCTCCTGACACAGAGTTCCTGAAATATCTGTAATTTCCTGAGTGATGGGACCATCTTTTGTTCTAATGGAGCGACTCTGGGTGGGCTCCTGGGTGGTTCCCGGTTGACAGAAGGTCACCCGAAAGAACAAGCCATGATTAGAAGCTTGGAATGTTCAGCCTGGCCCCCCATTCTCCTAAGAAGGAGGAAGGGCTGAAAATGTAGTTAATGATCCATCACACGTACCCGATGAAACCTCCATAAAATTCCAATAGTGCAACTTTCAGAGAGGGTGACACACTCCAACTCCACAGGAACAAAAGCGCCTGTGCTCAGAACCCTCCCAGACCTCACCCCAGGTATCTCCTCCTTTGACTGTTCATTTGTATCTTTTATCATGTCTTTAACAAACTGGCTTAACTAAGTGTTCCTGAGTTCTGTTGAGTTGCTGTAGCAAATTAACTGAATCCAAGGGAAAGGGGTCATTGAAACTTCCAATGTACAGCCAGTTAGTCAGAAGCACAAAAAGCACCTGGACTTTCAGATGACTTTCAACTGGAGTGCGGGTGTGTGTGTGTGTGTGTGTGTGTGTGTGTGTGTGTGTGTGTGGTGGTGGTGAGGAACGGAGGGCAGTCTTGTGAGACTGAGCCCTGAACCGGTGGGAGCTGACGCTATCTCTGGGTAGATGGTATCAGAGCTGAGTTAAACTGTAGGCCACTCAGGTTGTACTGGAGACTTACTCATTGTTTGGGGAAAACCCCACACGCATTTGGTACCCAGAAGTGCCAGAAGTTGTTCTCTGTGAGTAGAGAAAGAAATACACAGGAAATAGACTGAACTGAGATTTTCCCTTAAAATAGGAGGAAAAGATTAGAGTTTTCATTTTAGACACACAGGTCTCCCCCCAAACCCACCCATACATACTCTTCTGTTCTTTCCCTGGGAGTTCTCCCCTGAAGGAGGTTCATTGTCCAGAGGTGC
This sequence comes from Muntiacus reevesi, assembly GCF_963930625.1. Lineage (NCBI taxonomy): Eukaryota > Metazoa > Chordata > Mammalia > Artiodactyla > Cervidae > Muntiacus > Muntiacus reevesi. The sequence goes on from NC_089260.1 coordinate 11,841,259, forward strand.
TCGTCTGTAGATGCACTATGTCCCTAGTCATGCCAAGACAGAGCATTCCATTAGGAGACACACTAGAATCAGAAAATATTTACAATTAGATCTTAGCACACACATTTTCACAGGAGGGAGTGTGGCCACTATCGATTGGAACAGTCCTGGCTGGCGGATCTGCCCAGTTTTAGGCTGGTTAGCTAACTGTGGTTCTGGAAGAAGAAGGCCTAGTCTCTCCGATGAAGAGAGGAAAGCTGGGGACAAAAGAGGAAGTGAGAGTTGAACTGCAAAAAGCTCACTGAGGTTGAAACCTCAAACTGGTGTTCTGCATAATAAGGTCGGACAATGCTTTTCCTGTTTATCAGCCTCCTTTGCTTAGCTTGACTATCTAGGCTGGTATTGAGTTTTGAATCTTCTGAGTTAATTTATTGACCTTTATTATCCTTAGTATATGATATAGATTGAATGTTCCTGTCTCCTTAAATTCATATGCTAAATTCTAATCCTCCCATGTGATGATATTTGGAGGTGGGGACTTTGGGAAGTGATTAGGTCATGAAAGTGGAGCCCATATGAATGGAATCAATGCCCTTATGAAAGGGACCTCTGAGAACTCCCTTGCCCTCTTCCGCCATCTGAGGGCTCAGTGAGAAGATGGCCATCTATAAACCCTGATGAGGGTGGATGCTCATCAGACATTTGATCTGCCAGCACCTTGATTCGGGATTTCCTAGACTCCAGAACTGTCAGAAATAGATTTCTGTCATTTATAAACCATTCAGTCTATGGTATTCTGTTACAGCAGCCTGAATGTATCTTCATGGTACTGTGATTAATGCATTTAGATTGTTTTCCTAGTATTTCCAGTATTGTTTCATTTATACACACATTGGTTTCTATAATGTACGACATTGGTTAACTATTTACAGAGGACTCATCACCAGGCAAAACATTGCTGCATGTTAGAGAAACCATTTCTAAGACTCAAGTGGCTACATACAGCTTACCAAGGAGTCTAGGTTGGTTTTATTTTACACCATATGGGGTGAAGAAAAAGAAATGTCCATAGAACTCATTAAGGGTGCTCTTGCCAGCTGCTGAAAATAGGAGTTGGCCAATCTTGGACTTTGGTTTAGAGCTGGACAGATGTGCTCTGTTATAGGCTCAAAGTTTTGTCTAAAGTGATTTTCTTTTAAAATTGAAAAAATTTCTGTATATAAAAAAAATTTTGTTTCATTATAGTAGCTTCCATTAGAATATCCTCCTGCTAAGGGCCTCATATAAGTGTATGAAACTCTTAGAGAATAATCAGGATGACATTAATAACATTTGCATGTGGCCTGTGGATTCTGGAGCCGGTGTGTTAGCAATTGAAGCTGAGTAGTCGATTCTGATGTACTCTTTTTTTTTTTTTTTTTTTTTAAATATATTATTTTTTGGCTGTGCTGAGTCTTAGTTGCAGCATGTGGGATCTTCAGTCTTCATGGAGATATGCTGGACCTTTAGTTGCCACACGTGGGATCTAGTTCCCCAACCAGGGCCCAAACACCGGCCCTCGTCATTGGGAACACAGAGTCTTAGCCACTGGACCACCAGGGAAGCCCCTGGTGTTCTTTCTAATGAGGACCTACTCTTCCTCTCTCGACCCCCACAGGCCCATCCTAATGACCTATGACTTGTACGCAGACAACAATAGAGAACAGAGACATAGGTTCAGAGGAAGGGATGGGGCGTTGGTGATGGCTAGGCTCTGCAAAGAACCATGCTTTTGGTTTGTTTTAAACTTTTTATTTTGTATCAGAGTATACCTGATTAAAATCACAATATTATGATAGTTTCAAGTGAACAGCAAAGGCATTTAGTCACACATAGACAAGTATCTGGGCTTCCCAGGAGGCACTAGTGGTTAGGAACCTGCCTGCCAGTGGTGGAGACGTAAGAGATGAGGGTTCACTCCCTGGGTGGGGAAGGTCCCCTGGAGGAGGACATGGCAGCCCACTCCATCATTCTTGCCTGGAGAATCCCGTGGATAGAGGAGCCTGGCGGGTTATGGTCCATAGGGTCTCAAGAGAATCGGGCTCAAGTGAAGCGACTTAGCACTCACACACAGCTTGTAAGTATCCATTCTCCCCCAAAGTCCCTCCCATCCAGGCTGCCACATAACATTGAGCAGAAGGAAGCATTTTTTACTGACTTCTTTTTCACTCTCAAAATTCTTTTTTTCCCTGCAGAGTGGGAAAAACCCTTAAATATTTGTAATAGTGAATAATGAGACTTCCTAGATTCCCTAGGAGGCAGTCCTAAAAGCTTTATTGCACTTTTTATTCATTCCCTATTTTAGAATTTCTTATGTAAAGGTATTTTTAAAATAGAAATGAACATGTACTTTTTAGTTATGAAAAGCAATGGATTTAGTAAAACGAGCACTGGGTCAGGAGCCAGGAGACTTGGCTTTGAATGGTCTCAACCCAGCCATTTATTTCCTTTAGTTTCTTCACTTATAAAGTGAAATATACCATCTAAAGATGAATAGATAAATAGAATGTGACATATCCATGTAACAGAAGGAACAAGGTACTGATACATTCCACAATATGGATGAGCCATTAAAAAATTATTAGGTAAAAGAAACCAGACACAAAAGATCATGTATTATATAATTCTATTTATGTGAAATGTATGGACATTTCTACATTCTACATTTCTACATTCTACAAGGACAGAAAGCAGGTTAGTGTAATAGCTAATGGGTATGGGGTTTCTTTCTAGGGTGATGGAAATATTCAAAATTGATTGCAGTGATGTTTGTTTTCACAACTCTGAATATAAAATCCATTGAACTGTGCACTTCAAATAATAAATTGTATCATATGTAAACTATATTTCAGTAAAGCTATTATTAAAAAAAGAAGAAAAAGAAACAATTTCTACCCAAATATGTTGGGAGGCTCAATTGAGTTTTTTTTTTAATGCGTTGTTTTATAAATAAGAAAAGTGCTTCAAACTATACAAGGATAATTACTTTTAGACTTCATTATTTCCTTAAGTTAGTAGCCGATATACTATTAATAGGGGCTTCCCAGGTGGCTCAGTGGTAAAGAAATGCCTGCAATGCAGAAGACTCAGGAGACCTGGGTTCTATCCCAGGGTCGGGAAGATTCCCTGGAGGAGGACATGGCAACCCACTCCAGCATTCTTGCCTGGAGAATCCCACGGACAGAGGAGCCTGTAGGGCTACAGTCCATGAAGTCAAAAAGAGTCGGACGTGACAGAAGCGACTTAGTACACACGATACTATAAGGGTTCTCCAGGGATAATTGGCATTTACAGAGACCCAGAGAGGCAGAGATGCTTACAGCTGTGTGTGTGAAGGTCAGCTAGAAGGGAGCCGTTTAAAGTTCATGAAAGTGATGAGAGGAGAGAAGAACAGCTCGACTGCACGCTCCTTGAGGTCAGGCATTGTTTCTTGTTCTCTTTGTAATCCCCATGCTTCACAGAATATCTGGCTCAGTAAATGTGAATAAATGAATAAATAATGAAGAATGAATGATGACACTAATGAACCGAGGGTCACTGAATGAAAATGATGAGATGCCTTCCCTCAGTCAATAAACCATTTTACCAGCCAACACATTCAGTTTCTTGCTTTGATACTGACAGTGACTAGGGGTTTGGGAATTGTACTTACTACATTGCCAAAGGAGGGCTAATTCTCTTTAAAGTGTTACAGATCGTAATAGCTCTTGTTTCTTCTCAAGACTTTGGAGAAGGAAAGTCTTACTCTATCAAGATTTTGTCAGCGTCATGGCTAAGATTCACTTTATCTTGTGTTAGTTGTGATGAGCCAAGGAGAGGGTTGGACTTCAGAACAAAAGCATCATAAGATCTGGTCTGTTATGCTGGGAGCACTGAGGGCTTATGGGGCAAGTTGGGAGGTTTCCTGCAAGATGAGAGCAAGGCATTCACAAGCTGGTTTGGAGTTAGAGCAACAATTTTGGGTGGTCTCGGCATTATGAGTCACTGTGATGGAGACAAGAGTCACAAGCTTTGGGGAAAGGCAACTATTCTATTTTTCCATTTTTGCCAGTTGGGAAAAGACCCACGAGTTTGGCCCAAGTTGGCCTCCTGGCAAACCAGTGTCACTTGGAGCTGAAAGCAAGGGGGAGAGTAATCCAAGGAGAGAACTTTCCACTTCCTGCTTTGTTTCCTTGAGACTCCCCCCTCTTTTTCTTGTTAGAACTCCCAAAACTCTGATTAGAACCTATGTGAGGACCACTCAGGTCTTATAGGAAACAGCCATGGCCGTGTAACTGAAGGACTTTAGGATCTGTACTGCTCAGAGCAAGAACTGCTATGTTCAAGGCATGGCTATTTCCATTTAGAAAATAAATCTAGCTTAAGAAAATTTTCTCCCAACAGGGCAAAGAAGATACAATTAGTTAAGGAAAGATCTAGAACACACAGTGTAACTTAACTGGGTGCCAGAACCTTCTCACAGATGGAGGAACTACAGATTTTTTTCCTTTGTACTCAGATAATCCAGGAGACTTGGCAGCAATGATAGCAGAAGCCTTATCCAGGAAGGGACCTTTCTTCATCTTTTATTTCCCTTCCTACACCCCTAGTCACTTTCTTGGACAACGTGTTCAGGAACTAAATAGCATAAACCCTCAATGTCAAAAGCCTCAACAAAAAATTACTTGCCTACGGAAACTGTGCGTACCAAGAAAGTAGATTATTTTCCATCTCCATCTCCACTTGCTTATTCCAAAACAGACATCGGAGAAGCTAAGAAGCCAATAAAGGAACAAATAAACACAAACTGCCTTTAAAAGCAGTCTACTTAATAAAGACTCTCTCCACATCCCTGGGCCCTTGTTTGTGTATAAACACCTTAAAATATGTTTGACTGTAACTTTTGATTATCCTGCCTTAGAGATCATTCATTTTAGATCATAAATCTGAAGACCAGGAGGGCCCATGTTTATTCAGGGGACAGTCTAAATGACGTTACACCATGGGTTTTGGAGTTAGGCAGTTATGCTGGAATGAGTTCCATGTTTATCAGTTGTGTAAGCTGATAGTTGGGCAAGTAAGTTACTTAGTCTAATTCTAATCTTCATCTGTAAAATTGGGATACTATTACAATAAAACTGGCCTCAGATTTGCTATACGGATCAAGGATACTGTGCATAGAAATGAGAAAATAATCGAGAATAGTCCCACCTAAGTTCCAGTCTACACTCTTCTCCCCAGATAACCAATTCTATTTGTTTTCTTATCCCTCCAGAAGGTTTTAATGCAAGCATATGTAAATTAAATATTTGTGTGTGTGTGTGTGTGTGTGTGTGTGTGTGTGTGTGTGTAGTCTTCTTTTGCTTTCATGCTTACATAAAAGGAACACACAGCTGCTCTGTACCTTTCTTTTCACTTAATCTATCTTGGAAATCTTTCCAAATCACTACAAGAAGAGCTTCCTCATTCTGTGTTTTTTTTTTTTTTAAACGGCAGCATGGAGATTCCATTGTGTGACTCTAGCACAATTTATCTAATCATCCCTTATGGAAGACTCTTGGATTATTTCCAGACTTTTCCCATAACAAATAAAGCTACAGTGAATATCCTTGCACACAGTGTCATTTTGCAAGTGTGTGAGTACATCTGGAGGGTTTAGACCTTTGTAACTTTTTAAAAGAACTCTATTGGTATATAACTTAGGTTATTATTATTACTTTGCCAAATTGCCCTTCCAGGGCTTGTGCCATTTTGCATTCCTGACAATGTTTGAGAAAATGCACTAAACTCCTAGCAGTGAGTACTTGTAAAAGGTAGGGGTAGAAGGCCCAGAGAGGATTTTAATTTTCTTTCTTTAAAGATTACTATATGTTAAATATTTTTTTGCATGTGATATTTTATATTCTTATGGTGAAATATTTTAAGAAGTTGAAACACATGGTAAGAATGTAAAGTTCTCCTTGGTCAACACTGTCTTCTCCTTGCAGCCAGTGGCTCCTTTTCAGCCCCCTCCTCCTTGAGATCTCCAAAGATCTCTTCCCAAGATGCTCTCCTAGTCTGGCCTCCGCAACATAAACATTTTTCTGGTTTTCTCATATTTGCCTGATTTTTCACCACCTTGTCTGGCTTCTCTTTCTTCTCTTGCCTTGAAAGACGGCCTAAAAACAGACAATATTTATTGAATGCTGTTAATGCACATGAACACCAGAATCCCAAGCCACAGGGAGCTTAAGATCTCAGGGGTGTGGCAGGTTTTCAGAAAAGGTAGTGGCCCACAGTTCCTCCTGCCTCTTTAAGTGTGTGCGTCCACTAAAGCTGCCACAACGATACCACAGACTGAGTGGCTTAATCAGCAGGAATCTATTCTCTCACAATTCTGGAAGCTAGAAGTCCGAGATCAAGGTATGAGCTGGTTCTGAGGTTTCTCTCCTTGGCTTACAGACGGCTGTCTTCATGTTCATGCAGCATTCTCCCTCTACGTCCTAATCTCTTCTTCTGTGTCCTAATCCCTTCTTCCTGTAACTGGGAACAAGGCTACCAGTTACACTGGGTAGAGCCCCACCTGATGGGAAGGGCATCAAAGTCACACTGTCAGTGAGCATGCTTACTGTTAGGGACCGAACTGTGTACCCACACAAGTCATATATTGAAGTCCTAACCCCCAGTACGTCAGGATGTAACTGGATTTGGAGAAAGTCTTTAAAGAGATACTTAAGTTAAAAGGAAGTGTTTAGGGTGGGGTTTAAGGTGGGCTCTGACCCAGGATGACTGGCGTCCTACAAGAAGAACAGCTCCGCACACAGATACAGAGAGAAGAGCACGTGAAGACGTGGAGAAGCTGGCCATCTCCCAGCCAAGGAGAGAGCCCTCAGAAGGAACTGACTGTGCACACACCTCCATCTTGGACTTCCTGCCTCCAGAACTGTGAGAAAATTAGTATTTGTTGTTTAAGCCATCTCCTTGGTTATGGCAGCCCTAGCTAGCTAATACAGAGAATTATGCCATTTGCTATACAATAAATCAAGAAAAGAACTTACTGTAGAAAAGAACTTAAGTTCAAAAACATGAACCAAAAAGGACCATCTCAGGGTCCCTGTCTGAAATGGAACACCGTTTAGGGTTCATCCTCTGGGGAGACAGCGTGGCTGATACAGTGGAAGGGAGTCAGTTCCCCTGTGTTTCCACACACAGATACAGGGCAGGCCCCAACCTGGGGCCAAGGTCACCTCGCCAGGATTTCAGAAAAAAAAAAAAAAAGAAGAAGAAGAAGAAAAAGAAAGAAATAGAAGAACAGAAAAAGAGAGAGAGAAAATGCAAGAGACAGATTTTGAGCATACAATGTAAAAGGGAAAATCATCTTTTCTTTCACTAACAGATTTATCACCAAAATTTGGAACATATATTTTAACTCAGAATCATTTCAGTGACTTTAGCAGAGGACGTTTTGCTGGGTTTTAAAAAGTTTGCAGATCTTCTCAGCCATTCTTGTTACAACAAGTAGAGTAGCTGGCTTTTAATTAGTTGTCTTATTAAAAGGATTCACAGGGCTACCTATTATTAGCGTATATTATTTTTCTCAATGCTTCAGACACTTTGGCGTTTATTTTACTGTTGCCATAGAAACCCAAGTCTGTAATAAGCAGCTCTTTTAATTCTGACAATTAGGCTTATATAAAAGAATATTTTAATGAGATGAAGAATTTGGAGGGCCCAGCCAGAGGATTGGCGAAAGAACCTTGTTTTCCAAAAGGCTACGAAATTGATTTAGATTATCCTTTGTTACAATTGCCTTCTTCAACAACTGCTGAGTGTTCATTAGTCAGGGCTTCATAGGATCTGCATTTTTCCCAAAGATTGGAGGTTTGCTTATTTCATAAAAACCGTAATTCCACCCACCCCAGTCTCCCTCTTATACCCAGACAACTCTCTGGCTCAGGGGAGATGCCAATTCTCCTTTTTGCTGTAAATCAGAAAATGTCTAGATTTACCTTCAGCTTCACAGAAGAATAAAGGTTTTTTAAAAAATATCAGTCAAAATAAAAAACTATCAGTCAAGAAAAAATAATTATACCTTTATGAGTATGGAATATTTAGAAGCCATAAATCTTGGTTTTCTCACACTCATTGCTTATAACAATATTTTGGAGTAACATTTATTCATTAATTATAGTGCTCTGTAGTCCATGCACATGGCACAAAAATCAAGAGACAGATAGTGAAATATAAGTCTCCTTTCTATGCCTGTCCCCAGGTGGTGACCATTGTTACCACTTTCCTTTGTATTCTTCCAAAGCTATTTCTGTGGGTGCACACACACACACACACACACACACACACACACACACAGGTGGACAGTATACATTATTATGCATATTGTGCTATATCTTGCTTTTTTTCACTTATTACTGAAAATCTGGATGCTCAAATTTGGGTGTGATTCTATTTCATTTCACAAGGAGCTGCCTTGTTCCTCACAAAGGCCTTTCTTGTAATTACGATAGTCACATACTGAATGTTGTAGTCATCATGTCAGACCCTGGCAATGCGAAGATGAAGACCACAAAGTCCACACTTTCTGGAGAACACACTAGTAGAAGAGGTGGCCGCCTGTGAAGGGATCACTGCCCAGAGTACAGCTCTGCCATATGTCAGGTGGGAGCAGGCAGGAGGGGAGGTAGGAAGAGGGACAGAGGGGTTCATAGGAAAGATGCTTGAGCAGCATCTTGAAAAGTAAGCTGGGGGATGAATTTGTAAAAGAGAAAGAAACTCACAGACTTTGTGGTGGACAGGTACACACTGCTGTATTTAAAACAGATAACCAACAAGGATCTACTGTGTCCGACATGGAACTCTGCTCAAAGTTGTGTGGCAGCCTGGATGGGAGGGGAGATTGCGGAGAATGGATGCATGGATATGTATGGCTGAGCTGTTTCACTGTTCACCTAAAACTATCACAACACTGTTAATCAGCTATATCCCAATATAAAATGATTTTTTTTTTTTTTTAAGTAAGCCAGGAGCCCCAGGCAGATGACGGCAAGTCCATGTCAGGTAGAGGGAACAGTAAGTGCCAAGTCCTGTAGAGTAGAAAACAGCCTGATGTTTTGGGGAACTGACAGTGCTTTGTTATGGCTGGGACAGCAGGGTGTGTGTGTCGAAGTTGAACTAGATCAGGGACTCTCAAGCTTTTTGACCACAACCCCAAGTTAAGAAACATGTTTTACTTCATCACAGTGTGTGCAAAACGGAAACAAAATTTCATGAAACAATTCCCTTATTATATGTACTCTGTTTTTTTTCCTACTGGATTCTATTCTATTTTTTATAATGCCAGTCATGATTCACTACATTGCTTTCACAAACCACTAATGGGCACTATCTGTAAGCTGGGAAATTATGGAGTATTTTGTGTCTAAAGACTCTGATGGTCTATAAAGTAGTCAGCTTTCCCTGATCTAGGTGACTGTGTGTGCGCGCGCAGTTGCTTCAGCTGTGTCAGACTCTTTGCAATCCTATGGACTGTAGCCCACCAGGCTCCTCTCGTCACGGGATTCTCCAGGCAAGAATACTGGAGCAGATTACCATGCCCTCCTCCAGGGGATCTTTCAGACCCAAGAGTCCAATCCTGGTCTCCTGCACTGTAGGCAGATTCTTCACCCACTGAGCCACCAGGGAAGTCCTGCGTTTTTTGTTAAATAAGATCAGATTGACAGGAGTCAAGAAGGCTATTTATTTAGCACCTACAATGTCTTAGGTGTTGGGCTGTCTGCTGGAGGTGCAGGGGCAAGGGAAAACAAAACATGGTCCCTACCCTCACAAAACTAAAAATTGTTCTCACAGATGAATTATTTGCTGCAGCAACTTAAAAATGCATGTTTCATTATAAAAGTAAAACATGGCTATTAAAAAAATTCAAACTATGGAAAAGCATATAACATACAAATCCCCTGTTCTCGTAAGCCAAATAGAAAAAGAAAAAAAAATCCATTTACTTTTTCGTGCATAAATATCTGTGTTTATTTCATTAGCAAAGAAGGACTCAATTCCAGGCTGGTTCAATCTCTGACCCTTTGGGAAATGTTTTGGGGAGTGCAACCTGGTTTCTCAGAGCTTGACTACCCCTACTGTGATGGCTAATTTTATGTATCAGCTTCACTGGGCTAAAGGATGCCCAGGTAGCTGGTAAATAATTATTTCTGAGTGTATCTGTGAGGGTGTCTCTGAAAGAGATTAGCATTTGAATCAGCAGACCGAGTAAGGAAGATTGCCTTCACCGATGTGATGGGCCTGAACAGATCAAAAGGCAAAGGAACAGATCAAAAGGCTATCTACTTTCTCAGCTGACATAGTCATCTTTCCCCGCCGTTGGATACTGGGGATATTGGTTCCTGAACTTTCCAACAGAGACGGGGACTTGCCATCAGCCCCTTCCCCATCCTCAAAAGCCAATGGGCTCAGACACGATTGTGCTGTCCGCCTTCCCTGCCCTCTGGCTTGCGGACTGTATGACTTCTCATCTTCCTAAGGACGTGACCCAATCCTTATAATAAATCCTCTCTTACACATTTCTATATATCCTGTTGGTTTTGTTTCTCTGGCGAACCCTAACATACTTCTCTTGAGAGAGAAGGTCTAATGAAGTTTTTGCTCCAGAAAAGTTGAGGCCCTGAGCCTTTGGTGCTTTGCCTTGGTAATGCCGCTTTGCTCAGTTCAGTTCAGTCGCTCAGTCGTGTCCGACTCTTTGTGACCACATGGACTGCAGCATGCCAGGCTTCCCTGGCCATCGCCAACTCCCGGGGATGGGGCGGAAATGCCACTTTGTGATGACATCCTATTAGGCAACCAGCCAGCTGGTTCCTCCACATCTAACTGCAACAGGAAGGCTTTTAGGCAACAGAGGGCACCGAACAACGCTGTAACTACTGACATGACTTAATCACTTAGGGTGTCTTTGCCCAGATGCCTTTTGCCTGATTCCCCCAAGGCTGTCTAGAGATTAGACTAAGTAGGAGTCCGGGATTCTTGCATAAACTCTTTCTTCCGTTTGGCTGTCCGGGGCTAGGCTCTTAAACCTCTAAAGAGGGCAGAAGAGGAAACAATGTGAGGAAGCTGGATATGATCACACCTTGAGAGGGAAGATTTGCTTTGAGTCGCTCACCATACAACACTCATTCCTAGAGCAGCTGCAGACTGCAAGTCTCTGTTTGGGGGACTAAGGGTACCTCAGGATTGAACAAAGTTCTGCCACCATATTTAACTCAAAGAGCTGGAATAGTTGGAACAATGTCAGCTTCAACTAGGGTTCTCCACCGTCCTCTGGAGAAGCAGAGCATTTTATAGCCGTTGTGTCTACCCAGGGTGAGACACACACAGAGGATCAGCTTATCCTGCCCTTATTTAGTTGGAAAGAAATTTGGAGATGATGAAAAGAGGATTTAGTGCCTCCTGCAGTTGCTAAATTATGTTCAGGGAAATGTCGTGTTGGACTTTATTTACGAAGCAGTTTTATATTTCCAGTGTATTTGGTTCCTGATCTATTTATAAAATGTTTCCGAGCTTGTTCCGCATTCTTTTGGCACTTCCTGATAAAAATATCTTTTGCTCTCAGTCTAGAGCTTTCTTTTTCCATAAGGGATATATGTTACTTTCTTTCTTTATTCATTTTCTATTCAGGCCAAGGCAATTCACAACATTAATTGAACGTGTACCGTGAGCATCTCAGAGCAGAAAGTGAGTCTCATCTATCTTTATTTTTTCTGTCTGCACAATGGCTGGCACACAGGAGTTCAGTTTTGAACAGTTAACTTTTATTGAGTTACTACACAAACTTAAATCCTGCCTCCAACTCACTTGTTCTCTGATAGGAACAGATGACCAAGAACACAACTAAAATATGCAGCAGAATCTATAAAGTGCCACCAGGAGTTATGAATGATCACAATTGATTTGGGGGTTTGGCAAAATTTTATAGACGTAAATGAAATTTAAATTGAACCTGGAATGATTCTTAGGGTTTTAACATTTATTTCGTGTCATTGAGTGCTCTTTATGCCAGGAGCTGGGATACAGTCTCTGTATCTAGTTGACGACCTACAGTCTAACACGGGAGACGATGGATATGCCTCGAGACCTGGTTATGGGCAAGTAAACAAAACCAACTCATGCCACCTTAAGGAGAAGAGGCACTTGAATGGCATGTACAACTGTGAGGCCCAGAAGGGCATCAGGGATCAGTGGGCCTCAGAAATCAAAGAATGTAATCTCTGTTTGGGCCTCCTCTTTTTTCCCCATTACAACTGGGCTTCCTCTGTGTGGTAATGGTTAGAAACCACGGTGTGCAAACTGGTCACAGATGACTTCTGGCTTGCATCATCTCAGCTAGTAGACCTAAAGAAAGAGAGATCTCTTCACCTTCCACAGACATGATCCTGCAAAGAGATGATGACTGACCTGGTTTGAATCTTGTGCCTATAATTATACCCAGAGAGTGCTGGTGCCATATGTGAGAGCTACACTAGATCCACAATGAATGAAGGAGGGGTCACTTTTCAACTACAGGGTAAATTTGTTACCAAAGGGAGGGAGAGGCCAGGGAGGAAGAGATGTTGAGAAGATGAACACAACAGATAACCTCGTCAAATGTTAACAAAAAACTACAACCAAATGTGCTGTAATAGAGACGAGTGTTTAACACCATAAGAACACTGATAAAGGAGAGATTTATGTCATGGAGAGGGCATTCCTGAGGGAGCAAAATAAGTAAATGAAGCCATAGAAGTAAGAATGCACTGGAGATACTTATTGTCCAATTTGGTTCAGCCCTGGGTAGGTACCCCTGGTGGCTCAGCTGGTAAAGAATCTGCCTGCAATGAGGGAGACCTGGGTTCTATCCCTGGGTTGGGAAGATCCCCTGGAGAAGGGAAAGGCTACCCACTCCAGTATTCTGGCCTGGAGAAATCCATGGACTATATAGTCCATGGGGTTGCAAAGAGTCGGACATGACTGAGCAACTTTCACTCAAAAACTCACTCAACTGGAAAGGTATACCCAGAAGAACAGAAAGGGTTGAAGATAATGGTGAAGGTTTTGGAGATATGTCTAAAGCGGTGACCTTAGGCCCTTTGGGAGACGGGCTTTAATGCAAGCTCAGTCTATACTTAGGTTGGTGGGTTCAAAGGGAGTAATGGGGTAGGAATCACAATTTGAAAATGCTCCTCTGCCAAGCATGTGCGGCACACATCAACGCTCTATGCATTCCACCCGCTGACCCCTGCCTGCCACTCCTCCTCCACCCCCAGAGCCCTGGGCCCCCAAGGAACCTCCCTGTGGCCTCTGCCTCTTCAGCTTTAAACTCTCCTGCACCTCCAATTCCATATCACCTGGGAAAACTCTAAGCTAGGACAAGCCCTTCTTTCTGTGCTTTCCGCATATCTGACTCCAGGAGCTGAGCAGTGCTTCAGGGCAAACTGGGTGCAAGATAAATTCAAGATGGCCAGCTTTCAAAGAGCCCTTTGCATGGTCAGACAACTCACCTTTGCTTTTCTGTTCATTTTCTTACATGTTGATCTCAACTCTCTTCTATTATCTTAAACCTTTATCCTCCTTTCTAATCCTCTGCTACCTCCAGCTAGTGGATCTCACCTTTCACTCCAGAGAACTGAATCTTCTCAGCTTTCCACCTCCCTCATCTCTCATTCTCTTCATATGACTTTAGCAGTGCATTTCTCTTGCTGTCCCAAGCTAACCCCTGCCCCCAGGCTTTGATCTCTGCTGCCCCACCTCAATGTTATGAACCTATGTTCATAGTTTTCCAGACACTCTATCAGATCTACTCACCTCAAGCACCTTACCCTTAGCTGATTCCTTCATTCTTATGCAACTACTCTTTTTAAACTCTTTCCCTTGAACATCAAACATGTTCAATTCTTTCCTCTTACAAAGGAAAAGTCCCAGATCTTTAGCCCCCTCCAGCCACTACCTTATCTTATTCCTCCTTACTACCAAGCTTTTTGAAGGACTTATCTGCAACCATACTCTTTCACTTATTTTCTCCTCTTTCACTTATTCCTCAACCCACGGCATCTGACTCCTCCTGCCATCTTTCATTGAATAGTTCTTGCCAAGTGAAATCAGTTCAGTTATTCACCTTTAACATTCTTCACTGCTTCCTCCTACTGCAAACTTTCTTTTCTTTGCCTCCACAATGTCACACTCTTTCTTTCTTTCAACTTCTCTGTTATCTTTTTATTGTAGTAAAGCGTATGCAAAATTTGTGTTTTTAGCTGTTTTAGGTGTACAATTCAGTGGTAATAAATACATCCATGATGCTGTACAACTATCACCACCAACTCTTTCCATATTTTTTTAAAATAGAAATTCTGTACCCATTAAGCAATAACTCCCATATCTCCCTTCCCTAATCCCTGGTAATTTCTAATCAACTTTCTGTCTCTATGAACTGGCCTATCCTAAACACTTAAGTGGAATTGTATAATATTTGTCCATTGTGTCTGGCTTATTTCACTTATCATGATATTTTCAAGGTTCATCCATGTTGCAGCATGTAGTAGAAATTTATTTCTTTTTATGGCTGAATAATATTCCATTGTATGGATATATCACATCTGTTGATGACCACTAGTGTTGTGTCCACCTTGGGTTATTGTGAAGGACACTGCAGGGAACAGGGGCATGCAAGTAGCTGTATGAGTCCTTCTTTGCATTTCTTCTGGATACACACCTAGGGGTGAAACTGCTGAGTCATATGATAAATTTATTTTAGCTTTTTGAGGAAGCTCCACAGTAGCTAGACCATTTTACAATCCCACCTGCAATGTATGAGGGTTCCAGTTTCTCCACAACCTCACCAACACAAATTATTTTCCATTCTTTAAATTATAGTCATTATATTAGCTTGCTTGAGCTGCCATAATAGAATGCCACAGACTGGGTGGCTTAAACAACAGAAATTTGTTTTCGTACAGTTGTGGAGGCTGGAAGTCCAAGATCAAGATGCCAGCAGGGTTAGTTTCTGATTAGGCTTCTCTTCCTGGTTTGCAGAGAGTACCTTCTTGCCCTGTCCTCACATGACTTAAAAGGCCTCAAGTCTAATGTCTCTTCTTCTTTATAAGAACATCAGGGCTACTGAATTAAGACTGCACCCTTATTACTTCATTTAACTTCAATTACCTCTTTAATTACCTCAGATAAGCAGATGATACCACTCTAATAGCAGAAGGTGAAGAGGAACTAAAGAGCTTCTTGATGAGGGTGAAAGAGAAGAGTGAAAAGCTGGCTTAAAACTCAACATTCAAAAAACTAAGATCCTGGCATCTCCATCACTTCATGGAGAACAGAAGGGGGAAAAATGGAAGCAGTGACAGATTTTATTTTCTTGGGCTCCAAAATCACTGCAGACTGTGACTACAGCCGTGAAAATAAAAGACACTTGCTTCTTGGAAGAAAAGCTATGAAAAACCTAGACAGCGTATTAAAAAGCAGAGACATCATTTTGCCAACAAAGGTCTGTATAGTCAAAGCTATGGTTTCTTCAGTAGTCATGTATGGATGTGAGAGTTGGACCATAAAGAAGGTTGACAGCCAAAGAATTGATGCTTTTGAATTGTGATGTTGCAGAAGACTTTTGAGCGTCCCTTGGACTACAAGGGGATCAGACCAATCAATTCTAAAAGAAATCAGTCCTGAATATTCATTAGAAGAACTGATGCTTAAGCTCTAATACTTTGGCCACCTGATGTGAAGAGCCGACTCACTGGATAAGACCCTGATGCCAGGAAAGATTGAAGGCAAAGAGAAAAGGGTGCAGCAGAGATTAGATGGTTAGATAGCATCACTGACTCAATGGACATGAATCTGAGCAAACTCTGGGAGATAGTGAAGGACAGGGGAGCCTGGTGTGCTGCAGTCCATGGGGTTGCCAAGACTCAGACGCTACTTAGCGACTGAACAACAAAAGGCCTTATCTCCAAATATAGTTACACTGGGGGTTAGGGCTCCAACATATGAATTCTGGGGGACACAAGTCAGCTTAACAGCCCTCCTAGTAGGTGTGAGATGACCTCTCACTATGGTTTTCTTTAGCCATTTTTCTATCTCCTTTGAAGATTCAACCTCCTCCACTGTTGCTGGCCAGTCTCCAAGTTGTGTCTGACTATGTCGCCCCGGGGACGGTAACCCACCAGGCTCCTCTGTCCATGGGGTTTCCTAGGCAAGAATACTGCAGTGGGTAGCCACTTCCTTCTTCAGGTGAAGGATCAAACCCGCATCTTCTGCATTGGTAGGTGGATTCTTTACTCCTGAGCCACCAGGGAAGCCTTCAACCTCCTCTATCTAGCCATTAAATACTGGAGATGTCAAGACTAGGCCAGAAGCCCTATCCTCTTTCATCCCACACTTTCTAGGCCATCGTGCTCTCCTCTACAATTTCAGTTACTTGTCCGTGACTCCCAATTTTAGAATGCAGGACTCTCTTCTGAATTCCAGACTCCTATAACCAACTCTATTCAATATTTAGATGCTTTATGTATTTATATACATTTAAATAAACTCTTCTATATTGCCTACTATGTGACAGGCACTGTTTTAAGTTCTTTACAATTAGCTCATTTGCTCCTCATAAGAACTCCATGAGAAAGGCAATATTCCTAGTTACAGTGAGGAGATTGAGGCTAAATGATTTACGCTAACTTGTGTGCGCTCCCACAGCTGGTAAATAGCAAAGCTGGGTCACTCCAGAGCAGATGGTTCCATACCGTAGTCCATGCTCTTAATCATTTTGCTATACTGCTTCTCAAATAGCCCCTTCAGCTCCATTTGTTCAGGGTCAAATTTCTGATTTTCATGCCTGTATTAGTTTGTTATGGCTACTAAAACAAAGTCCCCAAAATTGAGTAGCTTAAATAACATAAATATGTTGTTTCACAGTTTTGGAGGCTAAAAGTCCAAAATCAAGGTGTTGGCAGGCTTGGTCCTCTCCAAGGGTGATGAGAAATAATCCGTTCCATGCCTCTGGCCCAGCTTCTGGTAACCTCAGGCATTCCTTGGCTCATCAACGGTGTTCTTCCTGTGCTTTCACATGATCTTCCCTCTGCACATCTCTGTGTCCAAATTCTCTGCCTTTTTTTTAAGCTGCACTGCGTTGGCTTGTAGGATCTCAGTTCCCTGACCAGGGGTTGCATCAGGGCCCTCGGCAGTGACAGTGCAACGTCCTAACCACTGGGCTGCCAGGGAATTCTTTCCCCTTTTTAAAAGAACATCGAGTCATTTTGGATTAAGGCCCACCCTAATGACCTCATTTTAACTCTGTAAACAAATAAGGTCACATTCTTTAACCTAATAGAGAGACTAAAGTCCTCACCCTGAGACCTACATTCAGAGGTACTGGGGTTAGGACTTTAGCCTATCTGTTTTGAGGGCACACAATTCAACTGATAACAATTTCCAAATCTGGCCTACCGTGTTTCCCTAGCTCAATGAATACCTCAATCACTCGTTCGAGTCCTGGGAGTCATCCTGGCACTTCACTTTCCTCACCCCCACGCCCGGTGCCCCGCCGAGTCCCGTTATGGGTGCGTGAGTCACTCTTAAGATCTTCTCTGCCCTTCATCTCCACTGCCACCATCACAGGTCGTGAGCTCACTCTCTCGCCTGGACTTGCATAACAGCCTAGAGCTGATCTCTACCCGTCTTCCATCCAGCCTCCACACTGTACCCAGAGTAAACTTCCCAAATAGTTCTGACATCTGACTTGTGTCCAGCCCTATCCTTGTTCCCTCCCTGCGTGAAAACTCTGTTGGTTTCCCACTTGCTGTTAAGGTATAAACCAAAATCCTTAACCTGGCCCATAAAACCTTCCCCGTTGAGCCCTGGGCCCACTCCTGGCTTCACTAAAGCCACTGTCCTTCCAGAAGGCCTGTCCTCCACTGCTTGTCTCTCGGTTCCCTGGATGAGCCTTGCTCCCTCCCACCACAAGCAGGGAGGGCACTTTGCCCACAGTGTCTTCTGCTTAAATATGCCCTCCAGTTCCTACTCTCCACTCTAATCTCCTCCTTTGTCTCTCAGATACTGTCCCTTTCTTGAGGAAGCCTTCCTGACTCTCAAAGTTGACTGAGTGTGCCCAACTATATTCTCTTATTGAACTGGGTTCCTTTTCTTTGCAGCTCTTCTTCCATGTAAATGAGGCTCATTTGTGTTTTATTTGATTTTTTTCTCAGTGGCCTCCACCCAAGTATAAGCTCCAGGGAGGAAAGATCCATTCTGCTTACTATTGCAGCCACCGTGCCTATCATGGACCACACATCCAGTACATATTTGTTGAGTGGATGAATAGAGAACTGGTTATTCTCCATTTGTTGCTATTTGATTCACTCTGCCCAGGGAGGCTGACCCTTGCAGATTTCAGACTTGGGGCTGGCTGGCTTCTGAGTCCGAGCAGAGGGCTGTACCAGCAGATCAGACAGAAAGAGAAGAGAAGCATCTTAGCTGCCTGCCTCCATGACTGTAGCTCCTAAGGGATGGCAGATCTGGAACAAGCTGGCCCTAGGCATGGTCATTGCTTCCCACTGTTGCTAGTTTCTGAATGTCTCTGCATTACTTAAAAAAAAATTTTTTTTACTGTGCCGGAAACTCTGTGAGTAGCTCTCCTTTGACCCTAGCTGTAACAGATAGAGATCAGTTTTAAATCTATTGTTCAAGCAGCAGGGACTAAGGGCCTGAACAGGGGAGACACTCAGAAAAGAAAGATGGGGATAGATTATGATAAATAAGCTCAACAAACTTTAGTAACTGAGTCAACATATGAACTATACTTTCTGACAGCAGGCATTTTATTTCACTCGTTCTTTATGTCAATGCCTAGCTTGTAGTAGGTACTCAATAAATATTGGTGAAATAATTGACTGGAAGGGTTGAAGACAATTCCATATTTCAATCTTGGGTGATTCCCCTTAAAGAAAGGAAAAGTCTGGTTAATTTGTAAGCAGTAGTTAAAATACCAGCAAGAAAGACAAGAATGATACTGAAGAAAGAGTATGGACCCAAAGTCCAACTTTCCCACTTGATCTTGGGTAAATGACTTGAGATCCTTCTTTGAGATTGTTTCATTATTTGTAAAATGGGAATAAAAATCCCCAACTCACAGTGCTGCTAAGAGGAATACTTGAGATCATATGTATAGAACATATATCCATCCTGAGAGGGTCCTTCACCTTCACATCATATACTGAGATGTGACACAGAGATCCAAAAACATCAGGGACCATTTACAGGGAATTTGAAGTTGTTCCTTGTCGCCATAAACCGAGCCCTTAGTTACCTGTATGTGTTATACTTTTTCCTGGACTCACACTGTGGATTTTTAGAATCTTACTTCCACCTGCATTTTGTGTAATTCTAGAAGGTTACAACTTGTGCTGTTATTACTCAGTAGATCCTATTTTAGCATTTAGGACTCTGGACTCCCCAGGGTGGACATGAGCCTTCCTCCTTGTGTTGTGTTTTCACTTTGAGCCCTTGAGTTAAGACCATTAGGAATACACTGCCCCTGTAGCAGCGATGAAATTCAGACTCGAACATTCCTTTCACCCTTGGTGCCCTTTGTCTCTTCTCTAAATGTCTCTAGACCAACTTTTGGTCTCAAAGATACAATTTCCCCCATCCAACTAGACAGTTGGCATCGTATTTCAGTTCCAAAACGGTTGTTCCCAACACTCTGTACTGAATTTGCTGAAATAGCTATGAATGCTTCCCCAGCAGTTGTGAGAACTGGGCAGACGAGAGGAAGAAGTTCCCTTTCAAGATATTTATAATTCAAATGACCTCTGTTGACCTCCTACCCAGAATTAACCTTCCCTTCTAACCCAGAAGAGTTGACTTTCCTATTGCTTTGTCACTCCTTTCTCCTTTAAGGCATTTCTGTAAGACTAATCTATTAAAGAATCTTACATATCCGGTTTTATTTGAGCACTCCAGGCCTCAGGGTTCAAGAACATTTTTCATCATGCAGTTTACTCAGATTGAACATTCACAACTTCTCACACATGCTGCTTCTCTAAGATTACCAAAAGAAGTTAGTGACTTCAAATTGAGAATGCATGCTTTATTATTTTTTTTATTTTTTATTTTTTTTTTCCGCTCTCCCTACCCCTCCCTCCAAGAATGCATGCTTTAAAGACACAAATATTGAATATTTTAAATATGCATTAAATAGGTTGTAATAGTAAGACTCATGGAAGCCCATAAAATTTAGCGTGAAGGAAAAACAAAAAGGTATGTATTGAGTCTTCATTTGGCGCATGCAACTCATTTTTTCCTACAATTTCCTTATAGTCATAGGAATTTCTTAGTCATAGTATCTTAGGGTTACATAGAAATGTTCCTGCTACATCATGGAAATATTTGCATTCTAACCAAATAATTTCAGAGCTTCTCAAAAGCTGAGGGAGATCCTGGTTGCTTCCATTATTTTTTGAGGTCCCCAGAATATTAAACTTTTTTTTTCTGGCTACGCTGCACAGCTTGTGAGATTTTAGTTTCCTGACCAGGGATCAGACCTATGCCCGCCACAGTGAAAGCATGGAGTCCTAACCACTGGACTGCCAGGGAATTCCCAAACTTTGTTTTTCCCTAATAAAAATTGGTGGTGTTTTGAATGTTCACATTTTAACAATTGATGCCTTTAATACAAAATAAATTATGACACAAGACAGTTGTGCAAGTCAGAAGGTAATTAAAAGATTTAACTTTTTAACACAAAAGGTGGTGTGGTTTAGTCAGGGATCTCAATTTTGAATTTGGATGGGGGTGTCTTCTTTCAACCACTCTATCAGAATATTTTTGTGTAACCTCCTTTGGAGGTGAGTCAAAAGCCCAAATTCCAGTCCTTTCGTAAACATGGAGCCTGAGCCAGATAGTCTTCCAGCCCTGTGTCCTTCCCTCCTCCTCCTTCTCTCACTCACATTATTATTTAGTACTACACCATGAATTAAAGATGACGGTCATCAAGTCTTATCCATGTATTCAGAGGTGTAAAGAAAAACTTTGAATAATCCTAGCTTGGGGAAATTCAACAAAGGGCAACTTCTAAGGCTAGTTTCTCCCCCAAATGTGGAAGCCTAGGTTTTTCTGAGCTAATTTTTTTTAGGTGTTGGCTTGACATGTCTTGTTTAGATCACAAACTTTTTACAAAGAAACTACTTAATTTGAGCTATTACTAAAAATAGCAATGAATATTATTAAGTAATTTCTATTTAAACTATTTTAGATGGAAACAGGAAAACAATTTTCCATTCATGATATGGGCAACACTAACATTTACACACATATGTTTATAGATGTGGGAATATACTGTACTCCATGATTCTGAGTAGACACCATCACTGTCATTGAACATATAATATACATATACATGTATATTAGTAAATATTCACTCAAGTGATTGCCTTTGACTTAAAAAATGCTGTCTCAATTTTAGCAGCACAGAGAAGATAACCTGACAGTCTGCATGTAATTTGTAGCTGAAACCACCCTTTTGTGTAGACAAGTGGCTGATCTATGGTATCAACAGAAACCAGATATAGGTGGACTTAGGTCAGCAGCCACCTTGCCTGGGAGCAGTGGGTCAGTGGGTCACTGGAACGGAGAGAGTGGATGGTACAGCAGACCCCCAAAGCAACAACTGAAAGGTGTGGGGACCGCGGTCTTCCTAAGAGGCTGAGAAATCCCATCATAACCTCATTTGCCCCAAGCTGGCCCAGGTACAAAGTGGATTAATGAAGGTGAAGCAGACTGGGGCTGAAGGGGAGCTCCTGCTTTTTCAGAATGAGAAAGAGACAAGTGGAGATGTAATTTCAGCAGAGATGGCAAAAGAGTGCAGAGAAAAGAGCATTTAGAGAATAAAGGGAATTGACAAGTATATTCCCTTAATAAATACTCAGAGAAGCCATTTCAAATGTCAGCTTCCTTGCTGATAGATTTAAAAGTTTATTAAACAAGTAACAACTATTTATTGTTTCAAGTTACACATTTCTGAGCTTGTTTGCTCTTCTTAACAAAACCCAGAATGCCCCTCTCCCAATAAAAACACTGCACTGAATTCATGATTGCCTCACAATTTCCTCAGCACATACACCCAAAAGGCCAAGTGGCCTCGTGTGTTGTTTTTTCTGAAAATGAAAATGGAACTGTCCTTTCAACAAATACCATTGGTGAGTTGAAAACAATGAAAAGAAAAATACATTGAGTTGAAAAAAACCATAAGATCCCAAACACTGAACTTTATCATCTACTTCAATAACATAAGCTCTAGTTTACCTAGATGGGAGTTACCACCTAGTATTATAGTCATTCTGAATAATACAAACACAAGTTATAACCACTTGGAATGTTAACTCTTTTTACTAAGATGGTTGCAAAGCTGTTTTTTGTTGTTTACTTATTTTCTTTTGTAGCTGGAAATCTAGATTACAACTTTCAAGTGCTCTATGGACCAACTCTCTGATGCAAAGTTAGAGGCTTTATTTAGAATAAACTAGGAGGTCTTTGTTTTATTCTGAAATTATGATTCCATTGCTCATAAAAGGTACAAGTTTTTGTATCACCATTTGCAGGTCTTCTCCCCCTAGAATTTCTCTCATTTCTCTTTAACAACAAAAAAGGAGAGAAATACGTTCCTGAGGAAAAGTGCGATTGTTCACTCAGACAAAGCCAGTTGTCTCTGAAGTTAAGCAGTGACTGTGGCACAGGATGAACCGGCAATTATTTGGTTTTAATTCCTGAACTTGAAATTAAAGTGAGAAATGGTTTCTTTCAGAGTCTAAAAAAAAAATCCCACTGGGTTAGAACTTTGGCAGGGGCGAACGAGGGGTCTCTGGTTGCGCCAGTCAGCTCTCCCGGGAGCAGGCTGACAGAGGGAAGTGGGGAAGGGTTTCTGGGGAGTAAGAGCTGAGAAACGAAAGGGAGGGAAGCCATCTGACCCAGGCTTCGTTTTGACAAAGGCTTTGTCAAAACGAGAGGCGCTCCGCCTGCTCGGTACAGGGGTCCCCTCTCTGGTGGAAATAGCTGGGCCCTGGCCGCCGCCTGCCTCAGTCACTGCTGGGGGCTGCCCTGGAAAGAGCCAGCCCTCACTCCAAAGCCCGGAGTGGCCGGGGCAGGTCTGGGGAGAGCACATTATCGCATTATGGGAGCACCACCCGGCCTCCAGCATCCTGCTAGACACAATTCCATCCCCCTTCTAGGGGAGTCTTTGCTTTCCCTCCCAAACCCCTCAAATCTTCCTTGATCTTCACCTCCTCTCTATCCCTAGGAAAAGTCTAGGTTCTTCTCACTTCCTTATGCAGAGCACTTCAGTGTGATAAAAATACCTTTTCTTTCTCGGTGGGAGGAGTAATTTCTTCTATTCAAAGAGGGCTGCCTGGCATTTTCCCTGGATATGTTATAAATATACTTATTAAGCCACTCCCTGAGTATGAGAAAATGGTTGTGGCAATTCTTGCTCTAGCCAGCACTTTCCCTTTTTTGATTATAAACAGAAACAACTAGGGATGGTTAGAGCACAGAGAGAAATTTGAGAACAAAAGCTGAATTTACTGCCCAATGTTCCTGCCCATTTGACTTGTCACTTTCCAAGCTCACCTCTAGGGCTAAGGGTTTACTTTCATCAGAGACGGCTTTAGGGTGGTTTAGACTGGTATCAGAGACGGCTTTAGGGTGGTTTAGACTGGTAGAAGCTAAGAGTGACTTTCTTAAATATTCGTGACTAAACAGAATTAGGGAATCAAACAACATTCTTTGCCTCCAGTTGACATTTGATAAACGTTGCTTCTGCAACTTAATTGATAATTAATTCTTTGAGAGCAGGAATTTTACTTAACAAACTCAAAAGTACAAAAATATCATATTCTTGATTTGTTTAAAACCAAATGAGACCCCTATGTCTTTCCTATATTGCAATTCTGAAGCCTTATTGATATGTATTATTTTGAAGACTGCCTATTTTGTAGGAGAGAAACCTAAAGGTAGGATTTTTAGATCAAAAGGTCAGTGTATTCTGAAATTGGACATACAGTTCCACATACGATCCCACACTCAGAAGTTTGAAAGTGCCTGGTTATTCACACCCTCACCAGCCTGGATGTTATCAGTCTTTCAACTTTTGCCAAGCAGATGGGCAAAAATTCAATTTTGCTATGATTTTAATTTGCATTTCCCTGGCTACTGGCAAGATTGAGCAACCTGTTATGTTTATATGGCATCTGCACTTTCTTTGATCTATTGGGTCACCTGTCTTCTTATTTATTGACTTCTAAAAAGCCTTATGTAAGTAAGGGCTCTTAATTCTTTGTGTGTGTGCATGTGTGTGTGTGCTGCAAATACACTGATAGTTAATTAATCACTTGTTTTTTGACTGGTTGTGGGTTAAAAAGACACAAACCCTACCCTCAGCTCATATGCCGATGGGGGCATCAGATGAAAGACAGATAATGATAATACAACTGGACAGAGTTGTACCTGAGGGGGCACTTCTAATATCTGCAGCAGGCAAAATTTGCTTTTGCATTAATATTACTTTTTAATGATGAAAACAATGTAACTTCATTGAAGGCCACTGGCATACTTTTATCATGAAGTCAGACAAAATGATTACTACTGCAGGATTTTGCCAGAGCTTGACAACTCATAGACTTGTTTAACTTCTACCACTTCTCACATGTCCCCTCTCAACCTACCACTCCCAAATTCCATTCTTCCTTGGAGTGTTTCTGTCCACCCTTCTATTTTCAAAGGAATGGTATGTTAGTTTGTGACAGAGATTTTTTTTTTAATAGATCTCCAGTAAGTCTTAGACTCTTTAATACACATATTAAAGCATTCTGAGAAGATTTAGTTTCTTCAAATAGTTGACTATGCACAAAGAAGTTTCAGACTTTATATTTTAAAATAGGAGAGCCCATTTTCCTATGTAGTATTAACACATTTAACAAATTTTGATTTTGTACACCCTACATACCAGGCACTGTTTTAAAAACTGGAAAAAAGTGGGAGAAGGTGAGGGTGGGATGATTTGAGAGGGTAGCATTGAAACAGGTATATTATCATATGTGAAATAGATCGCTGGTCCAGGTTTGATGCATGAGACAGGGCGCTCAGGGCTGGTGCACTGGGATGACCCCGGGGGATGGGATGGGGAGGGAGGTAGGAGCGGGGTTCAGGATGGGGGACACGTCTACACTCATGGCAGATTCATGTCAAGGTATGGCAAAAACCACTACAATATTGTAAAATATTAGCCTCCAATTAAAATAAATAAATTAATTAAGAAAAATCTGGAAAAAAACCCAACTGTGTATATAATATTACATCTACATACCAATGGAACTTATCTCCTAGTTGAAGCAGAGAAAGGCATTAAATCAGTATAAACATAGTTTATAATGTCAGGTACATACTATAAAGAAAAATAACATAGCTTAAGAGGAGTGTTATGGGATGAATTCTGTCCCCTCAAAAAGATGCTGAATTCTCAGTACCTGTGAATACGACCTTATTTGAAAATAGGGTCTTTGCAGATGATCAGGTCAAGATGAGATCATTGGAGGAGGTCCTAATCCAACATGACTGGAGTCCTTACAAAACGGGGAAGTCTGGATACAGTGACAGACATACACACGGGGTGAATGTCATGTGAAGATGAAGGCTGAGATTTGGATGAAGCTTCTATTAGCCAAAGAATGCCAATGATTGCCAGCAAGCCTCCAGAAGCAAGGTATGGAACAGATAATCCCTCACAGCTTTCAGAGCAAACCAACTCTGCCAACATCTTGATCTCAGACTCCTAGCTTCCAGAATTGTGAAACAATACATGGCTATTGAATCAAGTCATCCAATTTGTGGTACTTTGTTATGGAACCCCTAGGAAACTAATACAGAGAGGAAAAGTAAGATTTTTAGATGGGATGATGAGGGAAGTTCACATATGAACAGAGAACAGAATATAGTCAAGCAGGTAAACTGGGAGAAGCCTGTACCAGGCAAGGAAATGTCAAGAGCAAATAACCTCTGGTGGCAGCATGCTTGGCCCTTGTAAGGATCACCAAGGTCAGGATTCCTGATGCACAGTGAGCGAAAGGCAGGGAGAGTGGGAGGAGGTCAGGTCAGACCGTGTAGAGATCTACTGACCATGTGTGTGGACAGTTGGCTTTTTTCTGGGCACCATGAGAAGCAATTGGAGGGCAGTAGGCAGAAACATGATGTCATTGTTGTCACAAGCAGCAAATTTAGTTTCCCGTTAAGCAGAATACAAGGTCCAAGTTCCTAATTTATGATTTCAGTTATGTATCTGTATTAGCCAGTGCTCTTGGAGTTGTAAGTAACAGAGGTTCATTCAACTCAAACTTGACTAAACAAGGGAGGGAACTTAACCAGATCACAAACCCAAAAAGCCCAGGAGTAGTTTAGGCTGGGCTGGGGATCAGCTCTGAGCATCAAAAATCTGTTTCATGTTTTCCTTCTTTCAGTTCTGCCTTCCTGTATGTTGATGTCCCTCACAGACAGGTTTTCTGTCTTTATGTGGCAAAAGGACTTCTTGCAGCTTGAGACGTTCATGCTTCTCAGTGCTGGAAATCCCGATTTATATGTGGTCCTACAATAAGTAGCGATGATTTCTAGAGATAGTTTTTTGATCAAATGGCTTGGATCACGTGTTCACCTCTTTGGCAAGGGAGCCCATGCACGGACTGAATGATACGGTGTATGAGAAGCGTTCACCAACAGGAAGAGTGATGTCAGGGCCACCATGCTGCCCAGCTTCAGAACGCTAATTCATGATGTAGTGTATGTGAACGGGACCTCCTGGAGTCAGGGAGTGCACAACCCAGAGAGGTCACACATGGTGGTCCTTGCTTCTGTAACGTAAAGAACAGCAAAGGACGCTGAGCAGGCAAAAAGAGCAAGTATCCCCTAGTACATCTAATTATAACTTTAAGAAAGTACTTTTTTTTTTCTTTAGGACTGTTTATGACAAGTTCTTGGCTGGGCTTTGCCTTCTTGGAACAAAACATGACTCATAAAATGCAAATCTAGAGTAGATAAGTAAATAGATTTATTTTAATTTGTCTAGGGATATCCACTTAAAGTTAAGGAACACAAATAATCCACCTTTGATGACAGTACTATAAATGGAATTATAATTCATAAGTGCAGTGGCTCTTCCTTTCTCAGAACTTCGTGCATTCATTTATTTCATGACTATTGGTTGGGCCCCCGATATTGATAAGGAATTCAAACATAGTGGGAGAACCAAACAAAACTGATTGCCATTCTCATAGGTGAGATGGACATTGGACAATGAACATAGGTATAAATATACACTTTATGTTGTGATAACTATGGGGCTTCCCTGGTAGCTCAGACGGCGGAGAGTCTGCCTGCAATGTAGGAGACCTGGGTTTGATTCCTAGGTCAGGAAGATCCCCTGGAGAAGGAAATGGCAACCCACTCCAGTATTCTTGCCTGGAGAATCCCATGGGCAGAGGAGTCTGGCAGGCTACAGTCCATGGGGTCTCAAAGAGTTGGACATGACTGAGCAACTAACACACACACAATTACGATAAAGGGAAAGAACTGGGTTCTATCAGAGAATTGACAGGAGGTTAATTTAGACTTGAGGGTTAATTTAGACTTGGATCAGAGATGTATCTGAGGTTGTGACATTAAAGCAGTTTGCTGAAGGATAAATGGGAATTAGCCAGATGAAGAGTGGGAGAGGCAGGCAGAGTATTCAGGCAGAGGGACCAGTATGTGTGAAGGCCTTGAGGAACTGTGGGTTTCACCAGACATCCCTGGCCAGGCCCAGGGCATTATCCCAGACATTTCCATTTCCACTGATTGTTGCTTTCCATAATATTTCAAATTACACTAAATTACACACATTCCCTTTTCATCATTACATGGTAGAATGAAAGTTTAGATTTCCCCCTCGGATGATTAAATATTCGTATATACTAGTGTACTAATATATGAGGATCACAAGCTGATCAACTCATCAGAAGGTAGAATCTATTAAAGGAGGACTGTAATTACTGCACGCTGACAATACGTTTTCAAGTGTTTCTTAGTAATTTAACATTTCAGTTTATATGACTTTGTGGCAGAAAAGATGATGAAAAGATTTAGAAAAAAACAGAGGACACCAGGTGCAGACAGGAGGTTAGTATTTAAAGGGAATTCTCTGAAGTTCTCCCCTGGCATCTGCTAAGTGAAGGAGAGAAACATGGGTGCTAGCCACTGGTGAGAAGATAAAACTTAGATGTCACGGTTCAAGCCTTGATTAATCAGAATCCCAAAAGAAAGCAGATGGCCCACTCAGAAGAGGCTAAATTGGGATGTTTTATATACAAAGGGACTGTCTTCAAAGCTGTATGTGTGCAGGCTTAAGGCACTTCTTAATGAGCCTGTAACACCCAGGCCCACAGGGATGAGAAGAAGAGATGTTCCCTGGACCCAAGAGAGAGACAGAGACACGGAGTCGTGTATCACTGCCACTCTACACGAGAGAAGCAATGACCTTTAGTCGAGGGACACTGCCAGCTGCAGGCAACTTTATGGGAAGGAAACAAAGGGACGAAGCAAACTGACCTTCTTCTTCTTCCCTTCCTCTGACTTCTAGTTGAACCCAACCAGAAGGCAGAGTCACGAGCATCCACTGATGTGGTCCAGACAGATCAATATTCCAGGGAGAGTGCAGGATGGAGAAGACAAAGAGGAGATCTGACCCTAAGGAAGAAACAGATATTTTGCCACCATTCTCAAGAGGCTTTCCACCAACCCCCAGGTATACAGCTAGTCAACATCATGCTGCTTGGAATCCATCCAGTTCTTGTTGACCATATTTCATCGTCATGAATGTGCATGGATGTGTATTAAAAAATACCAAAAGTGCTTACCTGTTCATTCCTAGGATACCTTGCAAACTGGACAAGTGGTATCAACTCCTGTTTTTCAAGGTTTACACCTATTTGCTTTTGTTTTTAAAGTGCAAGCCAGTCAAACCCTAAAAATGTACAGCCCAACAGACTTCTGCAATCAGGTGCTTTTGGAACAATTCCCTAATTAAGTGATGAGATCCTTGAAGAAAGACATTTCTATCATACTGCTATCATCTTCATTACTCATCTTGGTTTTTAAATATTACAGAAATTTTCAAATATGAAAAATAGTATAAAGATCATGTATACTCACATCTACTACCCTAATTTAGAAAGTGTTAATATTTTGATGTTTATTTCAGAAATTTTAAATAAAATATCACAGGGCAGAAGGCTTCTTGTCACTTATTATCTCCATTCAATAACTTTCATTTTAAAAACACGTGTTGAGCAACGACTTGCTGCTGTGGCTTAGTCGCTTCTGTTGTGTCCGACTGTGTGCAACCCCGTGGACTGCAGCCTGCCGGTCTCCTCTGTCCATGGGATACACCAGGCAAGTGTTCTTACAGTGGGTGGCCATGCCCTCCTCCAGGGGATCTTTCTGACCCAGGGATCCAACCCGGGTCTCCTGTATTGCAGGTGGATTCTTCACCACTAAGCCACCACGGAAGCCCGAGCAACTCCTTACTCTACTATAAATCCAGGGAGTAAAAACGAGTAAGACTGAGACTTGTTTCCTTTCCTCAAGGTGCTCCCAATCTAGTAATGTGGGAGCAGACAAGGAAACACCTGGGAAGAAGATGTGTGGGAGTGGAAAAGAATTTAGATCCCACGACTGAGCGACTAGCAACAGCCCAGATGCCACACATGAGTAAAGATGCTCATTAAATATAAATTGTATTGAACTGATCTTGGAAGTTGTGGTTGCAAAACCTAATGCAAGTGCCAAAAGAGAAAAGAAGAAGAGAAGAAACAGGAGGAGATGGAGAATGAAGGCAAGAAGAGAAAGAAGTGACATCATAAGCTCTTGGGCTCCTATTTACCCCTATAGCAGATTGGTTCCAAACAGGAAAAGGAGTACGTCAAAGCTGTATATTGTCACCCTGCTTATTTAACCTATATGCAGAGTACATTATGAGAAACGCTGGGCTGGAGGAACCACAAGCTGGAATCAAGGTTGCTGGGAGAAATATCAATAACCTCAGATATGCAGATGATACCACCCTTATGGCAGAAAGTGAAGAAGAACTAAAGAGCCTCTTGATGAAACAGGAGAGTGAAAAAGTTGGCTTAAAGCTCAACATTCAGAAAACTAAGATCATGGCATCTGGTCCCATCACTTCATGGCAAATAGATGGGGAAACAGTGGAAATGGTAAGCTCAACATTCAGAAAACTAAGATCATGGCATCTGGTCCCATCACTTCATGGCAAATAGATGGGGAAACAGTGGAAATGGTGGCTGACTTTATTTTTCTGGGCTCCAAAATCACTGCAGATGGTGATTGCAGCCATGAAATTAAAAGATGCTTACTCTTTGGAAGGAAAGTTATGACCAACCTAGACAGCATATTAGAAAGCAGAGACATTACTTTGTTGACATAGGTCTGTCTAGTCAAGGCTATGGTTTTTCCAGTGGTCATGTATGGATGTGAGAGTTGGACTATAAAGAAAACTGAGCGCTGAAGAATTGATGCTTTTGAACTGTGGTGTTGGAGAAGACTCTCGTGAGTTCCTTGGACTGCAAGGGGATCCAACCAGTCAATCCTGAAGGAAATTAGTCCTGAATATTCTTTGGAAGGACTGATGCTGCAACTCCAATCCTTTGGCGACCTGATGTGAAGAACTGACTAGTTTGAAAAGACCTTGATGCTGGGAAAGATTGAGGGCAGGAGGGGAAGGGACGACAGATGTGAGGCGAGCAGAAGTAACGCAACTTAGATTAGGAGTAGGCCTTCCTACTTGGTAAGATTATCAGACCACCTGGATACAACCAATTAGCTTTCGCTTAACACTGACCACTGTTTGCCAATTAGGACCAATTAGCTTACCGCTGTTTGCCAATTAGGAAATTAGGAACGGGGTGGAAACCCCCAGGAAAGTCCCGCCCGCTCGAAAGTTTTGACCAATGAAATTGCTTTGCAAACTTGTAACCAATCCGCTTAAACCAAGGGCGTGTGCTCACCCTATAAGTTTGTGTAACAGCTTGGGCTCGGGGCTCTCTGACCCGCACCACTGTGTTGGTTGCGGCGGAGAGTCCTGGCTCGAGTCAGTAATAAATTTCCCTTTCTGCGAGTTGCATTGTCTTGGAGGCCTTCTCTATTCCCGCTCGGGGATTCGGACATCGGGCATAACACAGAGGATGAGATGGTTGGATGGCATCACCGACTCAATGGACATGAGTGTGGGTAAACTCCGGGAGTTGCTGATGGACAGGGAGGCCTGGCGTGCTGTGGTTCATGGAGTCGCAAAGAGTTGGACATGACTGAGCAACTGAACTGAACTGAACTGAACACTACACTGAAAAGCTTGATGCATTTTGGGCTCCCCTGGTGTTTCAGATGGTAAAGGATCCACCTGCAATGCAAGAGACCCAGGTTTAAACCCTGGGTTGGAAAGATCCCCTAGAGAAGGGAATACCTACCCACTCCAGTACTCTTGCCTGGAGAATTTCATGGACAGAGGAGCCTTGTGGGCTAGAGTCCATGAGGTCGCAAAGAGTCAGACATGACTGAGAGACACACTTTCAACACTCTCCAAAATCAGGTAACTGGAAGGCTTAATGAAATGAGTTGTGGAAACTTTTCACAAGGGGAGCTGTTCTTTTCAAGCTCAAATTTCTTCACATTCTGCCATTCTTAAAGTGGCGGGTTAGGTCTTCCAGTAGCAAAGAGTGCAAGTCTATACAGCATCTTGGTGCAAATTCAGAGGAGGCTCCCCTCGAGGCTCATGCAGCCCTGCCAACTTGCGCCTCTGGGTGAGAGGAAGGCACCCTTCACACTTGGCAGCCCGAGACCACCACTTACTGCCAAGCCCAGGCATGTTTGTGCAGTGCGCAAACTGTGCACCAGGTACCTTGATTCCAGTGCCAAAAAACATGGCTTCAGAACAATGCCCTTCATGGCTTCAGAACAATGCATGGCTTCAGAACACCTCCCAATGCTGGGAACTCAGCCAGGCCCTGGAAATAAAAAGAGGAATAAAACAGAGTCTACTCTTGGAGCCTGGGAAGAGGGCCATGTAAACAGATTACCACAATAAGACCAAATAACGTGATCAAAGAGAAACACACACACATCGCTACTGAATCACAAATTAAGGAACCACTCATTTCTCTTGGATGCGGCTGTGGTCAAGGAAAGTTCAGAAAGGAAGAGGCATTTGAATGGGGATTCAGTGGGTGATGAGTGGAAATCTATGGGGTGGGAAAAGGGGATTGGGACATTTGGTAATAAGGATAAAGCTTGAGTTTCTTCTGCTACCCCAAACTCAGGAAAGCCTCAGTTGCAGCTTTATCTCTTGACCTAGGACTTGGGTCTCACTACTTCTGTTGGGTTTGTCTATGTCTTTTTTTGGCCTCTGGGGTGATTCAGACAGCTCAGCAGTGGGGCTTATATAAGCAGAGTAATAGATAGTGTTTTTGCCAGCATAGCTCTGTCGAGCATCTGAGGAGGCAGGAGGTGACTGGTCAAAGGCTGGATTTGGGAGCATGGCCAAATGGCCTCCTTGTAGACGTCGCACACAAGGACATTCCAGGAAGAGGGAGCACCGTGATCCCACAGTGTTTTGTTTGCCAGATGGAAATCTCCTTAGTGACAAACATGCAATTTGCCTGTAGGTGTGACCTTTGGTTACACAACAGAATTGTGAATTAGCTAGAATATCATGTTTGAAAAACTGCTTATTTCCCTAGAAGGATCAGTTAGTTTGGCCCAGAAAAGCTGTTCCAAGACCACAGATGACATTTCTAACTCTAGTGAAATTTTTCCCTTGTTGGCACATTGTTACTGGTTGCTAGAAGACACGGCTCCTCACAAGCCATCGTCACTCTCAGAGAAGCAACTGTGTGTGTGTGTGTCCTTTTGGCAGGAAGTCAGAGGCATCTTTTCTGGGTTGTTAAGGGAGAGAGTCATATGCAGGCATCAGATAGCATTGCGGTACAAGGGTCAGAGGCAGGGAACTTTCAGGGAGCTTTATTTCTTCCCCTGGAGTTAGGCACTGTGACTTTGCTGTGATGCTCTGAAACAACCTTGCCCTCTGAACCTGTTTGTGCAGTTCAAGGCAGACAGGAAACTTCACTGGGCACTGGTCTGTGCAATCGCAACATAATAATAAACTTGCTGACGCTCTTTTTTACTGATTAGTTCCAAACTAGCTATTCCAGGCCACACACTCATAAACCAAGTTCTCCTTTCATGACCCTAATGTTGAAATAAAAGGTGGTGGGGAGTTATATAGCACCAGCCCTCAGGAAGTGCCGGAGGGCCCTCCTTGCAACAATCTGATAACCAGAGAAAGCACTGAGGACTGCCTCTGTGTGTGTGTGATGCCCTGGTGCCCAAAACCCTGCTCCCGAAGCGCCCAGTGTCTGAGAAATGGAAAACTCCAGCCCACATTCGCACCTAGGAAGAAGTCATCAAAGAGAACGTGGGGCAAGCTCAAGCGTACTTTGTAAACCCAAAGAGAACATTCCTGCAGAGTAGGCAGGCACATTAAACCGTGGCAGGCCAAAGAATGAAGACGAAGTGCTGTGCCAGCCCATATTCAGGGATCCTGTTGAAAGGGATCCCATGGTGATGAATATCATTGGGAAAGTATCACATACCAAAATTCCCTCAATCACCCTGTAAAGAATTCACATTTTTTGGTTCAGGAATGTGAAAAAGATACCCCCATTCCATCAACTGCTTATGTCAAAAATCTAGGTCATTATTCATTTCTCTCTTTTCTCCATTACCACCCCCCCCCCATGAATCTGTCTGTAAGTCAACTTCCAAATTACATGTTGATCTGTCCACCTCTGTTTATCTCTAAGCCATGATCCCAGTCCATACCACCATAATCTCATGCCCAGCTGATCTCAAGAGGTTTCTCCATACTTGCTCAGCCTCCCCTCCACCTCTGATTTCTGTGTGGGAAGGTCTTTCTAAGTATAAACAAATGGAAGAAATAAACAAAGGAAAAGTTCTATAGATTTGATAAAAAGCTTAAAATTTTAAATGTCAAAAAATCACCACACACACCTTTAGCAGTACGAGAAGGCTCAGTATATATATTTAGTATATATGTTTAAATATACTTATATGTATATGTGGTTCTGTATTAATTTATTCAGTGAACATGCAACTCTTAAAATAAAAAATTACATACAATAATACATGTTACACATGACTAAAATTAAGTAACAAACTGGAAAAGTATTTGACAAAAATATGATAAACACTTAAAACACATTTGATAGACAATATATATAAGCTCATATAGCTCATTATGACTTAGAAAAGACCCTGATGCTGGGAAGGGTTGAAGGCAGGAGGAGAAGAGGACGACAGAGGATGAGAGTGTTGGATGGCATCACCGACTCGATGGACATGAGTTTGAGTAAACTCTGGGAGTTGGTGATGGAGATGGAAGCCTGGTGTGCGGCAGTCCATGGGGTCAGAAAGAGTCGGACACGACTGAGCAACTGAATAACAACATATAGCTCAAAAAACATTAGGACTATTAGCATTAAAATGGATACAAGGACTTCCCTGGTGGCGCAGTGGATAAGAATCCGCCTGCCAGCGCAGGGGACACGGGTTTGACCCCTGGTCCGGGAAGATCCCACACGCCGTGGAGCAACTAAGCCTGCGCGCCACAGCAGCTGAGCCTGTGTTCTCGAGTCTGCGAGCTGCAGCTACTAAGCCTGCAGAAGCCTGGAGTCAATGCCTTGCAACAGGAGAACTTGGCACAATGAGAGGCCCGTGCACTGAAACGAAGGGTAGCCCCTCCTTGCTGCAACTAGAGAAAGCCCACGCGCAGCAACGAAGACCCA
Organism: Muntiacus reevesi; assembly: GCF_963930625.1. Taxonomy (NCBI): domain Eukaryota; kingdom Metazoa; phylum Chordata; class Mammalia; order Artiodactyla; family Cervidae; genus Muntiacus; species Muntiacus reevesi. Next base: position 11,876,232 of record NC_089260.1, read on the forward strand.
GTACAGCCAAAAATAAATAAATAAAAATTTAAAAGTGCTCAATACATGCTTCTTAAAAAAATAAAATAAAATAACGAAAAAAAAAAATTTTTGAAATAAGCTACCAGATTTTTTTTAACCAAAATGGGTAATGATGCTAATAGTGAATCACTGAAAATTAAATACAAATAGATAAGCAAACAAAAAATGTTCTGTCTCAATAATAATCAGATATCAGAAAATGATGTGGGAGAAGGCGAGGGTGGGATGTTTTGAGAGAACAGCATGTATATTATCTATGGTGAAAGAGACCACCGGCCCAGGTGGGATGCATGAGACAGGTGCTCGGGCCAGGTGCACTGGGAGGACCCAGGGGAATCGGGTGGGAGGGGAGGTGGGAGGGGGGATCGGGATGGGAAATACATGTAACTCCTTGGCTGATTCATGTCAATGTATGACAAAACCCACTGCAATGTTGTGAAGTAATTAGCCTCCAACTAATAAAAATAATTGGAAAAAAAAATAAAAAGTAAAAGTTGAGATATTACTTTTTGCCTATTAGAATAGCAAGACTTTTTTTTTAAATTTTAAAAATCTATCATTTTCATCTAGTTTGTAGGAGTATAAAATTTCTTTGGTAAGAATTCTAGCAATGACCGATATCTCAAAAGTTCACATTTTACTTCTAGGAATTTATCATAAGGCAATAATCACAGCTACGGGAAAAGATTCAACTATAATGGCTTATCAAAGAATTATTTATAAAATCAAAAATTGGAGAAAATATATGTCAGCTATAAATTTAACATAATTCCAATAAAAACACCCTCAGAATCTTTTTAGTAGAAAAAAACTGATCCAAAAAGTTGAATGAAAAAATAAACAGGGATGGCCAGGAAAACTCTGAGAAGAGATAAGAGCAATGAGAACTAACAGTACCAGACACATATGAAAAATATTTTAAATCCTCAATGATTAAAAGAGTGTAGCACTAGAATGTTAATAGAGACAAAACAGAACAGTATAGACACAAAACACATACATGAATCTATTCTGTGGAAAAGGAAGCATTTCAAATCAAAGGAGGAAAAGGTGGGCTACTGAATAACTGATGGTAAGACAACTAGGCAGGTATAAGGAAAAAGTTGGATCCATGCCTTTGTAATACTTACTCCCTCCAAAAAAAAAATAGCATATATAAATATATATACAAATATAAATATAAACATCTGTATACAGAGGACCTGTAGAAGTGCTGTAGAAGGAACCAAAGTACTAGAAGAAAACAAGGGAGAAAAATTAGTCAAAAGAATTTTAAATCAGAAAGGCCTTTCTAATAATGACACAAAAAGAGCCACAAAAGCAAATATTGACATGTGACTATACAAAAATGTATTACAAAATTTCTACATGGCAAGATTCCACAAGAGAAGTCAAAACCAAAAACAAACTGGGAAAAAGTTCCAAGCATACAGGTCTGCAGCATTAAGTACATGCAGACTGCTTTGAGAACTTCGCCACCATCCATCCCCAGAATTCTTTTCATTTTGCAAAACAGACTCTGTTCTCATTAAACAGTAAGGCCCCATCCCTCCCTCTGCATTCTACTTTCTCCCTCTATGAACCAGATGACTCCAGGTACCTGATGTAAGAGGAATCATGTCATAAGTGTCCTTTCGTGAACTGGCTTATTTCACTTAACACCATGTCTTCATGGTTCATCCATGTTGCAGCATGTGTCAGAATGTCCCCCCTTCCTTTTTAAGGCTGAATAACATTACCTTGTATGTATATCTCACATTTTCAATCCATTCATTAGTCGATGAACATGTGAGTTGCTTGGAAATTTTGAAAAACACTGCTCTGAACTTGGGTGTACACATACCTCAAGTCCTCACTTGTGTATTTTTGTACTTCAAATTTTTTTGCACCTTGGAAATTGCATTAGTAATCAACTACTGTATAACAAACCATCCCCAAACTGGATGATTTAACAACAATGATTTATTATTTCTCCTGGCTCTGTGGGTTGGCTGGGTTGTTCTTTAATTTGTTTACTTGGCCTCAGTCACATGGTGGAATTCAGATGGGAGATCCGGTAGGCACAAAGGTCCAAACTGACTTCTTTCACATGTCTGGCAGTTGGTCGTGGCTTCTCCTGTCTGGTTTTCTTCCATGTAACTTCATATCCTCTAATAGGTTAAATCACTTTCCTTAATGGCAGACTCAGAGAACTGCTCAAGAGGGGAAAGCAGAAACTGCAAGGTTTCTGAAGTGTAGGCTCTGGAACTTGCACAATGTCACTTCTGCTACCTTTCGCTGGTCAAAGCAAATTATCAAAGACAGCTCAGATTCAAGGGGTGGGAAACAGACTCTATCTTTTGATGAGAATAGCTGCAAAGAATCTGTGGCCATATTTAACCTACCACAGGAATAGATTACCTATTCAAACATATTAAATAAAAATGTTTATAAGTAAATCATAATGATATGGGAAAATTCATCTTCTAGTATTTTAAAATGCAGAGGGAAAACTTGTATGTGAATTAATAATTTATATTGGTAACACCACTGTCTCCTGGCTTCCCTGCTGCCTCCTTGAATACTCTATTTTGATTCTTTTCTGTTTGTTTCTACTAGAGATAGTGACTCAATTCAAAATGGTTTAAATAGTAAAGAATATGGATTATTTCACATAATGAACATTTCTGAAGAAGGGCAGCTCCAGTGGCTGAAAATGCATCTACTTCCTAATGTCAGCAGGGACCTGTGTCAGCATTTCAGCTTGATCTTCAGACAAGTCTCCCTCATGGCTGAAAGATGGTTGCTTCAGTAACAGGTGTCCCATCCACCCATCCAAAGGAAGAAGAGGTGTGATATTGAAAAACCGTAAACATGTTGAAAAGTTGAGAGTGGTGCAACCCAGATTTAACTATTGATAGCACTTTGTCACAGGCTTTCCAGGTGGCTCAGTGGTAAAGAGTCTGTCTGCCAATGCAGGAGATGCAGGTTGGATCCCTGGGTCGGGAAGATTCCTTGGAGAAAGAAATGGCAACCCACTCCAGTATTCTTACCTGGGAAATCCCATGGATGGAGGAGCCTGGTGGGCTACAGTCCATGGAGTCGCAAAAGAGTTGGACATGACTTAGTGACTAAACAACAGTGACAAAACATTTTGCCACATGCCATAATTGCTTAACCTCTCTCTTCCACTCTGTGACTGATACATGTCTACATGTTTATGCTTTGTTTCCTGTGTCATTTGAAAATCAGGTGCAAATATCACAACTCCACCCCCATAATTCAGTGTGTATTTCCTAAGAATAAAGACGTCTTCTGTAGAACTACAGTCTCACACTGAAGAAAAATGAACACTAATCCTTTAACATCACTTAATGTTCAGCCCCAATTTCAAATTTCCTGTTATCCCTAAAATGTATTTTGTAGCTTATGTAATTCAAGCCAGAATCCAATCGAGTTGCATATATGGCACTTGGTTTTGTTTCTTTGGTCCTTTTAAATTTAGGACATTCTCCCAATTTGTTTTTCTTTTTTTTAATGACAGAAACTAAATGTTACCATTTATTCCATTTTCATGACTACAGGTATTACAAGGCAGGGTGAGTAAATAAGGCAAGTAAAGTGACCTCTTTTCTCTTCCCACCCCCCATTTATGCAGCATTTTGGCCTTTTTATGATAAACAGGTGGATGTAATTCATTGACTTAAGTTGAAAGCTGGCAGCAGTAAATCTTTGTAATTTAGGATTTTACTCCAGAGCCACTCCAAGGATTTTAATTCCTGAACTACACCATGCATTCGGAAATGGTGTTCGCTGCAGCATTCATGAAGCTTTCATGTCTTAATAGGAAATCTGACACCACTTGTTAAGGCAGGGAACTGTTGAAAGCCATCTTCCTCTTGGCTAACCCAGTCCACCAGCAATCACAGTAAAATGACTATATAAAAATAAAACTGTGCTCTCAAGCATTGACTGGAACTGTTGTGCTGGGGACCCTTTCTGGAGTATTAGTTCCCTCAGAGAAAAGAGATCTTAACTAGTTGCTTCCATGAACAAATAACCCCAGTAGAGTGGACAAAATGTCCTTCAAAGAATGACTCAATGTCAGGCAACCTTAGTCATCCTGACAAGCTTATGCATGTTTTCATACAAGATACATTTCAAACTGATCCCAGATCAAGTATTGCAACCATAATCCTAAATAATCCCATTATTTAGAACTCGGAGTTCCTGCTGAGATGCCAAAGCCAGAAATCTCAAAGCAAAGTGACGGTTCATCATCTTTTACAAACGAGAGAAAAATAGCAAGGAGGAAAGGAAACTCCTCCCTCCTAAATTCACCAAATCAATGCTATCTTCAGTTTTCATTGACACGATCCAGAGACCTCAATTTCCTGATTTGAGGAGTGCACTCTCAAGGTGACTGTCAAGGTCAAGAAGAGCTTTCAGGCTTTTCTTTGCCATGGCCCTTGAACTCCAGTCCTTCAATAGGAATCTCCTTCTCCTTTATTGTTTTCTGAATACACTGATGGTAGTGCTTGAAGAGGCTGGGCAAACCCAGTGACTGAAGCACTGGACATACTCGAGCTTCGTGTCAGTGCCAGCCTCCCCTACACTGTTCGTGGTGTCAGCGTGCTCCCAATGTGTTTTTTCACTGAGTTTTTCTTTTGAATTATTCTGATGTGCTTCCTCATGATGTCATTTATATTGCTCCTCTTATCTCTGCATTTCTTATAAACTTCAAAATTGGATTTAGAAGTTTAGAGAGATTCATGTTAAATCTCTTTGGCAAGAATGTTTCATAAGTAGTACATTGCACCTTATGTCTCCTTTTATCATTGTTGTCCAGTCGCTAAGTCGTGTCTGACTCTCTGTGATCCCATGGACTGCAGCACACCAGGCCTCCCTGTCCTTAAGTATCTCCCAGAGTATGATCAAACTCATGTCCATCGAGTTGGTGATGCCATCCAACCATCTCATCCTCTGTCATTCCCTTCTTCTCCTGCCTTCCATCTTTCCCAGCATCAGGGTCTTTTACAATGAATCAGCTCTTCACATCAGGTGGCCAAAGCATTGGAGTTTCAGCTTCAACATCAGTCCCTCCAATGAATATTCAGGACTGATCTCCTTTAGGATTGATTGGTTGGATCTCCTTGCAGTCCAAGAGACTCTCAACAGTCTTCTCCAACACTACAGTTCAAAAGCATCAATTCTTTGTTGCTCAACCTTCTTTACGGTCCAGCTCTCACATCCATACGTGACTACCGGAAAAACCATAGCCTTGACTAAATGGACCTTTGTTGGCAAAGTAGTATTTCTGCTTTTTATACACTCTCTAGATTTGTCATAGCTTTTCTTCAAAGGAGCATCTGTCTTTTAATTCCATGGCTGCAGTTACTGTCTACAGTGATTTTGGGCCCCAAGAAAATAAAATCTGTCATTGTTTCCACTTTTTCCCCATCTATTTGCCATGAAGTGATGGGACCATATGCCATGACCTTAGTTATTTTAATGTTGACTTTCAAGACAGCTTTTCCACTCTCCTTTCACCTTCATCAAGAGGCTGTTTAGTTCCTCTTCACCTTATGTCATTAGAGGGATATAATCTGCATATCTGAGGTTGTTGATATTTCTCCTGGCAATCTTGATTTCAGCTTCTGCTTCAGCCAGTCCAACATTTCGCATGATGTACTCTGCATATAAGTTAAATAAGCAAAGTGACAATATACAGCCTTGACACACTCCTTTCCCAATTTGGAACCATTCCATTGTTCCATGTCCAGTTCTAACAGTTGCTTCTTGATCTGCATACAGGTTTCTCAGGAGGCTGGTAAAGTGGTCTGGTTTTCCCATCTCTTGAAGAGTTTTCCACAGTTTGTTGTGATCTATACAGTCAAAGGCTTTAGTATAGTCAATGAAGCAGAAGTAGATGTTTTCCTGGAATTCTCTTGCTTTTTCTATGATCCAATGGATGTTGACAATTTGATCTCTGGTTCCTCTGCCTTTTTTAAATCCAGCTTGAACATCTGGAAGTTCTCAGTTCATGTAGTCCATGTACTGTTGAAGCCTAGCTTGAAGGATTTTGAGCATTACCTTGCTAGCATGTGAAATGAGAGTAATTGTATGGTAGTTTGAACATTCTTTGGAATTGTCTTTCTTTGGGTTTGGAATGAGAGCTGACCTTTTCCAGTTCTGTGGTCATTGCCAAGTTTTCCAAATTTGCTGGCATATTGAGTGCAGCACTTTAACAACAGCATCTTTTAGGATTTGAAATAGCTCAACTGGAATTCCATCACCTCCACTAACCTTGTTCATAGTACTGCTTCCTAAGGCCCACTTGACTTCACACTCCAAGATGTCTGGCTCTAGGTGAGTGACAACACCATCATGGTTATCTGGATCATTAAGGCCTTTTTTTGAATAATTCTTTTGTGTATTCTCTTAATCTCCTCTGCTTCCGCTCTGTCCATACTGTATCTGTCCTTTATTGTGCCCATCTTTGCTTGAAATGTTCCTTTGATAGCTCCAATTTTATTGAAGAGATCTCTGGTCTTTCCCATTCTGTTGTTTTCCTCTTTCTTTGCATTCTTCACTTAAGGTTTTCTTATCTCTCCTTACTATTCTCTGAACCTCTGCATTCAGTTAGGTGTATCTTCTGGTTTTGCTTGTCTTTTCTCAGCTATTTGCACAGCCTCCTCAGACAACTGTTTTGCCTTCCTGCAATTCCTTTTCTTTGGGATGGTTTTGATCACCACCTCCTGTACAATATTTCAAACCTCCATGCATAGTTCTTCAGGCACTCTGGCTACCAGATTTAATCCCTTGAATCTATTGGTCATCTCCACCATATAATCATAAGGAATTTGATTTAGGTCATACCTGAATGGTTTAGTGGTTTTCCCTACTTTCTTCAATTTATGCCTGAATTTGGCAATAAGGAGCTCATAATCTGAGCCACAGTCAACTCCTGGTCTTGTTTTTGCTAACTTTATAGAGCTTTGCCATCTTCAGTTGCAAAGAATATAATCAATCTGATTTCAATATTGACCATCTGGTGATGTCCACGTGTAGAGTCTTCTCTTGTGTTGTTGGAGTCAGGTGTTTGCCATGACCAGTGTGTTCTCTTGGCAAAACTCTGTTAGCCTTTGCCCTGCTTCATTCTGTACTCCAAGGCCAAACTTGTCTGTTACTCCAGATATCTCTTAACTTCCCGCTTTCGGATTTCAGTCCCCTAATGAAAGGAATATCTTTTTTTGGTGTTAGTTCTAGAAGATCTTGTAGGTCTCCATAGAACCAGTCAACTTCAGCTTCTTTGGCATTAGTGGTTGGGGCATACACTTGGATAACTGTGATGATGAATGGTTTGCCTTGGAAACAAACTGAGATCATTCTGTCATTTTTGAGACTGTACCCGAGTACTGCATTTGGGACTCTTGTTGACTATGATGGCTACTCCATTTCTTCTAAGGGATTCTTGCCCACAGTAGTAGCTACAATAATCATCTAAATTAAATTCTCCCATTCCTGTCCATTTTAGTTCGCTGATTCCTAAAATGTTGATGTTCACTCTTGCCATCTCCTGTTTGACCACTTCCAATATACCTTGATTCACAGACCTAACACTCCAGGTTCCTATGTAATATTGTTCTTTACAGCATTAGACTTTACTTTCACCACCAGACATATCCACAAAAGCCTTGTTTCTGCTTTGACCCAGCGTCCTTTTATTAGGGAGGCTTTTTTTTTTTTTAATTCTCAGAAACGCCATAGTGGACTTCTCCACAAGTGTCCTTGTCCAGAGGAGGTAAACATGCGTGGTCCTAGGCCAGTCACTGGTGATGTGCCTGTGCAGACTGAGGACAGTACCTGGCTCCTTTGACACCTGTACAAAGAGGCTTTTGTCTGGTGGAGGGAGCAGACAGTTCTTTCTCCTGCCCCCTTCTGCGTTCCATGGTGCCATCTTCACCTCATGTCTGACATCCACCACTTTTCTCCACTGCCACTACTACACCTGTCCAAGTCGCCAACAGCTCTGGCCCAGTTTGCAGCCATGAACTCCTAACCCATCCCACTGTTTCAAATCTATTCGCCAAACAGTCATCAGAGTTGTCTTTTAAAATCTAAGTCCCATTATGTCAACTCCCTGTCCTTCCTTAAAATGGCTCCATTATGTCAATCTTTAAATGGCTTCCCAGTACACTTAAGATAAAATCCTCCACTCTCAGCCTGGTTTACAAAACATCACATCATTTGGCTCCTGCTCACCTCTCCATTCTCAAATGGTCCACCCTCCTGCACACTCAGTAAGTGCCAGCTACACAGGCATTCACTCTGTTCTTCGAGTGTGCTTTACTGATCCAGGACTCCTGGACATGAAGTTACACCTTACGGAATGCTACCCCACCCCTCCTTCTTTGCCTGGCGGTAGAATATAGCAGTTGTTATAGCTCAGTTATGACCTCCCACCCTCGCCTTCGTATGTTGAAGTTCAAACCTCCAGTACTTCAGAATCCAGCTTTTAGAGACAGGGTCTTGAACAAGGTGATTCCAGGTAAAATGAGATCATCAGGGTGAGCCCTAATATAACTGGTGCGCTCACAAAAGATGAGATTAGGAAACAGACACACCCAGAGGGAAGACCATGTGAAGATACAGGAAGGAGGTGGCAATCCAGAAGCCAAGGAGAAAGCCCTCAGAAGAAATCAGCTCCGCTAGTACCTTGATTAGGATATCTAGCCTCCATCAAGTTGAGAAAATAAATTTCTGTTGTTTAAACCCACCCTGTCTGAGGTATATTGTTAGGCAGCCCTAGCAAACCAACAGAGTAGTTAAGCAGTTGAGTTCTAGAGTAACCTTCCTAAGTGTAAATCCTGCCTCTGCCCATTTCTAGCAAATGTTTCAAACTTTTCTTGCCTTAGTTTCCTTTTCTGTAAAATGGGGATGATAACAAGAGTACCAGTAGTGTGACAACCATCTAGTATGCCCCAGACCAAGGGGTTTCCTGGGATGCAGGACTCTCAGAGCTAAATCCTGAATCAAGCATGTGCAAGCTCAGTTGTGTCCAACTCTTTGCAACCTGATGAACTGTAGCCCACCAGGTTCCTCTGTCCACAGAATTCTCCAGGCAAAGATACTGGAGTGGACTGCCATTCCCCAAAACCTGAATGGTCACCCTAAACTGAATATAGCTGTTGTGAGATTGAACAAATATCTAGAAGAATGTCTAGTATATGGTAAGCACTCAATAAGTAATAGGTGTTCTTATTGTCATTAACTATATTTCAGATCTCAGTTTAACTGTCACTTTCTCAGAGATACTTTTCTTGACCACATAATCTAGGTTAGGCTCCTAGTTAAATTCTTTCATAGTATATGGTTCTTCTTAATTAGGGGTTCTGAATACTCATTTTCTTCATTTTCAATAATAATGGGACCCCTGATTTCTAACTGGGCACATGTCTGCAGGAATAGACTATTTCCAGCTTTTGTTGTAGAAAACTATGTTCTAACCAATGGGATATGAGTAGATGGGATATGTACAAATGCTAGGCTGTACCCTTAAAGCAGAGGGTTCTTAACCCAAGGAAGCTGTGAATAGAATTCATAGTGGTCTATAACCTTGAGCAGGACAAAACCCCCAAAACCTACATTTTTAGTTTTACTAACTGCTAAAATTTATCACTGGTTTCAATTATGAATATAGGCAACGAAGTGCAAAAGTATTGGGAGTAACCTTGATCTTGTCACCAAATGAAATTACAAATAGTTTTTTATATTGTTTATGTTCATCATGACTATGACTATGACACTTGAAATCAGACTCACTGCTAAATATTATTTAACGTTGAGGAAGCACATCTATTGTTACATGCCATGGCACAAAAATGATTAAGGAACTCCTGAAAGAGAAGGGCGTGTGCCCCTTTCCCTTTGACTCTTACTGCTGACTGGCATGTAGACTAGCAAGAGGCCATCTTGGACAGGGAGATAACTGTACCCTTCGGATGATGGAACAACCAGACTGAAAAAGCCTGTGTCTGGGATTCTGGAATCTCCTGCAACCCTATATTGCTTATACCTGAACTGGTACTTGAAAGAAGAATAAACGTCTACTTTGTTTACAGCAGTGTTATTTTGTATCTTCATCTGAGCAGCAGAATCTATATTCTTATTAAAGCAACAGTTACCACATTTTCTAATTGCATATTTAGTTGTGATGATTTTTGTTTGTTTAAATGATTTTACCACTAAGAATAAGTTCTTGGAGGACATGGAGCACATTTATTCATTCTGGAATCCTAACAACTAGTACCGTGTAGACACAGAGTAGATTCTCAATAAAAGTTTCAAAATGAATGAAATAATAGCCTAAGAAAATGCACATCAGCATGTTAGACTAATCCAATAACACTGCACAGGCAGTAAAAACAAGTTAAAAGCCTATGCATAAAGAAAGAGGTCGGAAGAAAATACAAAATGTGGATAGTAACTGTTTGAATCATAGGTTTTAGCATGATTTTTTTCCCTACATTTGCCTATGTTTTCCAAATCTCCTTTAATGAGATTTTTTTTTTAAAGAAAAAATACATATAATCAAAAACATGTAACAAAACAAAGTGGACTGAGGAGAAGTTAGTTGATCCCTGAGAGCCATGGTGAGGCTGGAGGTGATGGGTGCTGTATTGTCGTCTGGGGAGACTTAACCAACTGTGGTCTGGTGCAGACCATTTACTATATACTCAAGGTGTCACATAAAAGCCAATATGTGGACTTCCCTGGAGGTACAGCGGATAGGAATCTGTCTGCCAATGCACCCCTGCACCACGGGTTCACCTCTGGTCTGGGAAGACTCCACACATTGTGGAGCAGCTAAGCCCATGCACCTCAACTACTGAAGTCCACGCTCTAGAGCTCATGCTTTGCAACAAGAGAAGCCACTGCAGTGAGGATCCCCACTCGCCACAACTAGAGAAAGCCCTAGGGCAGCAATGGAGACCCTAGCGCAACCATAAATAAATAAAAGAAAGACTTAATTAAAAAAATAAAAGTCAATAGGTCAGCCTGACTCATTATAAAAAGCGAAACTCACTTCTTAACAGAGGTCATGTAAAAAATAAGAAGTGATGTAATATTCCGGAACAATGATGCACAGCTCTTTACAATGTAGTAATAACCACAGGACAATCTTTATTGAGCTGAAGCTTGGAAATAAACACTACTATATTTCATTCACAGCTACACAGATGGATCAGTTATAACCACCAGGGAGAGAGTCATAAACTCAAAGATGACAAAGTAAGCAACTGTCACTTTTAAAGGCCAAGTTAACAAATTGGGCTTCTGTGGTCATTTATTTTTTGATGTTAATTTTTGGGTTAAGCACTGAGCTTCTGCCTTGATATAACCTTAAATGAAGAAAAATGCATGCATATTTCAAATATATTAATTTTAATATCAAGAAATTACACTATGGAAATATTTTCATGTACTCATAATTCTAAAAAAATTAACTTCAGTATTAGTAATAGATGTTCAAAAAAATGTTAGTGACAATGTGTTATCCACAGAATAATTTTAAAACTTCTTAATTTTCCTCTATCCTGTTAATTGAAATTGTACTTTCAGGTTTCAGTATCTACAGGCTCAAAAAAAAAAAAAGTATAGGCTCATAGCATTTATGAGAAATGGCTATGTTTTTTGATATAGATTGATCCGCCTGGAGACATGAAAAGAAATGGGTCCATCAGAAAGATGTGAAACTGGGTCCTGGAAACAAAACAAAAGAGAAGTTAATGATAACAAATGATAACTGTTAAAAAATAATTTTTAACAAAATTATATAGTCTTGATTCTCATACAGATAAAAAATCAACACATGTTAAAATTTCAGGACTTCTCTGGTTGTCCAGTGGTTAAGAATCTGCCTGCCAATGCAGGGAACACTGGTTTGAATCCTGGTTGGGGAAGATTCCCCATGCCTCGGGGCCACTAAGCCCACATGCCATAACTACTGAAGCCCAGCACACCACAGGGCCCACACCTGCGACAAGACAAGCCACCACAATAAGAAGCCCAGACATATCAACTAGACAATAGTCCCAACTCCCTGCAACTAGAGAAAGACTGCACGCAACAATGGTGACCCAGCATAGCCAAAAATTAAAAAATTAACTTCATTAATTTGTGGGGGAACCAGTAAGATCTTACAATCAGTTCAATGAAGTATTCAAACTACTAGACATATATAGGCAGTCAGGAAGCTTAAGTAAATCTGTTTATAGATAAGAAACAGGTAAAATCGGACAATAACCACAGAATAGTAATCGACAGAATCTCCTACGGATATAATTTGCATAAGTCATGAACAAGAATTATTTGCATTATCAATATTCTGCCACTTACAGAACTATAAAACACTTCAAAGACAGTGAAAGGCACAAAAAACCCATAAAATCAGACAACCTGGACAGTGTCTAACTTTCCATTAAGACACCCAGAAATCTTTTTGGTCCTTTTAAACAGTCTTTCTTAATGTTTTCCCTACATAGATGACTTGTTTTGAGTGCTATTTATGGGTCAGGCAATGCCCTGGATGCCTTAAACATATTAACTCATTTAATTCTCACAAAAACTTTGGCTTCTATTACTCTTACCATTTCACAGTGGAGGAATTCGAAGCACAAGAAAAGGTCACTCAAGGTCACAGAGATAATAGGAAGTAGAGCCAGGATCTGATTCCAGGTACTTTTGCTGTCATGGATGTGAATATATGACGAAAGAAGAATTGATAGGACCTGACCAGTTAGATTACATTAGATATACAAGAAAGAATAGGTAAAGATGATTCCAAAGTATTTCTCCCCTGATTGTGAGAACGGGCACATTGTCCAGACGAAAAGACTAAGAGTTGAGATGGAAAAGTCCAGGTAGGCAGGAGACCAGAATTGCAAGTGGAGATAAGGGATTTTTTTTTTTTTTTTTTTTTGAGCAGGTTTAAACTTAGTGCTAAAGGACAGAAGCCCAAAGAGAAAAGAGAACGTTATGCAGGAGGGACTGAGATCCTGTATAGGCTGAAGAGAGGCTGTGTCAGGGAGTAAAACCAAGGCAGGGTGAATTGGCTGGAGTTCTTAGGTCCAGAAAACCAGAACTCTCCCTTGGGTTTAAGGAGAAACATTAAGCTAGAGTCACAAACGCTTGGGTTGAGGCTGTAAGGTAAAGCTTTAAGGTAAAGCTGAAAGGAGGAGCTTTAGCCAACAGGCAGTAAAGTTTGTCAGTTAGAGAAGGATCATGATCAGAGGTACATTTTAGAAAGATCTAGTGTGGCTCCTTGGATGAAAAGCTATGACATACCTAGATAGCACATTAAAAAGCAGAGACATTACTTTGCGGACAAAGGTCCCTCTAGTCAAAGCTATGGTTTTACATAGTAGTCATGTGTGGACGTGATCATAAAGAAAGCTGAGCGCTAAAGAATTGATGCTTTTGAACTGTGGTGTTGGAGAAGACTCCTGAGAGTCCCTTGGACTGCAAGGAGATCCAACCAGTCCATCCAACAAGAGATCGGTCCTGAATATTCACTGGAAGGAATGATGCTGAAGCTGCAATACTTTGGCCACCTGATGTGAAGAGAGGACTCATTAGAAAAGACCCTGATGCTGGGAAAGAATTAGGGCAGGAGGAGAAGGGGACGACAGAGGATGAGATGGTTGGATGGCATCACCGACTCGATGGACATGAGTCTGAACAAGCTCTGGGGAGATGGTGATGGGCAGGGAGGCCTGGCGCGCTGCAGTCCACCGGGTCGCAAAGAGTCGAACACGACTGAGCGACTGAACTGAACTGAAATGTGTGGCGGCAGCAGGAAACGTCCGGTCAAACCTGGAGGCAGGAAGTGTTATTTGGATCCAGATGTAAGCAGCTTGGACCAGGTCTCGGGTCCTGGCAACTAGACCCAACCGTAATATTTGACCGGCCTGAGATTAAGAGGGCCTAAGGAGGCTCACATGCCATGTGAATAATTGTTTAAAAGTTATAAATCAAGCTAGTAAACTGTCAAATTATTCTCCATTCTCCTATCTCGATAAACACACCTCCAGGAGGGCCTGGAAGGGAAGGGGAAAACCTGGGCGGAATCCCTGGAACTCAGGCGGGGCTTTTCCTGAAGAGCGCGGCGGCGGACCACAGCGACACCTGGCTCCTCTCCGAGCGGCGGCCGGAGGTCGCCTTCCTGCCGCCGCGCACTGCGCGGCTAGACCTGCCGGGGGCGTGGCCGAGCGTAGCCGCGCGCCGAGAGCGCGGGGTCGAAGGGCACGCGGCGTCTGTGTCATGGCGGCCTCCACGTTGGGCTCGGCGTGGGGACCTCTGCGGCTAGGCGTCCCCGGCCTGTGTTGCCGCCGACCACTCCGGGGCCTGTGGGCGCGCGCATGGCGGCTTTCGGAGCCCGTGGCGTCCGGGCGGAGCGTGGCCGCGGCTAGTGGACTTGGCGCCTCGGGTACTGACCGCTACTGCTTGGAGCTGCTGCGGTGAGAGCCCGGCCTGTCCCGAGGTCAGGGAGCAAGGCCGGAAGGGACGCTCGTGGGCGCGGCGGGCCTCGGGGCCGACCTGACCCTTGGCGTTACAACGCATGTGCCCTGGGGTCAGCCCCGGGTGTGGGGTGGGAGTGAAGCCACAGGAGCTTTCACATCGGTCCCAAAATTGTGGCAAAATTCCTTCGTTTGTCATATTGCTTGAGCCTTATCTTTAAAGTTTTTGCATGAATAGTTTTTTTAAAATGTGAAAGATGACTAGTAATTAATTTTAAGTAAGCAGTGGCTAACTTTGAGTTCTTCCTGTGTGTCAGTCAGGCATTATGCAAATTATTAGTTTACAAGTAATCAGTCTTTGCCACAAGTATGACGGACAGTTGTACACTCCAAGTTTTATGAATTAAAGCATTTAGAACAGTGTCTGGTACAAAGTAGGGGCACAGTGAGTACACTATAAACTGTATTATCTAGCAGATATGGAAACAAAGATTTAGAGAGAATTCAGGGAATTTACCCGAGTTCAGTGGAATCTAAGCCTCATAAAGTCAGAAGCTTAATGACGATTTTCTTCAGGTAACACGTGAAAGGCCTAGCACAGAGAAGTGAATTGGACGAATCGGGTTACCTGATACATCTCGGCAGGGCCCTGTCTTGTATTCCAGGTCTGACTTCAGGGATGAATGGTTTAAAATACACCGCCCCCGCTCCCCGACTTTGCTGCCTTTGATTAACAGAGTGGCAGAAAATCTCAAAATATCTGACCTCAAGGGCTTCTGAGAAGTGCTAGAGTAGTTAACCACTCTGGATTTGATTGGGCTAGTAAGTCCAATTTTTAAAAATTCTATTGTAGCAAAATGTAGTATAATGACAGAATGAATTCCCATGCATTTCAGTGTTTTGTTTTTAATTGCTTTTAAAAATAGTGTACCTATCCCGCCTTGTTTACTTGTTGATTACTTTTGGAGAAGCAAGGTAGCATTAGTGGAAATCAGGGCATTAAAAATTGTAAAAGCCAAAAAAGTTATATTCATTTTTATATAGTTTCAAATGACCGCTTTTTGATAATATACAGTTTAGGTTATCAAAATGTATGGTTACCATCCATATTCACTTGTTCAATGCAGTTTTTCTTTGACACCAGTAGTGTCCTCTAACTTTCCTATCCAGGGTTGAATCACTCTTACAGATTTCTTATATATTGTTTTAGTAATAGTCTGCGGCTATCACAGAACAGCTTTTCTCAAATACATATTTACAAATGGGGAGACGCTTAATCTGTCCCTGTTGATAATTAAGTGGAATGGAGGCTGTTGACTAGTGATTTATTGAAAAGCAGGCAGACCTTATCTGAGTTTATTAATGCTAGTTGTGTCACTTGGGAAAGTTAATTACTTTAAGATTCACCTATTTCCTCATTTGTAGATTTCTACTTCCACTTTATAAGGTGGTTATGAGGGTTAAATTACATGATGTGTATAAAAATTCAGGCACATAATGACCCTTGAACAGAGGATTAGAAGTTTAAAACAAAATGAAGCTTGAACAGAAGATGAGAACTTTTAGCTTCTAATTGTCCATTAATCTTTGCAAAATTTGGACTCTGAAATTGTGTGTGTAGGATTGTTATGGACATGTGTCTTATGCAAAGCTTCCAAATATCAGAAAAGATACCGTATAACTTCAGGTTAGCCCACAGGGGTTCTTCTAGGAATCAAGGTTCTTGGGAAAATCTCAAACCCAATTTATTATATGTAGGTTTCTTGGGATCTGGTTTTGAGAAACGGTTCTTTAGGCCTTGCGTGTGTAGTAAGTCAGTTCAGTCGTGTCCAACTCTTTTGTGACCCTTTGGACTGTAGCCTGCCAGGCTCCTCTGATGGTGGGATTCTCCAGGCAAGAATTACTGGTGTGGGTTGCCATGCCCTCCTCCAGGGGATCTTCCTGACCCAGAGATGGAACCTGCATCTTTGTCTTCTTCATTGGTAGCCGAGTTCTTTACCACTAGCGCCACCTGGGAATCCCCTAGACCTGGGGATTAATGCTCTAATAAGGAGATGAGGTGCTACTGGTGACATCTGGAAGTGCTCCAGCCTCACTGAGGAACCACTTCTAACTTTGTGCTTCGGCGGCACAGGTCATTGGAATTAGCGTAGCAGTCTTAGCACTAGTTAGGCTTATTTCTCATGTGTCTGTCTCTCCCTGCTAGACTGAAGTCTATATCGTCTTCAGTGTCTGGCACAGTGCTTGGCACGTTGTAGGCACTGAATGAATGTTTGAATGAATAAATGAAAAGTTATTGACCCTGTTGCTGTATAAAGCTATCAGAGTATAGGATTTCTCACTGTCGTTATAGTTCTGAGGTAACTGCACCTTGGTTAGCCACTTACAGGATATCCTTGTATACTGGTAATCTATGTTTATAACAGTGATCCTGATCGGTGCAGAAATGGGTCAATAGTACATTCTGTTTAATGTAAAGAAGTGGGTAATATTGTTTAGAAAAATTTCCAACCAAAATACTTTTTTAAAAGTTATTAACAGGGCAAATCCTTAGCTGTGTAGACTATCTTTATTTCCCGAAGACTGTTACAGTTCTGTTATGTCATTGTTTTATTTTTCATTTTCCTGTAAGTAGCTGAAAATACTTCACATATTGGTTATTTTTTAGGAGATATGAAGCAGGTAGGTTATCAAGCCTCATTTTATAAGTTAGGAAATAGACATGACTGATATAATTTGTCAATAACCAGTTGAATGATGGAAATTAAGATTGTAGTTTTGATTCCTATTCAGTTTTTCTTACTGTTCCATATTAACTTTCAGGTGTTTTAAAAACTTTTGACGTGTACAGACTTTTTATAATAGAATTTCAAAATATTTTCATCTCTATATATTAAAAATGTAAGCTATAAAGCTCTTTTGCCCGAACCCTCCATATTATAGCTGAAACTGCAACTGGTGAGATTTTTTAGTAGAGCTTAGTGAGATTTTTTTGTGATAGCTAGGTTGCTGCTGTTCATGACCTCTCTCTTTAGTCTATGTGGAAGTTGGGTGGGGATTGTGAAGTTTAAGTTCTCTGCTAGCCACACAGCAAATAAACTCCGTGGAATGATGTTGGACCCATTTAATATTGAGTATTGCTTTTATAGGAAATACTGTTACAGTAAGGTTCCAGCGTATTACAATGAAAGTAGCTTTGTCAGTAGGCAGTCTAGTAAGTACTTTATACCTACATCGTCCTAGAATGAATATAGTAAGGTCTATATTTTTTTAACTTTTCAGTTTAAAGTAATTTCAAATTCACATAAAAATTACAGAAATAGCACACAGAGCCCCAGTACACTCATCATGGAGATTTCCTCCTTGTTGACGTTCTGAACCGCTTGAGAGTAAGATGTAGATGACCCATTACCTCCCTTTTTATTTACTGGTGTGTATTTCTTAACACACAAGGATTCTCCCCCATATTATCATAGTACAGCCGTCAAAATCAAGATATTAAAATTGATCCAATATTGCCATCTAATCCAGACTCTGTTCAACTTTTGCTAGTTATTCTGTTATGTCTTTCATGCATCCAAGATTATGTGCTACATTTAGTTGTCAAATGTCTTTAGTTTTCTCCAATCTGGAACAGCTTCTCATCTTTCATGAACTTGATTTTTTAAATAAGAAAATCAGCCAGGTTCTCTCAGTTTGGGTTTATACAATTTTTCCAAGAATATTACAGAACTCACGCTGTGGTTTTCTCAGTATCGTTATCAGGAAGCACAGTATGTTGATTTATCCTGTTACTGTGGGGTGAACTTTCTGTTCCTTGGTTGAGAGGGTGTCTTTCAAGGTTTCTGTCTTTTTAATTAATAAAAAGTTAGTAAATAATATTTATTTGGTGAGGAGATACTTTAATACTATTAAATATCCTTTCCTATCAAACTTTCACTTGTTTAACATTTTCAGACACTGATACTTGCCTGAATCAGTGGTTATCTTGATATTCAGTTCAGTTCAGTCACTCAGTCATGTCCGACTCTTTGCGACCCCATGAATCGCAGCACGTCATGCCTCCCTGTCCATCACCAACTCCTGGAGTTTACTCAAACTCATGTCCATCGAGTCGGTGATACTATCCAGCCATCTCATCCTCTGTCGTCCCCTTCTCCTCCTGCCCCCAATCCCTCCCAGCATCAGGGTCTTTTCCAATGAGTCAGCTCTTCAAATCAGGTGGCCAAAGTACTGGAGTTTCAGCTTCAGCATCAGTCCTTCCAATGAACACCCAGGACTGATCTCCTTTAGGATGGACTGGTTAGATCTCCTTGCAGTCCAAGGGATTCTCAAGAGTCTTCTCCAACACCATAGTTCAAAAGCATCAATTTTTCAGTGCTCAGCTTTCTTCACAGTCCAACTCTCACATCCATACATGACCACTGGAAAAACCATAGCCTTGATTAGACAGACCTTTGTTGGCAAAGTAATGTCTCTGCTTTTTGATATGCTATCTGGGTTGGTCATAACTTTCCTTCCAAGGAGTAAGCATCTTTTAATTTCATGGCTGCAATCACCATCTGCAGTGATTTTGGAGCCCAGAAAAATAAAGTCAGCCACCATTTCCACTGTTTCCCCATCTATTTGCCATGAAGTGGTGGGACCAGATGCCATGATCTTAGTTTTCTGAATGTTGAGCTTTAAGCCAACTTTTTCACTTTCCTCTTTCACTTTCATCAAGAGACTCTAGTTCTTCTCTGCTTTCTGCCATCAGAGTAGTGTCATCTGCATATCTGAGGTTATTGTTATTTCTTCCGGCAGTCTTGATCCCAGCTTGTGCATCTTCCAGCCCAGTGTTTCTCATGATGTACTCTGCATATAAGTTAAATAAGCAGGGTGACAATATACAACTTTGACATACTCCTTTTCCTATTTGGAACCAGTCTATTGTTCCATGTCCAGTTCTAACTGTTGCTTCCTGACCTGCATATAGGTTTCTCAAGAGGCAGGTCAGATGGTCGGTATGCCCATCTCTTTCAGAATTTTCCACAGTTTACTGTGATCCACACAGTCAAAGGTTTGGCACAGTCAATAAAGCAGAAATACATGTTTTTCTGGAACTCTCTTGGTTTTTCGATGATCCAGTGGATGTTGGCAATTTGATCTCTGGTTCCTCTGCCTTTTCTAAAACCAGCTTGAACATCTGGAAGTTCTCGGTTCATGTATTGTTGAAGCCTGACTTGGAGAATTTTGAGCATTACTTTACTATTAAGAGCTATCAAATGGTGATTGTTAAAAACCCAGTCATGTCTTGTAGATTTATCAGTTGACAGGTACTGGTTGTCAAGTTTTTCCTTCTCTGTGTTTGTTTACTCATTCACATATGTTGGTCTGGGCTCATGGGGTCCTGTTGCAGTCTTTACTCTCATTGTTTTTTTGATGCTCAAATTGTGCCCCACTTGGCCAATGAGAACTTCATCAAGCCCGTTTCTTTGGCCTCTGACAGGTCCCTCCATTCTCTGAATGTTTGCTTACTTTCTGTTGAGAAGATGTTTCAAACTTATCTTGTATTCTCTGTGCACCAGTCCTGGAGTCAGTCATTGCTTCAGGGAGCCTAAGTTTCTTTCAGTGGAGAGAGCGAGGTCCAGGTGTCAGTTATGGGGTGGAAGGGCAAACGTCATTGTTTGTAGGCTTTCTCAGCAGGCGCTGTAGGCAGCCACGAGTCTGCGTGTGCACACGCATGGGCACACTCTGACCCACGGCGCCCCGCGGTGTTCTCTGTCTTTATGTCTTCCCTATATGTAAATATATATCTGTGTATTCATACCAGGACTTACTGGAACTGTTTTCTAGATGTCTATATCTGTAGCTCATTTGACTTCTTATTACTAAAACCAAAGTGATTCTGAAACAGTTAAAATTATATATATTATATGTCAAAATAAATTAATGGAGCTTGATTATTGTAACTGTTGTGGAATTGGAGGCAGATACATTTTTTTTTGTAATTGTAGAGGAACAGATATAAAATATAGGAAACTTAAGGCCCATTTTGAATTGAAGCCTTGTTTCCAGTTCGTTTTGGTCAGTATTTTTTGTGTGCAACTCAGAAAGTGAAAAGTAATTACCTTTTTCTGCTTATTTGTTACAGGAAACGAGATTATGAAGGCTATTTATGTTCGCTGTTACTCCCTGCCGAATCCAGAAGCTCTGCTTTTGCACTGAGAGCCTTCAATGTGGAACTGGCTCAGGCTGGTATTAAAATACCTTATAAATTATTTGCAAAAATTGTGATATAACATCTTTAATGCTGAATAATAAAGAATCATAGTTGTAACTTATATGTTAGACATGCTTAAGGTCTCTGCCGGGGACTTCTTTCTCCTGCTTAACAATTCAGTTCCAAAAATAAAGGTAGCTAATGAACTTAATGTTTCTGGAAAGACCAGTCTGGAATTTCCTTTTCTAAGGATATTTTAAACTATGCAATTAGCATTGTCTATTAATTGAATAGGTTAATCGGAGTATTACTGCTTATTCTTTACAATATTTGCATGATTTGCATGTATATAGCAGTTCTTCAGAGCACTTTTTGAAATGAGTTTTAACTTTAAGGTTTTTAACTTTAAAGGAAATTGAAGTAATTATAGCAAACCTGTATCTTATATCATACTAACTCTTGTCTAAAGAATAACGCAGGAAGTAGAGAGTCTTCCTTTTGTTATAATGGAAAGAATGTGTGCTGAGGTATAAGATAAATTGAAATGGAGAGGGTCATTGAGGGAGTTGAGATAGAATGGTCTTAATTTTCTCAGTAAATTAAATGGAGAGATCAGTCATTGAGAGTGAGGGAGCGTGGGAGGGTTGGGGGTCTTGAAGAGTGTGGCAAATTTTGAAGCAGCTTCTCTGGTGAATGTGATAGGAGGTGAGCTAGGAACGAATAAAAGGATGTGAGTGTAGCACTGAGGCATGACGAAGCTTAGACTTGATGAATCTGCAGAGTAATTGAGTCCGGCTGTTTGTCCTCGGTGTATTTCTAGAAGTCATGGTTCTGTGTTTGTTCACTTTATCCTTTTTCAGGTGTAAACTACACTTTACCATCTTAAGTCAGTCACCACAGTTTAAAAATAAATAATCTCCATTGCGGTCTTCCATTATAACTTTAAAATAATAAAAAATTCCATTTTTAATAGATAAATCCTCCATATTTTCCCAAATTCTCTGTCATCTTAAAAGAGTGTCTTGCTGCCTTTTTTAAAAAATTTCATTGAATTCAGTTATGCAGGCATCTTCGCACCTGCCTGCTGCTCCAGGCAGTGTGGCCCTGGTTGCCCCTTGACCCCGAGGCCCCTTCACAAGACTTCCGTCTCCCAGCAGCTGTCTGTCTTACTGTTTGTTTTTGCACACACATCTGGTTCATTCATCCTTCATTCAACAGGTATTGTCCAAAATATGCTAGGCACTATTTTAAGTACTGGGTTATATAGCACTGAGTAAAACATGCGAAGTCCTTGCACTCAAGGAGCAAATAAATTCTGTATAGAAGAGTTAAGGAGGTTAGGGAAGGTTTGGTGTAGCAGGGGTTTCTGTAAGAAAATACCTCACTGAAAATGTGGCACTTGAGCAAAGATTTAAAGTGCAAAGAAGTGAAAAATACATGGCTACATAGTATTCCAGCCAAAAGGAGCAGCAAATACAAAGGTCCTGAGATATGTGTGCCTGACATAATCAAAGAAAAGAAGGCCAGTGTGACACAGCAGAGTGGGAGGGATGGTGTGGGAGATTAGGTTAGAGGCATCTGGGCCAGAAAGGGAAGGTCTTGGAGACCACTGCAATCGCTTTGGCATTTACTCTGAGTGAGATGGAAAACCGTTGGAGGATTCTGAGCAAAGAGACCATCTCTTGGTCGTGTTTCAAAAGGATTACCCTTAAAAATTATTTTTTAGTAAAATACAGTTGGTTTATAATATTATATTAGTTTCAAGTGTTCAACATAGTGATTTGATATTTTTATAGGTCATACTCCATTTAACATTATTATAAAGTATTGGTTATATTCCCTGTGCTGTATAGTATATCCTTGTATCTTACTTATTTTATACATCCTAGTTTGTAGTTCTTACTCCCCTATTGCTGTCTTGCCCCTCCGCTCATCCCTCTCCCCACTAGTAGCCACTACTTTGTTCTCTATATATGTGAGTCTGATTCTCTCCTTTTCTTGCTGTTATGTTTATTCATTTGTGTTAACTTTTAGATTCTACATGTAAGTGATAACATACAGTATTTGCCTTTCTCTAATTATTTCACTAAGCATCATATCCTATGGGCCTTTCTTGTTGCAAATGGCAAAATTTTATTCTTTTTTTATGGCTGAGTAATATTTCATCGTGTGTGTGTGTGTGTGTGTGTGTGTGTGTGTGTGTGTGTATAAACCGTATCTTCTCTGTCCATTTATCTGTTGATCGTCACTTAGGTTGCTTCCACATCTTGACTATTGTAAATGATGCTGCTATGAACACGGGGGTGCATATATCTTTTCAAATTAGTGGTTTTGATTTATTTGGATTTATTATATTGGTGCAAAAGTAATTGCAGTTTTGCATTGTTGAACTTTGTTCTTTGATATTGGAATACATTCTTAAGTGTGGTTATGTTATACATCATTTTAATGCACATTTATCACCTTATTTTTTGCTAATTATTACTTGCTATTTATTTTATATTTATTTCAGACTAGGGAAATGATGTTAGACAAAAAGCAAAGTCGAGCAGTTTTCTTATTCAAGTTCAAAGTGGGTTGTAAAGCAGCAGAGACAATTCGCAACATCAGCAATGCCTTTGCCCCGAACTGATAACATACAGTGTAGTGGTGGTTCAAGAAGCTTTGCAGAGGAGACAGGAACCTTGAAGATGAGGAGCACGGTGTCAACTGCTTCAGCCAACAGAAGCTGACAGCTGCCAACTGAGAGGATCATCAAAGCTGATCCTCTTAAAACTATAGGAGAAATTGCTAAACAATTCAACATCAACTGTTCTGTGGTTGTTTGGCATTTGAAGCAAATTGGAAAGGTGAAAAAGTTTAATAAGTGGGTGCCACATGAGCTGACTTCAAATCCAAAAATTGTCTTTTTGAAGTTTCCTCTTATTCTGTACAACAGACCATTTCTCGATTTGATTGTGACCTGAGATAAAAAGTGGATTTTGTAGACAGCTGGTGACACCCGGCTCAGTGGTCGCACCATCAGTGCGCTGGGACCGTCTTGTCTCCACATTCATGCCAGTATTTCTTAATTTGTGGTCTTTTTGATGATAACCATTCTGACAGTTGTGAGGTGATATCTCCCTGGTGCTTAGGGATGGTTCAGCACCTTTTCATGGACCTCTTGGCCATCTGTATCTCTTCTTTGGTAAAGTGTCTATTTAGGTCTTTTGTTTGTTCTTTGATATTGAGTTGTATGAACTGCTCTTGAATTTTGGATATTAACCCCTCAAAGGATTATTATTTGCAAATATTTTCTCCCATTCAGTAGGTAGTGCAAATTGATAGGTGTGTACTTACTGGACTTACTTCCATTTTATTACTTGTTTGCCAGTTGTTTTTGCAATTTTTCTCTGTTCATTTCTTCTTCATTTATTTCTTCCATTGTGGTTGTATGATCTTCTTTTGTACTATGCTTGGGTTGCTTTCTTCCTGGTTTTTGTGTATCTGTTGTAGGTTTTTGATTTGTTACCATGGGGTTGTGTATGTTGACCAGTGATTATATCTACTTGACTTAAACTGATAGTCTTTTAAGTTCAAACACATTCTAAAAGATCTACATTTTTTACTTCTATCCCTCATATTTTTATGTTTTTGTTGTCATACTTTTCATCTTCATGGCTGTCTCTTTACTGTTTGTTGTAGTTATGGTTGCTTTTACAATTTTTTTTTAATCTTCATATTAGCTCATCAATCAAATGATTGATCCACAGTCATTACTGTAAGATTTGTCTTTACTAGTGGGATTTTTTTTTTCCCTCTATGAATTCTTGCTTCTTACAATCTTGTTTTCCACTTGAAAAAGACCCTTTAATACTTCTTGTCAGGTTGCTTTAGTACTGGTAAACTTAGTTTTTGCTCATCTGAGAAGTTCTTTATCTCCTTCAGTTTTGAAAGAACATTTTTTGGGTAGAGTATCCTAGGTTGTAGGTTTTTTCCTTTCAGCTGTTTAAATATACCTTGCCACTCCCTTCTGGCTTTCATAGTTTCTGCAGGAAATATCAGCTGATAGATAGCCTTACAAGGATTCCCTTGTGTTTGACTCTGTTTTTCTCTTGCTGCCTGTAATTTCTCTTTAACTTTGAACATTTTAATTACGGTGTGTGTTGGTGTGGGTCTCATTGGGTTCATCTTGTTTGGGACTCTTTGTGTTTCCTGTAGAAATCTATTTCCTTCTTCAACTTCAAGAAGTTTTCAGCCATAATTTTATCAAATAATTTTCTACTCTTTTCTCACCCTCTTCTCCTGGGATCCTTATAAACTGAATTCTAATACAACTTGATGTTGTCTCAGAGGTCCCTTAAATTATGCTCATTTTTAAACATTTGTTTTTCTTTTTGCTATTCTGATGGGTAATTTCCATTTTTTCCTCCCAGGTCACTTATGTGTTCTTATCTATCAGCTAGTCTACTATTCATGCCTTCTAGTGCACTTTTCATTAATGGTATTCCTCAGCTCTGACTGGTTCTTTTTAATAGTTTCTGGTTCCTTGTTTAAATTCTTAGTGTGTTCATGGACTCTTTGCAAACTTAGTTAGCATTCTTTTTACTGTTACTGTGAAACTGTATGGGGTAAATTATTTATCTCTGTGTCACCAGGGGTTGTGCTCAGGTTTTTCCCTTATTCTTTCACTTGAAACATATTCCTTTGTCTTTTCATTTTGTATAACTTTGTCTGTGTGAAGTTAGGTGAAATGGTTACCTGTCCCAATCTTGAAGGGTTGTCTTTTTGTGAGGCTGTCCCTACGCAGTCTGTGTGTGCCCAGTTATTTTGGGGGGAGAGCTGGATCTGAAGTGAGCATAGGTCACATCTTCTCTTGGGGTGTGGTGGCAGCTACCACCGTGGTGGGAGGTAGGGCTAAAGATGAAGGGGCTTGGCCAAGCCAGGTGTGAGCTGGGGCTTTCCCTGGGCTCCTCCTTTGGAGGTCATCCCCTTGTCTGGGTGTGATCAGAGCTCCGGGTCCTAGACACAAGCTCTAAGGATTGGTCCGAGCTGGCTCCCCTCCCTCTAAGCGTGTTTATTGCTCTCCTAGTGGAGAGCCGGAGGGCCTGGAGCAGGCAGCTGGGTGGGCTGGGGTGCGTGCTGAAACAGTCCTGGAAGCCAAACAGAAGCCGGGCAGCTTTCAGCCTGCAGCATGGCGTGCGTGCTGGCTCGAGTCCAGGCTGGCTTTCTTTTCTCTCAGTGATAGCCTTTGCCTTAGTGGAGGACAGTGCTGGATAAGGGGCTGGAGCAGGCAGCTGGTCAGAGCTCAGGCACTTTTCTGTCTGCAGCCTTGATGCAAATCCTGGGAGTAAATCAGCTTGTGCAGAGTCTTGGTTTCTTACAGCCCTCCAGTAAGTCCCACTGGTTTTCACACCAGCTAAGGGTAATTGTCTTCCCCGGGTGGATCCCTGAGTCTGTGTGTGATATTCCTCTCCTCTTCTGTGTCCCCTGCTAAGGACTCAGGTCCCAGCCTCATCGATTTTCCTCCCTCCCTGCCCAACTCCGTGTGCATTTTTCTTTATAGCCTTAGTTGCAGAAGAACCTCTTTTTTTTTTTTTTTTTAACCAGTTTCCAGGTTATTTTCAGCGATGTAGATGTATTTTTGATATGTTCATTGGGGGAGAAGTGAGCTCAGTGTCCTCCTGAAATGATTAGTCTTTTAAAAAAGTTTTTTAAACTTATTTTTTCTTTTCCATTATGTTTTTTATAGGGTATTGAGTATGGTCCCCTGTGCTGCACGAGAGGACCTTGTTGTCTATCCAATGATTAGTCTTTTAAAAAAGTTTTTTAAACTTATTTTTTCTTTTCCATTATGTTTTTTATAGGGTATTGAGTATGGTTCCCTGTGCTGCACGAGAGGACCTTGTTGTCTATCCATCCTATGTATGATAGTTTGCATCTGCTAGTCCCAAATTCCCAATCCATCCTTCCCCCTTGGCAGCCACAGGTCTCTTCTCTATGTGCCTCTGTTTCAGTTTTGTAGATAAGTTTATTTTAGATTCCACAAATAAGTGGTATCACATGGTATTTTCTTTGTTTTTCTGACTTACTTCACTTAACCTGATAATCTCTAGGTTTATCCATGTTGCTGCATATGTCATTATTTCGTTCTTTTTTATGGCTGAGTAACATTCCATTGTATATATGTGCTCACATCTTTAAAGGATTACTCTTGATGCTGTATTTAGAATAGATCGTATGCCATGGGATCTGAACACTGAAAGAGACCCACCCAGCACTAAGACCATTAAAAAAATTTTTTTTAATTTGGAAATACTTTCATGTGCACAAGAGTAAGAATAGTACAAGGAGTACCAGTACGCCCTTTTGTTATTATTTGGCCCCATTTGATTTATCAAGTTGTTCCCCTTCTCTCTCTTCCTTCGTCTCTCCCTCTCTTTTTCTCTCTCTCTGTATACGCACACATATATACGCACACACATTCGTGCACTGTTTTTCTTTTTATGAATCATTTTACTGTAACTTACAAAA